>NW_027137560.1:4631783-5231783 GCF_001692895.1 Cenococcum geophilum 1.58
GNNNCTAAATNGCTCTATCTTAAAAACTACTAAACTATTTACTATATAACTTTAATAGAAGCTCTAAAGTATATATGAAAGTCTAAATATAAATTTTTAGAATTTATTATTAAGTGGTTGTTAAGATATTAAGGTACGATTTTTCTAATTTTTGGTAGGGTTTAAGGTGTCCGACTCGCTTATCCAACACGTTATATATAATACGTATATTACGTATAAAAAGGATTTTATATATTACGGCTTATATAAATGCCTCTAAACTAAAGCTTGTAGAATGCTGTATTACGAAGATACTAAGCTAAGGAGTAGAGAAGGTTAAGGAAAGAACACGTCTATATATAGGCGCCAAGTCTCTAAGCGAGCCCCTAACTAGGGTCTGTAACGGTGCCGTGACATCACCCCCTCCTTTAAGAAAGCCTGCCCTCAGGCTTTATATAAGCCCCTTATTAGAAAAGAAAGAGAAAAAAAAAAGAAATTTGGCATCTAGGCGCTTAATCGCGATGCCGGTTAACCTAGAACTTGCAGCAGTCCTATAGCTCCTACTACTACGGGGGTATATTACTATACCTGGCTAATATGGGGTAAGTAGCCGTCTTATAGCTTCTATAAGGGGTATATTGCTATACCTAGTTAACATAGGGCAGGTAGCCGTCCTGCAGCTCCTACTGCTGCGAGAGGTATATTGCTAGGAGCCCTCTGTTAGTCGTCGTTCCTCCTTTAAAACTCCGGTACCTCCTAGCTCTACTATCCCCCCTTTTATTATAGCGCGCCCCGAGCTATAAAAAAAAGCCCCCCTAATCCCCCTCTTATAAAAAGGTAGGTAAAAAAAGTTTTAATAAGGGTGGGAGGGTTAGGGAGTTGTAGCTCGCATATATATTAGTATAAGCTCTTGTCCGTTTAGTAGCAGTATAGTGCTAGTAATAGGGTTATATTCTAGAGAGCAAAACTCTACCTAGTTATATTTGGGCCGTAGGCATATTAGCACGGTGTCTTATTAGTAGTGGTTCGCAGGTATATTAACGCGGCGACTTATTAGGATTATAATAGTATAGTGCTAGCGACGGGCTATATTTTAGGGAGTAAAGCTCTACCTTATATACAGTTATTACTATAGGCAAAGCAGTAGAAGTTAGTTAGCTGCAGGCAGGGTAGTAAGTAGTTAATTAGCCGCAGGCAAAGCAGTAAGGGTTAGTTAACTGCTAATAAAGCAGCGAGGGTTGGTTAGCTATAGGCAGAGTAGTAAGGATCTATTGCAATAGTAGGTGTATTAGTGCTATCGTTATCTAGTTCTAGCAGTACGGTGCTAGCGATAGGGTCATTTTCCGTAGGCAAATCAGCACGGAATCTTATTGGCTCGTATGCGTATCGGCACGAGTCTCTTATTAAATTAGGCAGTAGTATAATACTAGCAACGGGTTCAGGCGCAGGCGTATTAATGCAGCGCTTGTTAGTCGGGTAGCAGTACGGTACAAGCGTTAGGTGATAATAGTGGTTGAACGCAGAGCTCGTCTATTAGTCGGTCGATAGGTTGTAGGTATATTAGCGCGACGGTAATTAAGATTATAGGCATATCAGCACGATCGTTGTCTTATTTGTAGATCGCGGGCGTATTAGCGCGATTATTTGGTTAGTAGATCGCAGGCAGATTAGCGCGATCGTTCGGTTGGTAGATTATAGGTATAACGGCACAATCGGTTGGTCGGTTTGCATTTAAACCACGTTCGGGCCGCATTTAAACCACGTTCGGGCCGCATTTAAATCGCAGGCGTATCGCAGGCGTATCGGCGCGATCGTTTAGTTAGTGGGACTGTAGGCGTATCGGCACAGCCGTGGTCTAGTTTATGGTGTCGCAGGCATATCGGCACGACAGGTTATTAGGTTCAGGGTTTGGGGTAGCAGTATAGTATAAGCGTTAGGTAATAGCAGGCATATTAGCACTATTATTTGGTTAGGTTTACATGCGAATCGTATTTAGGTCGTATGCGAATCGCATTTAGGTTATAGGCGTAACGGCATAATTATTATCTAGTTCGTCTAAATTAATTTCGTTATTAAAGCTTATATAGTTTAGTATTAACCTTATTATTAAAGTGTATAAATGCCTAAGGTAAAGCTTATATAACTTAGTATTAACTATAGTCGTTCCTTAGTATGCGTAGCTTAGTATTAGTTAAAAAGGATTACTGTAGGTGAAGAAGACGATTAAATTAATAAGGGAGGCAGTTAATTGTTAACGAACTTATACGGTTGTTATCGAAGTTATAATAGTAGGCGTATCGGCGCTATTGTTGTTAGATTTAGGTATTAAAAGAGGTATTAAGAAGGTACGTGTCGATATTTCGATTCTTATTAATGACTAGTAAGATATACTTTTATAATAGTAGGCTATCTTATTTATAGAAGGTTGTATAAATAGCTATTAAAAGAAATGCGTTAATAGTTTATAAGAGGTTATATTAATAAATAGGCTTATCTATAGAGCTATTAGAGAGTGCTATAAATCGGAATAAATCTCCTAATCTGTTCTCCTAATTAAGAGTGCTATAAATTACTTAAATTCTCCCCTGGGCTCCTAGTACCCTTATATATAGGATTATATTATAGATATATTCGGCCGTAAGATTAAGAGACTACCTAGGTCAATAGTAAGGTTCGGGTTAATTAGGTACGGTAGTTATTAATAAGAACTTAATAGGTGTCTATAGGGCGTTTATAGACAAGTTAGAGAGTTATATTATAGGCATATTAGCGCGATTATACGGTCGGTTTAGGTTAAGGTAGTAGTACGGTATAAGCGTTAGATCCTTCCTAATCGATTTTGTCTCTCCTTATACAGCTTAGTATTAATTAAGGTGGTTATTATAGCGTAGTAGCTAGAGGATAATAGGTAGAATTTATTCTAAAGGACTCCGCGGACAATATACATCTACCGCCTAATAGCACAGCGCGGGTCACAAGTTAGCTTATTTTAGCTATTGGCCCGAACCTAATATATACTAGAGGACTTTGCGGATAATATATACCTACTACCTAATAGCACGGCGCGGGTTATATCTCGGCTTATCTTAGCTAATACTGCGGGATTAGTACTAGGCTTAGTAACAGAATTACTATATTATTCTCCGCAGTACTAGGCTAAGTCTTAACTAAGGTTGTCTCTATAGCTTATACAACTTCGTATTAGTTAAAAAGGTTAGGGGGGTAAGATATTATTACCTTCCTAGGCAGTTGTCCTTATCCATAAAAGACCTTCTAGCTGCTTAAATACCGGCTCCCAGTTCAATAATAGTGACTTAACGCGTTAATAACGCGTAGCTAGGGGTATTTAACGCGTGTTCTCCGCAAGAATACGCGGGATGGGAGTAGGAGATTATCAAGGCCTTTCTAGGCGAGGTAAAGAGGGAGCTTTAAAACGAATGAAGTCCCCCCTAGGTAGGTAAGCTTAGTATAATGTTACGGCTTGTATAAATGCCTCTAAACTAAAGCTTGTAGAATACTATATTATAAAGATACTAAGCTAAGAAGTAGAGAAGGTTAAGGAAAGAATATATCTATATATAGGCGCCAAGTCTCCAAGTAAGCCCCTAACTAGGGTCTATAACGGTGCCGTAACATTATAGGAGTATAGTTGTGTATTTAAGGACCCTTAGTCCCTACCTAGATAGTTCCTTTCTTATAGTGATTTTTAAAATATAATTAGAGTTAATCTATTAGGCAACCACTCTATTAGTTATTATTACATTATCGACTACTATCTTTACATTTCCTATATACCTAGCCTATTAACGAGTCTATTATAGTTCCTACTACAAGGTTCTATTACACATAATAATTATACCCACTATATTAGAAATGTCCTCTTACGCTTTCGCTCTTACTACTAACCTTATCTATATACTAAAGAAGAAAGGCTTTAAAGCTATAGTTAAAGCTTTTAGGGTACTCTGCTTAAGAGAACCACTCTCGCTAAATAAAAGCTTTTAGCTCTCTAAAAAAACTCTTTAATTGGATTTAAATTAGGTAAATATATAGGTAAATATATAAGCTTAATACTAAAGGCGTTAAAGAGAGCCTATATCCTCTCTAAGTAATAGAAGCTAGTATTATCTATAATAACTACTAATTACTTAGCAGGAAAGCGATTATACTATAATAGAAGAGTATTTGCCACCCAGAACTTAAAGCCTTCGCTATTTATTAAGCCTTTATATACTAAAGCTACTAGTATACCGTTAATTATATATATAGGTAGTATATTAAGCCTTATCTTACCCTAATTATATAGCGTATAAGAAACTAGTGCAATACTATAAGGAGCCTAGCCGGTCTTCCGTATGCCCGTCTTTAAATCTATACCTAATTTATCTATAAATACTAGTTAATCGGCAGTATACTATAATATAATAGCGAAATATATATCGCGATTGTAAGCGCTGCGCTTAAGGGCTACCTAGTAATACTACTTTATATAAGCTACTCTCTAAGCTATATAACTAGAGGATCTAATTGGCTTACCCGCTTTCTTATCTAGCTAGCTAAATAAAGCTCTTAAAATATTATATAGCGGCTTACTATAACGTTAAATATATTATAGATTAACTACTCCATCTTATTACTAAAGAGAGTTAGCTTTTCCTCTAGCCGTATTAATACTACTATAATTATCTAATTGCTTATTATAAACTGGCCACCTTTACTGTTTAAAGGCACCTAAGTTAATCTAAATATCCGCAAGTTCCTTTTAATTAATATAATTAAGCGAACTGTATAACTAGTAACGAGGGTATACTCTACTTAGGTTACTCTAAGTTAAAGAAGATCCTTAATTAGGGCGTATTAATATAGGCCTATTCGCGGAGCTATATTACGAATATAGTATGGGTAAAAACCTTACGGTATTTAACAAAGATTATAATACTAGAGAAAAGCTAATCGTGAATAGCTTTAAGTCCTTTAAAAGCAAGGTTCTTATAGCTAAGTATAGGCGCTCACTATAGTTATTATATATAGTTAGTAGTAACTAAGCGAGATTAGATACGCGTAGCGAATTTGAAATCTTACTAAAGGGGGGTGGAAGCTGGTTATATATAGAGCTATATAGCCTATTACACGACTAGCTTTACCCCCCCCCTTAGCGAGTTATAGATTTGGTATAGGCATCTAATTTCACCTAACCGCCACTAACTATATATAGTAATTAAAGTAAAGCCATATGCTTGGTTGCTAGGGGCAATTAAATTAAAGCTATATATTTAGAATTTGCCTAGCTTATTAAATATTATGGCACTGACCTAACGTATACTATTTTATACTGTCTCGTACTATTTCCTACTATTAGCTAGCCCACTACTAGCGACTTAGCGGCCGGCCCTACTATTTATATATAATACCCCCTTTCTACCTTCTTCCCCTCTTTATACTATAACGTAGTTATTTAGTCTACTTTATTACAGCACTATAACAGTTTGTGGTATCTTTAATTTACGCCCCGTCGCGATTACTAATTCCCTATACCCTAGCTAATTAACCTCCACCCTAGAGCAATTGCGACCTATACGCGCCCCTGCTAAAACTAATATATCCCCAGTACAGTCCTAAAACGATCCTTAGTTTTTACCTAGCGCCTAAATAGGTAACACTAATGACGCCGAAATAGCCAAAACCTAGAACCCCCGCGACGTTTTTATAGACCTCTTTATAGAGATATACCCTAATATCGCGTGGATAATCCGCCGCTCTCTACTATACCCTAAGACCTTTAAGCCTAGCAAAGCTTACTTTACCCTTATTAACTATACTAACAAGTTCCTTAGTAACATTAAAGTAGGACTATAGTGTATGTATAATATAAACACCGCCAATAAGAAAGCCAATAAAAACCTTAGTGCCCTTATTACTTCCTAGATAGGAACTATTAACTCCTAGGTAAAGACTATTACCGTAAACCTAGTAGACTCCAGTAGTACTATAATAGCATTTACTAACGCAAAGTCTATTATAAGAAAGTATAATGTTATAACTAAGAAGCTGCTAGCACCTAGGCTACTGCGCCTTATAGATATTATCCTAACTTCGCTTATTACGGACTACTTCACCACCTAAATGTTAATTGGCCTCTATACTAAAGCCATACTCTTTTTCGTTACTAAACTCTCGCCTACTACCCTAATTATCCTAGGTATACCCTAGCTTTAGAAGCATAAGCCCTGTCCTAACTTTAGGAAACTTAAGATCTGCTTTAACTCAGACTACTACTCTAGGCACTACCTCCTATAGGGGATAACCAACGTTAGCAGGGACGCCCTATATAGATACTCAGCACTACTAAGCCTAGTGCCTAGAACTATATATAAAGCCTTAATAGTAGAAGACATTCCTAATAAAGGGGAGCCTATATAGCTATAAAGAAACAAGATAGTAGAAGACTAGACTACCCTAGTACTTAAGACTAAAACGATAGGCTAGCTAGCCCCGCCAAGACTAAGGAAAAAGGTCCGCTTTACGCTGCTACTACTAAGAATCTAACCCTAACCTAGGCATTATTTAAACCCTAACTACCTAGCCTAATACCTAGAACTAAGCCATATACTATATACGCACACTATAGCTCGCGTTATAGTAAGGACTAGCTATAGAACTACTAAGACCCAGATAATAGAAACCGCGCCACTATAACGCCTAACCTTATACCTATCTCCCGCGCGTACCATATAGGGCCGCCGCCTCGTTTCCGCCCCCCTAGGCCGACTAAGCTATACTAGCCTAGCCNTAGCACNNGAGANCNAGACACGCCCTAACCTANACNATATTAAATNCACNTATACTATTAATTTTACCNAGTTCTATAAATAAAAAGACGTAAAGGTAATAAGGATCTATATAGCGGAGCTAGTAGAACTAGTTAAATAAGATAAGCACCGATAGCTGCTTAAAGAGCTACCTATAGGCCTAATAGAAGTACCAAACCTATTAGAAAGATCTTTCCGCCGGCTAGTAGAAGGCGACTATATAATAAAGGAAGCCCGTAAAGTACTCCCCCCCTATTTCTATAACTTCCTTAAGATAAATCTAAAAACCAAACCTAAGCTTTTATATTGGAAGATAGTCAACACTAATATTAAAAAATTCCTAAAAGGCAAACCAGGATTAACCCGCGAAGATATTCTATAACGCCTACTAAAGGAGTTTAGTAAATATATTAAGCACTTCCTCCCTAAAAACGTAGATAAGCTGCCCCTTTACTAACTATGGGACTCTAAAATTAAGATTACCCCTAGAAACTAGGCCCCGTACTATAAAAATAGACTACTCTTACCTGCTAAACTTAGGTGTATAAAGAAGTGGATTAATAAGATGCTGGATAAGGGTTTTATCCGCGAATCGACCTTACTAGCTACTAAGCCCGGTGGCGGTATGCGAATCTACTATAACTACTAAGGCCTAAACACAGTCACTATTAAGAATTAATACCTACTGCTACTAATCCGCGAGACACTTAACGTACTTTATAGTGCTAAGTACTTTACTAAACTTAATATAATTGCTGCGTTTAACCGGATCTAGATTATAAAGGGCTATAAGTGGCTTATAGCATTTATTACCCAGTTCGGACTCTATAAGATACTAGTTATATTATTTAGCCTCTATAACGCACCTACTATATTCTAGAACTATATTAACTATATTCTATATAACGCCCTTAACGACTATTGTACTGCCTACCTTAATAACGTCCTTATCTTTTCTAAAACACGCGCTAAGCATACTAAGTATATAAATAAAATTATCTAAAGACTTGGCAATGCTAGACTTCAGATTAATATTAATAAGTCTAAGTTCTACTCTACTAAAACAAAATACCTTAGCTTAATTATCTTAACTAATAGTATAACTATAAACCCTAAGAAGGTATAGGCCTTATAGGAATAGAAGGACCTAATATTAATTAAAGAACTATAATAATTTCTTAGCTTCGCGAACTTCTACTAACAATTTATCTAAGGCTACTCTACTATCGCTATACCTATAATAAAACTCCTAAAGAAGGATATCGGATGGCTATAGGGACTAGAATAAGCTAAATTGTTTAAGGCCCTTAAGGGAGCCTTTACTTTAGCACTAGTACTAGCATACTATAACTATACAAAGAAAATAGTAGTAGAGATAGACGTATTGAATTAGGCTTCTAGCGGAGTCCTTTCCCAGTATAACAATAACGGAAAATTAAGACTAGTCGTATTCTTCTCTATAAAGTACTTTACGCTAGAGTATAACTACAAGATCTATAATAAAGAACTCTTAGCTATTATTAAGGCTTTAGAGGAATAGTGTCCTAAGCTATAAGGGACTAAGAAGCTATTTAAAATTATTACCAACCATAAGAACCTATAAATATTTATAACTACTAAGCAGCTAAACTAGCGCTAAGTCTAGTAGGCAGAGTTCCTTTTATAGTTTAACTTTATAATTATATACAGACCTAGTAGCAAAGCTACGCTCCCTAATGCCCTAAGCCGGCTACTAGGAATAAGGCCTAAGGACGCTAATAATAAATGCCTCTGCCACTAAGCCTAAGTCGTTATACCACCCCAGAAAGTTAACCCTATAATCTTAGAAAAATTACTATATAAGTCCCATAACTCTAATAACGCAGAGTTTATAGCCGCTCTAGACCCTAAAATAGCTAAAAAGTTACTAGACGAGTTAATCTAGCTAAAATACTAGGAGAACGAACTTGCAAGAGATATGGTGGCAGCCCTACGTAATTAAAAAGCTCGCCATTAGCTAAAGAAGATCAGGAAATTACTCCGTTATAATAAGTTAGAATATAGTATCATTAATAAACAGATCTACTTCCGCCAATATCTCTTTATCCCTAACGCCCTAGACCTCCGCCTAAAAGTTACCTATTGCTCTTATAATAGTAGCCCCGCTAGTTACCCTAGCTAGGTTAAAACTCTTAACCTCTTAAACCAAATATACTAGTAGCTAAAAATCTCCTAGTTTATAGCTACCTTTATTAAAGACTATACCCTATACTTCTATACTAAGACCCCCTATTCTACCCTGCCTAGTTTCCTAAAGCTATTAAAATTACCCGCTTGCCCGTAAACCGATATCTTAATTAACTATATTATAACGCTGCCGGTATACTAACGCTATAGTAAGGTATATAAATATATCCTTATTATTATAGACCGCCTAACTAAAATATAACACCTTATTTTAGTAATAGGACTCTTAATAAAGGAGCTAGTTAATAGCTTTATTAACAATGTATATAAGCTCTACAGTGCACTAAGTATAATTATCTCCGATCGCGGTATATAATTTATTAGCAACTTCTAGCGACAACTAAGTAAACGCCTTAAGATAACCTTATAACTAAGCTTAGCCTAGCACCTAAAAACGGACGGCTAAACCAAAATTATTAACGCTGCTATAAATAAATATCTCTATACTTTTATTAGCTTTATATAGGATAACTAGGTTAACTACCTGCCGCTTACTAAGTTTACTACAAATAACTAAGTTAATAAGAGTATAGGTATCTCCCCGTTTTTTTATAAATTATAGCTTTAACCCTTACCTTAGAATCGAGCCTACTGGCCCCTACCTACTAACACTATTAGTATAAGTAAAGAAGGAGTTCTTCCGCGTAAACTCTGTAGCTAACCACTTTAAGCGGATATTAACACAGCTTAAGGCCCTAGCCTAGATTTTACAGTAATGCTATAAAGATAATGCTAATACCTGTAGGGATAAGAGCGTGTTATTCTACGAAGGTAATATAGTTATAGTTAGCTTAGAAAATATAAAGATAAATAAACCTAAAAAGAAATGGGACGATAAATAGGATGGCCTATACCCCGTACTTATAGTATACTAAGAGGTAGTTATAGTAGACCTCCTAAACCACATCTAAGTAAATAAATCCTTTTATATATCTAAGGTCCGCCTTTAGGCTGCTAAAGAGATCCCTAGCTAAGCAAATATTAATACCATAGAGCGCCGTAATATATAAGGACGAGTAGTAGAGAGAGATAATAACGGCAATATAGAAGACAAATAGGAGTTTAAAAAAATCCTTAATGTATATAACGAAGACCCCTAGGGCCTAACTTATAAGATTAAATGGAAATATTATAAGGATATAACCTAGCAGCTAGAGGAAGACCTAAAGGGTTACGAATAAGCTGTATAGCGTTTCTATAAGTAACACCCTAAGAAGCTAGGACCCCCAGACTAGGCATAAGATAAGAAAAAGTTACGCTAAGGTCGCGGCCAACCACTATATTAAAATTTGTGGTGGTTAAGATGTTATAAAACTTTAACTAGCGGTTAAAGTTATCTAATTAGCTAAATTCTTGCTAAGAAACGCCATATAGACCGATTTAGGTGGCGGTGTAGAGTTCTACCAACCTTACTTACTAAACTAACTAATTAGGATTTTCTATGCCCGGTATAAAAAATCGCTATTAGCTTAGTTAAGGGCGGTAAGCGGAACTAATATCTTTGCGGTAAAAAATAGGTAACCCCATATACTGCCTATTTTTAAGTTATCTATTTAGTTTAGGGACTAAACCATCTAGGGGAAAGGAGTACTGTTACGGCACTGACCTAACGCATACTGTTTTATACTATCTCGTACTATTTCCTACTATTAGCTAGCCCACTACTAGCGACTTAGCGGCTAGCCCTACTATTTATATACAATACCCCCTTTCTACCTTCTTCCCCTCTTCATACTATAACGTAGTTATTTAGTCTACTTCATTGCAGCACTATAACACTAAAGTTTTAATATTAATCCAAAATCGTGTTATATAATTATTAATTTGCCTTTAATATAAATTCTCCTTTAAAACGCGTAGCAGCTCAATTAACGGGTGTATCTCCTTACCCTTAACGAAATCGACAAAGCCTTCTTCCTCCCTTATTGCGTACGTCTCTGCCCTTATAGAGTTTTTACTAGGGTGCCCTAAGACGCAAACATAACGCCGTTTAGCTAGACTTTATATTAGAGGAGCTTAAGGAAATAGAAAACAATCTAGAAGCCATAGATAAGGATAATAAAGAAGATATAGAGGCTTGGCTTAACTATATATAGAGTTAGCAGACTTCTTATACGTAGAGCTAATAGGCTTAATTAAGGCCGTATAAGTCACCGTATTTAATATAAAATCCTACCTACCTACAGCTAATACCACAATATTAAGCTATAGCCTCTTAGGCGGCTGCTCGAGCTACTTAAGCTCCTTAGGCTCCTCTATAAAATACAATTAAGGATAAAGAAGAAATAACTCCACCACCTTACCTATATATAGAGAGTGAGATTAATAATATAGGAAGAGCTAGCGGCGGCGTATTTATTAACAATAGTACTAGAGGAGTCCTCCACATGCGTTTCCTGCTTACATAAGCAAAGTCCCTTCTTATTTAGTCTCCGTAGCAACTACTTTAGTATCTATAGTAGTTACCCCGGACCTGTAAATATAGGCCTATATTAAGGCCTATATTCCTTATAGTTAGATTCCATAGCTTTATTTATTCTTTTATCCTCAGATCTAGTTCATCAGGTTATAAGCACTTATTACTACTAAGCTACAACGTTAGAAGATTAACACCTTACCACAGGTTACATTAAGGGTTACTATACCCGTACTAGGTCATTCCTTACTGCGCTACATCATTTTTTATTATCAAATCTACGCCTTAAGTTCGTGTATTTACGCGTCAAATCCTTTTATTTACGCGTTGCCATAGGTAAAGATTATCCAGGCATTCAACGCCTTAAGAAAGACGGCTCAAATTAGCCCCAATATTAGACGCAGCTCAGCACGTACCTACGTAGTAAGGGCCTTTTGTATATTATTTAGGAAGATATAGGCCTACCCCTCTACCCAAAGCTCTAGGAAGAAAAACCTACGATATCTATTAATTAAGTACTAAAGGACGCCGACAAGGAAGAGCGAGATAAGATCCTTAAGAGGTCTTAAATTATTGCAGATACTAATAATTTAATTCGCTTAGCTAATAAGGCACTCTCCTACAAGTATAATAAGGAGTTTAAACAGTACAGCAAGGAAGACAGCAAAGTCTATTTAGTTATCCTTAGTATAATTAATAATAAGATCCTTACTGCCTTAGAACACAAGCAGACGGCAAAGGACTACATTAATTACCTTAAACAGACGTTTAAGGCCTATAGCTTAATCCATAAGGCCAACGTATAGGAGACTTTTATTAAGCTCCATTTTTAATTAGACTAAGTAGTTACTACTTTCTTAAGCTATTACCAAGAAGCGGTTTAAAGAGTTAAGCAGGTAAAGCTTACCCTAGATAATAAGATCATTAACTATTAATTCATCAACGCTATTAACGAACACTTCCCTATATAGGCTCAAATCCAACGTAATAAGATTCGCGACAGCTATATAATTACACTAGTCTAATTAATCGCTGACTTTACCAACAAGGCTTAGCAAAAGGACTCACTTAAGAGCTTCGCCTTAGTTAATAAGCTACTAGGTAACTCCGGTCAAGAACACGGCAACAGCCGTAGTCACGGTAATAGTTAAAGCAGAGGTAGTAGGGGAGCCGGCTATAGTGCCTTATTAGGCAATTAAGGCTCTGCCAAGGATGCTTTAAATAAATGTAGATGGTATAAGCTAGGTTATTTAAGTGGCGAGGACAATTACTAGATAAAGCACCCCTACCTAAGGCCCAAATGGTGGAGACCTAGAGAGAGACAACCGCGCTTAGGTAACGGAGCAGCCTTAATAACTACTAATAAGGCCTCTAAGGGGACATCCAATCGCCCCTCTTAAGCTACCAATTCAGCAACTAGATCGATCTTTACTATATAGGTTATTAGGCCAGCAGCTATAGCTTTAGGAACGAATATTAAGGACTCCTAGATAGCTGATAGTTGCTTAAATATTTACATAGGCAACAACATTAGGAAGTTTATTTAGTATTAGGAAATTAAACCTATCTAAATCTAAACGGGAGGAGGCCTAATAAAGGCCATTGGCGTTAAATCAGTCGAGCTTATAGTCGCCCGAACTAACCACTCAGCCTATATAATTACATTTATTAAAGTGTATCACTGTCCTAACTTCTTTATAAATATCGTCTCGCTTAGTGTTCTATAAGAGAAGGGAGTCTTCTTTAACAGTCTTTATAACATAATTAACTTTATTAAAGATTGGGTAGAAATAGCCTACATCCCATATATCAATAAACTCAATTTGTTTATACTGGTAGACAACCCTATAAAGGTTCCTTTCACAATAGCTTTAGCTACCGCACAATCGCGCCTCTATAAGAAAGGCGTGCTTACTAAAGCTACTATAGAGACTTAGCACAAGAGACTATAATATCTTCCTTTTAACTAGATACGTTAACTGGCCAGAAGTATAAAGGGGATTATAGTTATTAAGGATAAGCCATTTCATTGCGAGGACTGTCTCCTCAGAAAGGCCAAGAAGTAAATATTAAGACGCCCTTAACAATATAGCAATCGCATATTTAAAAAGGTGCACGTTAATATAGTTAGGCTATTAAAACACGAAGGTCTCCGCGGAGAGAAGTACTAGGTACTATTCACTAATAACTAAACACGCTTTAGATAGATCTACTATATATTAAATAGAGGCTCCGCGGCCTCTACCTTAAAGCAGTTTATTTATATAATTAAGACTTAAACAGGGATAATAATTGGCTGCTTCCGATTAGATAGAGCTGCTAAGTGGTTTAGTAAGGATATAACCGATTTCTTTAAGAACGAAGGCATAGTCACTAAGGCCTCTACCCTATATACTGCACACCAAAATAGAATAGTAGAGAAGGCTAACCACCTAGTTAAAGAAAGGGTTAGGGTAATATTAATTAAAACTTAATTGCTACTAAAGCTCTAGCCTAAAGTCGCCAAGGCAGCTATATACGGGCTTAATATATTACCTACATTAGTTAATAAGGACAAAGCTCCGCCCGCTTAAGTAATAGCCCTCGCCCTAGGGGACACCAATTCTACAATCACGTACGCTAACTAGAAGATCTATAGCTGTCCCACCTACGTCCACATTAATAAAAAAGACCCTTAGCAGTAGTGGGGTAATAAGTTCGTTATAAGAGCTTAGAAAGGATAATTAGTCAGCTATAAAGGCTTATATATATATCGCGTCTATCTACCTTATAAGAACAAGGTCGTTTAATTAAGTAGCGTTACCTTTAACAAATTAGGAACTTTTCTTACTACACCAATTAGTAAGGAAGAAGGTGGCGACAATGATATCTACTAGATACTACTTAAGGAACTTCCTACCAAAGACGCTCTATTAGAGGTCTCTTAGTTACCGTAGGAAAAAAGCAAGACTTCTCAATTACTATAGGAAGGAAGTAAGGCTTCTTAGTTACCGCAGGAGGCAGACCAGAACTCTTAGGCCTTGTAGTTAGGGGGTAACTCTTAGTTAGGGGGTACCTCTAGCGATTATAATATCGCACCGCAGCTTAATTAACCTCCTCTCACTAATAATAAATAGGCAAATCTTAACTAGCAAGAGCTTCCTAATCTAGGAGGACACCTTTATTAAAAAGCAACTCCCCTAAGGGATATCTACTAGGAGGATCTGGAACAGATTCTAACTAAGTACTTAGAAGAGGACAATAAACCTATAGCGAGCATTTATACACGGTTAAAGCCACGGCTTAACTATAGCGTACTCTATAAAACTAGAAGGAAGGAGCTAGCTATAAAGGCTACCTACCTTACCCCGTCCTTCGCCTATACGTTTATAAGTACTCTATCGCAGCCTTAGTAAACAAAAATAACTAAAGGACTACCTCCAGAGCCACGAAACTAGAAGGAAGCCATAAATTTAATATTTAAAAAGGAGTGGAAGGTTATAGCGGATAAGGAATAGGAGTCTTAAATAGTAAATATCTTATTTAAGATCGTTAAACTTCTACCTAGAGCTAAGGCTCTACCCATTAAATAGGTCTTTATATACAAATTTAATAAAAATAACATCCTATTTAGATGGAAAGCACGGCTAGTATTACGCGGTAATAAGCAGCGCCCAGAAATTAACTATAGCGATATATTCGCAAGCGTCATTTAACTTAGTATATTTAAGCTACTAATAGCCCTGGTTGCCGCATACGATCTAGAGTGCGAGCACTTAGACGTAATTACGGCCTTCCTTAATGGGAAGCTTAACTATAAGAACATCTATATTTAGCTGCCAAAAGGATACCGCCAGTATTAGAAGGACGGCGTTACTCTTATAGGCCTGCTGCTTAAGGCTCTCTACGGTCTTAAACAGGCGCTATATCTTTAGTATAAGGAGCTTAAGAGCTTCCTTATTACCCTTAAATACATACCAATTCTAGCTAACCCATATATCTTCGTCAGCTAGTAAAGCGGCTAAATTATTATCGTCTACGTTGACGATCTTATCTTAATTGGACAGGATATACGGACGATTAAACTGCTTAAAGAAGCACTTAGGAATAAGTACAAAGTAAGAAACTTAGGCCTAATTGCGTACTACCTAGGTATTCGAATTATAAGGAACCGCCAGGCGCGATCAATTCGACTAGTATAGGACGCCTATATTAGGAAGATCCTATATACATTCTATATAAAAGACTGCGCACCGGCCTCTATACCAATCCACCCATCTATAGTAGACTTTAAGCCACGCGAGCTTAAGGATTAAGCTCCACTAAAACTAGTAAAACGGTACCAATCGCTAATAGGCTCTCTACTATATCTATGCAATTAGACTCGGCCCGATATAGCCTAGGCTATAGGGAAGCTCTATTAGTTCCTATATAACCCTACCAAACTATATATAGACGCCGCGATGCAGATACTCGCCTACTACGTAGGGACAATCAACTTAGGCATAGAGTTCGGCTTACCCTAAGGGCAGTAGCCACCTCCAAAAGTCTTTGCCGAGGCGTCAGCTACAGACTATAATACCCCTAATTGTAATAGGGAGTATAGCGGAAGCGCACTAGGTAATATACCTGACCTACAACTATACGGCTATAGCGATACAGCGTTCGCAGATGCGGTTAATAGGAAGTTAACTTCTAGCTATATCTATAAGCTAGCGGGTGGCCTAGTTTTACACAAATTAAGCAAGCAGTTAATTCTTATAACCTTTACTATAGAGGCTAAGTATATAGCGATAACGTATACAGCTAAGGAAGCCTTATAGCTCCGTTAATTACTTACTAATTTAGGCTACACCGGAAAGGATTTACTACCAATACATTTATATGGCGACAATTAACCAGCCATAAGCCTTGCTAAAAGCAACGACTACTATACGCGTACTAAGCACTTTAAGCTATACTAGCACTATATTCGTGACAAGGTTTAAAGCGGTATAATTTACCTACAGCACGTTTCTACAAGTAGTATAGTAGCAGACGGTCTTATAAAGCTACTATCGACGACTTAGTTTAGGAATTTTGTTAAGCAGCTAGGCCTTGTTTAATGCGACATGGACACTAAACCTAAGTAGGAAATCGTATATAGGTCGGCAAAACCTCAGAGGGTACGCTATTTAACGACTCTAACCAATGCTGACAACTTTCAAATAGGGGATAGGAACGATATAGAGCTCGTAATAGGTGAACGATCACAGCTTAGGGAGAGGTCAAATAGGACCTATAATACACTCGGAGGATTACAAGGTGTTTCTTTTATATATAAACAAGTTTAACACTAATTTAGGAAGGGTCTGCTTCTATTTTAGTAGAGCACTAGGGGGTATAACAATAATACTGGAGGAGTCCTCTACATGCGTTTCCTACTTACATAAGCAGAGTCCCTTCTTATTCGGTCTCCGCAGCAACTACTTTAGTATCCGTAGTAGTCACCCCGGACCCCGTAGATATAGGCCTATATTAAGGCCTATATTCCTTATAGTTAGATTCTATAGCTTTATTTATTCTTTTATCCTTAGATCCAGTTCATTATTTATTACTTATAATTATAATATATTAATTTAATATCTAAAGGAGCCGGCGTTTACTAAAACTCTCGTTAATGCAAGCCTTTAATGTTATAATCTTTGGCGACTTAAAGTATTTCCTATTTATAAGAGGGAGCTATATTATTAAGAGTAAAGTATTCGCGTTAAGCTCTAGCTAATTAAGGTAAAGGTTAACACTTAATATACAGGCGTTTATAACGTTAGGTTTAATATAGATTCTAAAGTTATAGATTAGTAGTAAAAGATTAATACGTAACTCATTACGTAGGCTTAATATACTAATAGATATAACGAGATTAAGGCCCTAACTATTAACCTCTTAATTATATATGCTCCAGATAGAAATTAGCTAGTGGCCTCTCGCCTATTAATAATTAATTAACTCTATAATAAGCTTCTAACGCCCTTATAGAGCTTAGAGCTTAATATAACGCCTTGTGTACTTACTAGTAGTATTATAAATTTAATAGGCTTGCGAATTAAGCTTACTAGGTATTAGCGCTATAAAAAGCGCTATCCTAACACCAATTGATGTTATATACTTAGTTAGGTAGATATTAAATTAATAAATAAGGACTTACGGAAGTAGGTAACTGGCATTTAGTAAGGCATTATAAATATTAAGAATCCACCTTATAAGCTTACTACTCGGCTTATAGAGAGAGCAGTAATAAGAGGAAAAAGTAATAGAGGAGTACGCTAATCTACCTTAAGCGAGAGCTCCGTAGTTAATAGCCTAGGTATTACTAATCACTTTTACGTTGGCTCTATAGGCTTAATATTAGATTAGCAAATTCCTCCTACACTAGCAAGCCGACTGCCCTTATTATCCTTACCTATATTACCAATATACCGCCTATAAGGTATTAACCGCGCAAAAGATCTAAAGGAGTTCTTTAAGTATTAGAGGCAGAGCGTAGCTAGCAATCTTAACTAGAAGGCTGATTTTAAAGCTGCGTATAAAGTTGTCTGTAATTTAAGGTGGGACTTAAAGCTTCTACGTAATAAATCTAATAGCGCTAATCCTATTAAGGAGCTTATTAAGGCTAGTATCAAATTAGGCGTCGTAAGACGGCTATAGAAGGACTTAAAGAAGTGGGTAAATAAGCGTTATACTTAGCTTGGGGGAACTTTTTAAGATATAGATAATTAGTAAAATATAGGGTGTCTCTATTACCGCTAACACCTCTATAGTAGTAGAGACGCCTTATATCTAGGCTCTTTAGAATATAAATAATTGTAATTAGTAAAATATAAGGTGTCTTTATTACTGCTAGCGTCCTTATAGTAATAAAGACACCCTATATATAGCAGATTTATAAACGCCACCAAAGGTTAATTATAACTCTTACTCTAAAAACCTCAATAATTGTACCCACTATATTAGAAATGGCCTCTTGCGCTTTTACTTTTACTACTAACCTTATCTATACTCCAAAGAAGGAATGCTTTAAAGCTATAGCTAAAGGTTTTTAGGTGCTCTAGTTAAGAGTACTACTCCCGCTAAATAAAGGCCTTCAGCTCTCTAAAAAAACTCTTTAATTAGATTTAGATTAGATAAGTATAGAGGTAAATATACCAGCTTAACGCTAAAGGCGTTAAAGAGAGACTGTATCCTTTCTAAATAATAAAAACTGGCGTTATTTATTACTACTACTAATTACTTAGTAAGAAAGCGATTATACTATAGTAGAAGAGTATTCGCTATCCAGAACTTAAAGCCTTTACTATTTATTAAGCCTTTATATACTAAAGCTACTAGTACGCCGTTAATTATATATATAGGCAGTATATTAAGCCTCCTTTTACCCCAATTATATAGCGTCTATAAAACTAGTATAATACTAAAAGGAGCCTAGCCTACCTTCTATACGCCTATCTTCTGTTATAGTACTAGTAGAACATTACACCAGCAAGTTGCTATAGATTGCCGCATATTATGATTACGTAATGTAAAGATCTTATAAAACACTAAACGGCGCTACTCTTTTTCTCCTTTCCTTTCCCTAGCTTTAGATTCTCGTTTATAGACAATCCAATCATATAGGCTTACGCGACCCTTTTGCCGTACTTATATCTTAATTAACTAAGTCGCTAATATTATCTAAAGCTTACTCTACTCTTTTTTCCTAAAAAGGAACTTAAATATATCTACTAGAATATAGAATAGGACCTTAAGGATATTACTAGGACCATAAGGATAGGACCTAAAAGAAAAAGAATAGAACCCTAAGGAAAGGACCTATAAGACACGCATAGACTAGAACCCCTAAAGAAATTATTTAAAATTACCTAATACCCCTACTACTATGCTATAAACTATAATAGTAAGTAAAGTAGCTATAGAACCCTTAAATACTTCAGATAAAGAAATAATTAACGTTTTAACCCCCTAGGCGGAGCTTGCGGCTACTAATACCGAAATTAAATAACTGCGAGAGCTGCTTAAAGCTAGAGATACCCCTATATTAAATAATAAGTCATTATTAAATAACTAAAGACTTGCTATAGTCCTTTATGCCCTATTCTAGTGCCTTAGTAGACCTACTAAGACCTATATAGTACTAAAGCAGTCGGTAAAGGTTACGGATCCCCTACTACTTATAGATAGAACTAACCCTATATTTAATAATTAAAAGCTTTAATTACAGGATAAGCTTAAAGTTAATATAGACCACTTTCCTAACGCCTAAGCTAGAATAGCCTACGTTTTCGGCCGTATTGGCGGAGATGCCTAAACGCATTTACACCTGTAATATACTAAAGACTTAGCAGACCCCTTTATCTTTAAAGAAGAAATAATTAAATACTTGTCTTTTATTTATAAAGACCCTTTTAAAGTATAGAACGCCCGCCTTAGCTATAAAAGCCTAAATATAAAAATAACGGAGACCTTTTCAGCCTTTTAAACCTACTTTCTATACCTAGCCGGACAGGCCTAGATCCCCTAGAAAGACCTACTATTAGACCTCTTTAATAAGCTTACCCTAGACCTATAGCGGGCTGTATTGCTAGCTTATACTACGGTATAGACGTTAAAGGAACTTATAGACTATTACCTAGCTATTAACTAAGGCCTTTATTAAATTAAGGCATACGCTAACTGGCTAAAAACTAGAAACCTTATAAACTAGGCCGTAAGTACTATAAGTACGGCCTATAGTGCCCCGGTATAATTAGCAACTCCTATAATTAACCTAGCAGCTAGCTGCGTAGCTACCCCTACTACGGGCCTAGTATATACCCAGCCTATATATAGCGACCCCTATATATAGGCCCTTAGCAATTAAGGAGCTTACTTCTTATATAGTTAAATAGGCTACCCTATAAGGAACTGCCTAATAAAGGTAAAGATAAATAAGGTCCTATTAATTTAGGAGGATAGTATAGAGCCGGAAAAAAAGGAACCCTAGAGGAAGACTTCTCTCTAGGGTTAAAAGGGATTAATATGTTATATATTAATCTAGGTCAGCTAATTAGTGAAAAAAGCTGCACTATCCTTTATACTTTATTTCGTAATAAATATTAAGTTTTAACCTCTGCTTTAGCTAACTTAGGAGTAAATACCTTTACCTTAATTAATATAAAGTGCGCTATAAAACTAGCTGACTTTTTAAATATACCCCTTAAAGAACTGCCTAAACTAGTCCCTATTTACGGGTATAATAGACGGATAGGACTACCTATTATAACTATCTTACGGATCTACCTCCGCGTTAACGGACAAAGGTAGTATAATATTCCCTTCCTTATTACGGACCTTAGAAGCTATAATATAATCTTAGGAAGAAAATAGCTAGCCTATTTAGGCTTATAGCTTAATGTACGGAATAGGCAGCTTATCTAGCCCAAAACTATGCCCCTAACGCATTTCTTTATAAAAGAGATTAGTATTACAATAGAAAACCTTATACGGCCGTAGATAAACACTATTTACTAGGCCGATGCAATGCGTAAGGACTAGGCTTTTAAGAAGGATATATAGCTTAATCTATAACAGATCTATATACTATACCGCCCCTAAACTACCTATATTACACTACCCGCACTAAAGACTTAGGAAGTTAGTAGTGGCCTAGCTAAGTCCCTAATAGAGAACTTAGGCCCTACGTAGCCATAAAGAAAGGCTAGGAATATTAGACGATATACTAAACTAATAAACTAAAAGGATAACTTGCGGAAAATAGAATATAAGCTAAGGAAGACTATAAACCCTATACTATAAAATACGGCCTAATAAATATCTATAAAGAAACCTATAGACCTCCTACTAGTTAATATCTACTATATTAGCGCTATAGGATTCTACTAAAACCTAGTTCAGCCTAATACCGTTGCCTTTATAACTAGCTTATACGAAATTAATTAAATAATTAAAGAGAAAGAAGCCCTAGCCTAAGAGAAAGGTAAGCTTATAGATAAGGAGCTAGTGGAATAGAAACTGCCCCGTTAATACTAGAAATTTAAAAACACTTTCTCTAAAGTAGCGTCTAATATACTCCTACTTCACTAACTATATAACTATAAGATTAAAATTAAGCCGGATAAGGTAGTTACCCTTAACTATAGCCCCCTCCGACAGTAATCTACTACCAAATTATAGGCTATAAAGTAGTATCTTATTAATAACCTAAATAAAGGCTTTATTAAGCCTAGTTAAGCCCCTTTTAACTTACCTATTTTCTTTGCTAAAAAGCCAAATAGAGGACTTTATTTCTATATTAACTACCATAAGCTTAATAATTTAACTCTTAAAGACCGCTACCCACTGCCTTTACTTAATAAGACTTTAGCCTAAATAAGTAGAGCTAAGATCTTTACGAAGCTTAATATCCGCTAGGCTTTTCATCAAATTAGGATAAACCCTAAATTAAAAGACTTTATTATGTTTTAGACCCGTTACGGAACATATAAATATAAAATACTGCCTTTTAGACTAACTAACGGACCGGCTATATACTAATAATATATAAATAACGTACTATTTAACTACCTTAATAACTTCTATATAGCATACCTAGATAATATTATAATCTACTCTAAAAATAAACTAGAATATAAAGAGTATATCTATAAAGTCCTATAACGGCTTTAAGAAGCTAACCTCCAAGCTAATATTAAGAAGTTAGAATTTAGTGTTAAGCGTATAAAGTACTTAGGGTTTATTATTAATATAAACGGGATTAAGGTAGACCTAGAAAAGACGGCTATAATTAACTAATAGGTACCCCTAAGGACCGTAAAGGGGGTATAGTTATTCTTAGAGTTCTATAACTTCTACCAACGCTTTATTAAGAACTATAGTAGAATTACCTAGCTACTAAGCCTACTTACCCACAAGGACCAGCCCTTTTACTTTAACACTATATATAGGTAGGCCTTTAACGAGCTTAAGAAATAACTAGTCTCTACTCCCTTACTTACCCACTTTAACCTAGAATGGCCCTTAATACTAGAAACCAATGCCTTAAATAGTATTATAGCTAGCGTTTACTCTTAAAAGCAAACAAACGGAGAATAGCACCCTGTTACTTACTATTTAAAGACTATAGTAGATGCTAAGCTAAACTACCCGATTCACAATAAAGAAATACTAGCTATTATCTCTAGCTTTTAGCACTAGCGAGCCCAACTAAAAGGCACCCCTAAGTCTATCTAGGTAGTTTCCAATTATAAGGCCTTAAAATATTTTATAATAATAAAGGCCCTTATAGCCTAATAGGCGCGCTAGGCGGACACCCTATCTTAGTTTAACTTCCTAATTATATATAGGCCAGGCGCTACTAACTATATAAACGCTCTTATAAGGCGTAAACAGGATATAAATAACTAGATAGTTATAAAGATCTTATTATAAACCTAAGCGCTACTATAACTAGAGTACCTTAACTCCTAAATATAGGCAGAACTAAATATAGACTCTTTAGATATTAAGATATACCCTATTAACTCTATAGAACTAGACCTTATTAATAAACTACTATAGGTAAACCGTACGGCCCCTTCTTTATAGGAGTACTGTAAAAAGGTAAAGAACGTTTCTAGCCTATAGTCCCTTAAAAGTAGACTACTTAAGCACCGTAAACGGCTAGTGGTAGTAGAGGAACAAAACTTACGGACTTAGCTTATTACCAAAGCACATGCCTAGGTCTCTACGGCCTACCCTAAAAAAAATAAAACCTACAGGATTATTAGCGACCGCTACTACTAGCCTAAAATAATTATAGATATTAACCGCTATATATAGAACTGTAATAACTACTATAGGTCTATAATTCTACAAGATAAAACCCTAGGACTATTAAAACCCCTCCTAATACCTAACCGCCCCTAGTAATATATCTCTATAGACTTTTATAAGCTACCCCTAGACCGTAATAGATATAATATAGTTATAATCCTAGTTAACCGCTTTAGTAAGCGCCTATTCTTAATTCCCTATTATAAGAATATTAATGCTAAAGAGGCAGCCTAACTATATATCTATTATATCTACCAAATTTACAGACTACTAGATACTATTATATCTAACTATAGGCCGTAGTTTATATTAGCCTTTTAAAATAAGTTTACCTAGATCTTAGGCATTAAGCTAAAGCTTTTTACGGCATATTACCCCTAAATAGACGGTTAAATGGAGATTGTGAATTAATACTTAGACCAAAAACTTTAGCCTTTCGTTAACTACTTCTAGGATAACTAGGCTAAACTATTACCCTTAATAGACTACGCCTAAGTAACCTTACCCCACGACTTTACCGGATTTGCCCCTATTTAACTAGAAATGGGTTACCTACCCCGTATAAGCTTTGACTAGGAAAGACTAAAAGGGCCCTAAACTATACACGAAAAACTATCTTATAAGGAAGCCTAGTAGTACACTAAACGCTTAGAAGAAGCCTAGAAAATAGCCTATATAAACCTAAAAAAGGCCTAGAAATTAATAAAACAGTAGGCGAATAAGTATAGGCGCGAGCCTAACTTTACTATAGGCGATATAGTCTAGATTATAACAAAAAACTAAAAGATAAAACGGCCTAGCCATAAGCTAAACTATAAGATCCTTAATAAAGTAGGTAACTCGTATAAGGTTAAGCTCCTAGACTTAATTAAAGTTTACCCTATTTTCTTACTAAATAAGCTATAGAAAGCTATAAATAACCTACTACCTAGATAAAAGAATAAACCTCCCCTACTAATTTAAGTTAATAGTAATAATAAATAGGAAATTAAAGAAATGCTAGCCTATAAACTTATAAAGGGAATATTAAAGTATTATATTAGTTGGAAAGGATATAACCTAGACCCCACTTAGTACCCTATATAGAACTTTATAGGTAGTCCCTATAAGCTTTAAAAGTTTTATAGCTATTACCCTAATAAACCTAGACCGCTAAAGTACCTAGATAAGTAGATAGAATGCTAGTATAATAAAGATAATAAGCTATTAGAAGAATATAAGAACAAAAACACCCTAGAAATTTCTTAGTTATATAAGGTATTAAGATATTTAGGAACTTTAACCAGCGGTCAAAGTTATCTAATTAGTTAGATTCCCTTATTAAGACTTTTAGCGACAAAGCCTAAGGGCAGGCTTTTTTAGAGGGGGGGGGTAATATTACGGCACTAGCAGAATATTACACCGGCAAGTTGCCACAGATTGCCGTATATTGCGATCACGTGACGCGAAGATCTTATAAAACACCGAACGGCGCTNCTCTTCTTCTCCTTTCCTTTCCCTAGCTTTAGATTCTCGTTTATAGACAATCCAATCGTACAGGCTTGCGCGACCCTTTTGCCGTGCTTATGTCTCAATTAACTAAGTCGCTAACATCTTCGAATCCGTACCTAACTTATCTATAAATACTAGTTAATTGGCGGTATACTATAATATAATTGTAAAATATATATCGCGATCGTAAGCGCTATGTTTAAGGGCTACCTGCTAACACTTCTTTATATAAGTTACTTTTTAAGCTCTATATTAGAGGATTTAATTAGCTTACCTACTTTCTTATCTAGCCAGCTAAATAGAGCTCTTAAAATATTATATAGCGGCTTACTATAACATTAAACGTATTATAGATTAGCCACTACAACTCGTCACTAAAGAGAGTTGGCTTCTCCTCTAGCTATATTAGTATTATTATAATCATCGGATCGCTTAATAGGAACTGGCCGCCTTCGCCGTTTAAAGGTGCTTAAGTTAAGCTAAAGACTTGTAGGTTTCTTCTAATGGAGGCAATTAAGCAAATTGTATAACTAGCGGCGGAGGCATACTCTGCTCGAGTTGCTCTAAGTTAAAGAAGATTCTTAATTAGAGCGTACTAATATGGGCCTATTCGCGGAGCTATACTACAGGTAGAGGGTAGGTAGAAACCTTATAATATTTGACAACGATTATAACACCACAGAAGAAGATCGATCGTGGATAGGTTTAGGTTCTTACAGCTAAGCATATGGCTTCGCTTCAATTACTATGTACAGTTGGTGGCGGTCAGGCGAAATTGGATGCCCGTACCGAATCTGCAACTCGCTAAGGGGAGGGGGTGAAGCTGGTCGTGCAACAGGCTGTAGGCGCGAAAAAAGTCAAATTTTGGTGGGGTTGGGTTTTTTCGCTAAGTAGCGGTGTCCGATTACTTTTTGCCGGCGCCTTCGTACAGCTTTGCCCCCCTTTGAGCGAGTGCTCTAAAATTTCAAATTCGCATCCAATCTCGCTTCGTTGCCACCAGCTGTACATAGTAATTGTAGCGAAGCCGTACGCTTGGCTACAAGAACCTTGCTTCTGGCGGACTTGCGATCGGCCTTTTTCCACAGTATCGTGATCTTTATCAAATATCGTGAGGTTTCCACCGTACAATATTGCCAAATTTCATCGGTAACTACAGAAACAGCGTTGTTTCGCGTTTTGGCGGCTACAACGGAGGCATAGTTAAGGGGGAGAAGGAAGCGTACGTTTTTAATTTGATTCTCCTAGCTAACCAAGGCGAATCTCCAGGGCAACCAAAAAGGTCCTTGCGTGCACGTAGCGAAATAAATTTTTGCCAGTGAGGGGGGGTGGAAGCTGGTCATGAACAAAGCTGTAGATAGATCAATCAACCAACGCTTGGTACCACAAAAACAAGTAATAAGCGACAGCACAGAAAATGCCAAGACGCTATTCTCAGCCAACGATCATACCATCTGCCCATGTTCCAATACACTTCACAGATTTCTGCATGGCGAGACTCAGAGTTTAAATGGAGGAGCGTCAACCTAGATGCGTTCCTCTTCCACCTTTGAGCATTTTAGCTTGCCCGACATGTACTGTGGCATTCGAGGGTCTCTGCCAAGATTAGCAAGGCTGAGATGTAAGCTTCTTCGGCCAATGGGAGGCTGAGACATTTGGCCGTGATATGCAGCCACTATATTTGGGGAAGGCCGCGAGTTGTCGTATTTTTGGAATGCGGAAACGCAGCGGAAGACACGGGAGGCCTGTTTCGCACAAACTAAGCGTTCAGCTCTCGTCAAAAGATGCACACCCCAGCCTTGCCGAGTGGTCTGGGCACGCACTATCCTCTCGCGGAACACCACCGGGGCCGCTCTGACGGTCAGAGCTTTCCCATCATTGATTCGTCCAACCCAAATCCTTTCGACTATGGAAGTCTGGGCAGTAGCCCATCCACATAGGATCCGCCCCGACTTTTAAGCCGTCTAATTAACGGGGTCCGTAAGTGCTTAGATTAGCACTGGGCTCCTCTTAAGCATTTGTATCCCTGGTGTCTCGATCTCTTTTCTGCCTGTTTTGCTCTCAGAAACTCTAATGGCGTTGACTATATCTCTTGCACTGCTCTCCACCTCGGTGTGGAGGGCAACAGCAAATGCAGTCCCTGCCCCTGAAGCTCAAATCACACCCGCACCTATTCTTCAAAGACAGAATGATGCGGCATTTATGGGGTATTTTAGTACTAATGGAACCTGTAAGTCTAAGAACTAGGCAGTCCGTTCATGAGAAACTAATACTCTTTTCAGGGACATCACTTGATTGTAATTCAGGCCTCACGTGGTATCAGTCTGGAAACTATGCGCAATGTTGTCCGACAACTGTCGCGTCTTGCATCGCGCCAACTGGCTGTATAAGCGGCTCTCAGATCTATCCACGGTCTGGAACCGTGACAACAGTAGCTTGGTATCGTTGTCCTTCTTAGCACGGCTGGAGATGGATTAACATTTGCCTTTAGCACCGATAATTATGACAATCTTGCCTGGTCGATTTGCAATACGATATTCATTTATGAGAATACTGCCGACTCCAACCCCCACACCGACATAGTTTGCGGCAACTCTCCAGTGAACTGGTCATATTACAGGCAGATACCAACTTCAGCAACAAGTAAGGACGCCCCTTACCCTGTATAGATCCAAAGTGTTCACCTGTTTAAATTCTAGGTTCCAGCGAGTCAAGCACTACTCCTAGCTCGACCAACAGCAGTCCCACAGCAACCAGCACATCACCGGTGCCTACTCCATCTGGCAAGAAATCTCAAGCCTGGATCGCTGGTGCTGTAGTTGGGCCTTTGGTCGGTCTTGCCTTGCTCGGCGCGCTCCTCTTCTTCCTTCTCCGGAAAAAGAAGACTCCAGCGTCAGCACCGCAACCACAACAAACCACAGACTACAAGCCTGGCGCGGCCGCATACCAGCAGCCAGCGCTCAGTCCACAGTACCCACCCCAAAATCAATATCCACAACAGGGGTATCAGCCCGGGTCTCTGAATCCAATGACACCTGCGCCTCAGTACCAACACACTCCAGTAGGCTCTCCTCCACCCCAAGAGATCCAACCTTCCCAGTACACCCAGTACAGTTATAATGGTGCTACTCAAGAAAGGATGCCTGTGCTTGTAAATCAGCAGGTCCCTGAGGCCAAACCCATGGCAGCCGAACTTTCTGGAGAACAGGGCCACAAGTGAGAGTGAAGTTTTTCGAGAGGAAGAAGAGGAATGCTAAGTTCAATCTAACCGTAGGAAGTATCTGAGTTAGCCTGTTTCTGAAAGTATGCTTTCAGGTCGAGGCGAGGGAGTTTCTTGCTTATTTGCCGTTTTGTAGCTGTAGGTTTAGGATAGGCACGAATAGCTATGACGATACCAAAGTAATGAAGGCTTTTTGTACGAATGTGTGCCTGAGAGTTTGTAGTCATGAGTATCATATCCTGAATGTCGGGTGCTGGGGATCTGCGTGGGTTGTTATGTATGATCAAATCAAATAGTATCACTTATTGATCTACAATATATTTTTTGGGTCGGATTTGCGTCCAATATCGACTTGATTTAAAAAAAAAATCTAGTCATGATTTTCAATATCAGTGATATTGCTCGTCAGACCCGCTGTTCGCCGAGTTATCAAAACAGTATCACATATTTCTCGAAGTAAACAAATAGTGTTTACGTTTTCTTGGAGAAATAAAGAATATAGGACCTGGGGTTAAGAGGCGATCCCTTTGATTGTTCTCAAAATATCCTGACCTTGGACTCTCGCAGGGGCTTCAGCTCAGGTAAACAAAGGATTCCTTAAGACCCTACTACAATTATTTGTAAGGCATGCCAAAGGCCTGGAGTCGTTCACAAATACATAATTACGAAAGCCCACTGGCAACTTCTAACTAATTCAACACATGGATGTTGGTAGAATTATGCGCCGAATTACGTGGGAATAATAATAACTCTCCTCTGCGTTGCATACACGGCACGCTTATCTGTACAAGATCTGAAAATAGATGACTGCTTTTCTTGAATTTTCGGGTCCGAAAAATGATGACGATTGAACGGCAGTGCTTGAGAGATCCCAACCGCAGGATTTGATGGCTTACTGATACGGGGTATCCCTTAGCACGTCAGCGTCCAACGAGTACGTGGTCCGTGCAGGAACACTGTTTTTAAAACGACGAGTACATATATAGATTCCAGCAATTAAATACTCACTGTAGTGCTTTCTAGTCGTGCTAGTATTTCTATAGAAGGAATAAATACTGGAAGCCTTGTATTAAGCGACTTAGCTCCAAAGAATAAGCTTATATATTAAAACACTACGGTGTTTGCCTCCATCGGGGGCTTCATATTCCTGAGTACGGGCGTTGAATGCAGATCAATTGATTGGCTAGATCTTATCGATAAGGGTTGGACCCGAATTGACGTGCTAAGGGATAGTACGCGTTGTTTCAGTCAGACTCGCATAACGCCGGGCAGATGGATAGCCGATACATTAGCGAATAGAAGTAACACGATAGCTGAATATGGTGAGGCTTGCTTTTAAAAGGCCTGTGGTTCTACGGAGGTCCCTAACAAAAGTTCTTGCACCTTCCTAATTAGGAAGTTTTAGGAATAATAATACTTATTACTGCTTTTTGTATTTTTATATATTATCTTACTAAGTATAAATTAAAAATCTAAGAGGGAAATTTTATTATATATAGTATTAGGCCAGTAAATTAATATTTAAAGTTTGCGTGCCTTAATATACGCTGTGTAGACTCTAGTATACGCTACGTAGGCTGTAAAATACGCACCTGTGCTTGCGCGTACGTCAGTTTGAAACTTCCTAATTAGGAAGGTGCAAGAACTTTTGTTAGGACCTCCGTACAGAAGGTTATTTGAACTTCATCCCGAACCATGATCTGAAACCTGGCGTTCATTCTTACATGTCTCGGACCAACTTTTTTCAGAGACATCGTTGACACAGCCTCTGTTGCCAGCAATAAAACAGATTTATCTCAGCAAGCTCAGACGTGATTCCGTTGATGCGGAGTCAATCGGCTCGCAAGCGGGTGACTAACCATGTTCGTGGTGCTCCATCGAAATTACCTCAGAAGCTCAGACCAAGAAATCGATTGTGCGGATATAGGAATATCCGCACCGTCCGCTAGGCTGATTTAGGACGGCAATCGTTTTCTTAAACACGGTTTATATGAGAAGACCTTATTAACTTTAACGAAATTAATCTACCCTTCTATAACACCTGTCGACATAAAAATTACACCAAATTATAGAGAAAAGCCTACTCTATAAGTTATAAGATCTTTAGCTCCTTATACGCGCGCGACGTTAAGAGGAATTCGTCGCCGTAGACGCCCCAATTCTACCTCTGCACCGCCGAGCCGCTCAGTAAACACCAACGCTGAACGCTTACGTCCACGCCCACGCCGCCAGCCCTCTGCGTAGAGCTGTGGAGCTTTGCGAGAGCTCTGCGGAACGAAGCTCAGGGGGAGACCTGCACGGAGCTCTGCACGGAGCTCTACCAAAGCTCTGCAAAAGCTCTGCAAAAGCCCTGCACGAGGCTCCGCACGAAGCTCCGCTCGAAGCTCCGCTCGAAGCTCCGCTCGAAGCTCTGCACGACGCTCTGCTCGAAGCCCTGCACGAAGCTCTGCACGAAGCTCTGCTCGAAGCTCTGCACGAAGCTCTGCTCGAATCTCTGCTCGAATCTCTGCATGAAGCTCTGCTCGAAGCTCTGCACGAAGCTCTACACGAAGCTCTGCAAGGAGCTCTGCACGAAGCTCTGCATTAAGTTCTGCACGAAGCTCTACCAAAGCTCTACACAAGGCTCTGCACGAAGCTCTGCAAAAGCTCTGCACGAAGCTCTGTAAAAGCTCTACTAACACGCAGCACTAATATACTAGGAAGGTTCTACAATTGCCCGTACGAACGCCCGTCTCTACAAACGTCTCTGCAATCGATCGCCCGTACGAACGTCTGCACGTCTGCACATCTACACGTCTGCACGTCTGCACATTTACACGTCTGCACGCCTGTACGTGGCTCTGCACGAGGCTTTGCACGAAGCTCTGCACGAAGCTCTGCACGAAGCTCTACTAAGGCTCTGCACGAAGCTCTACTAAGGCTCTACACAAGGCTCTACTCAAAGCTTACCCCTAGTAGTAGTAGAGGCACTCCGGGCTAAAGGAGGATATTTTCAAGAAAGGACCCAACTATAGCACCTACTAAGTGTTGCAATAGCTTTGAGTAGTAGATATCTATACATCTGTATAGTTTTATCTATATTAGTAGACTATTTAATAAGATATAATATGTGCTTATGCTTTTAGCAACGCGTTTTTTAACTTTAACGAAATTAATGTCAGGACTAAGCAATAGCCGTATTATAAAATTCGTACCATTTAGAAGCCCTAGGTCTTAAAAATATTGTATTAACTTTTGGTAATAATAACGCGTTATATGAATGAATAAATTAGATATCCGCAATATCCGTTTTACGGATTTTGCTTATGCTTTTAACAAAACTCGCCAAACCCTCTCAAACGTGATTTTGCAATTCGGAAGACGGCGTAGGTTATTCCGATGCTAGCTAAAAAATAGCGTCTGAGCTCGCTGAGGTAACCATCGAAATCGTTTGTTACCAGCTCCGACATTTTTTACAACTTTCCCAATATAAATTAATAAATCGCTTAACCACGACGGGTTAAAATACTACTAAAAGTTCATTAATTAGAGAGGTAACCCGATATTTTGTAAATATCGGGTCTAAATTAGCCAACGACTGCCTAAAGTTAAGATTATTTTCGCAAAAAAAAACCGTTATTAAGGATTATAGAAATAGCTATAACGTCGCAATGGGTATATATATAGGGCCTAAAAATCCATCGATTATAGAGCTAGTTCTTGTGATTATTGTAAGCCCATATACAGCCCCAGACCTTACGTAGGTGGCTTTAATAATTTCGTTAAAGATTATATATCCCTTAACCCGCCGAAATTCGTCCACTCGGTATCGATAAGAACCAACCAATAAGATTAATGTAATCGAATCGTCGTGATTAGAAATATAAAGCCGTTGTAAATCGGGCAGCGGCCACGGCTCTGGTGGTGGGCTTTTAGCGACCCTATTTGGTTAAACGTTATATTGAGTCGGCTGAACAAGGTCTATATCATTGGAAGTACTATTAGAAGGCATATTTGATAGTATTGTATTGATCAAATTTACACCCTCCTGTCAACTCCGGTGGTTAGCGCAGTCACGTCTGCACGGCCTTTTTGTAGGGGAAGTTTTGGGTATTTTTGCTGTTTAAGGGAAAGTAAGGCCGTGCAGACGTGGCTGCGCTAACCACCGGAGGTGACAGGAGGGTGTACTTAGGCTATACGCGTACTTCTGATTCTGGTGTTCCGCACGGACCATATACCTAGTAGACGTCGGCGGGTTAAGGGATAGCAAACTTAGACGATACGCAAGACTTAGGTATAATGTTATAATAATGTCGCAATAATGTCGCAATAGGCGCATATATAAGGCCTAAAAGTTTATTAACTATAGAGCTAGTTCTATAGATTGGGCTCCATGAAATCGGCCTCTGCACCTCCACGCGGTGGAGCCCGGGAACCTGGCTGTACTATTGGCGTTCAATCAGGATCGTGCCATTAGACTACCAGGGCAAACTCAGAGACGTGTGTACAGCAGCTGCGCGCGCCGGCGCTGCGACGTGGTGGTGGCGTGGAGAAATTTTTCGCTGGGAGGGTGAGCAACGGAAGCTTCAAAAAACGGCCATCACGTCTGTACGCATTTGACAGCTTCGAATCAACGGCATCCACCTCCGGCGTCCCCCCTTCCCCCCGTACGGCTACCTTACACTACACGGCACCTACACGGCACGGCAACCGAACCGAACCATATACGCCCCGGAAGGCCTGTGATGAGCCTCTCATTCCCCATCCTACCCGACAGACTAAACTTACCCGCGCGGCATTTCGTCTTCCTCTACATCTTTGGCTGGGGATGTGCATAGGAGACCCAGGTTGGGGCCCTAGGACAAGACACCTAGTTCTATAATAGTTCAAATTCGTCCCGCCGATCCTTTGGGGTGGAAATCATGCTGCAAGCAGGAGGACCGCAGGCGTATACACACATATATAGGGCATTCAAATGGGAGCAAGGGCAGGATAACATCAATTTCACGGTATTCTCAATTCAAATGGAAGCATGGTACGAGCGGCAGACAGGGCAGGATAGGCAATCAGGACACTCCCTACGGGAGTCTCAGAGCAGCGACCTAACAGTATTTTTCCTCCCGTTGATGTAGTACAGGTATTACCTAGGGGGGTGTATACTGTATTACCTCTCGCGTCTTCCTTGGAGGTTTTTTGTACCTAACTCAACGGTATTCGTCTGCATGGACTCGCAGGAGGACCGCATCAGACATTAAACAAGAATCAGTAATAGTTCTATAGATTAATTTAATAATATTTATAAAATAATAGCTGCTGCGGGGGTAATTATAGATCAATTTCGTTAAAAAGAGTAACTGCTTTATATAGAAACGTTAAGAAACGTTGGAAAAGTCCCTCAGACCATAAAATCAACTTTTTAACAAAAAAGGTTAGCAATATCCGCTTGCGAATATACGTACGTCCGCTAATTGATTCTATGCGTCTGAGGTAAAAAACAGGTCCCCCCCAAGATTCGGAGGTGTTTCATTAAAAGCAATGGTAGACAGTGTGTCGCGAGTGTCAAGATGGTAACTTTTAGAAATATAAATCTTCCGAAGCCGTAACGGGCTGCCAAGGTAATCCTTATGCATATTAAATTTTTAACACGTCGCCATTTTCTGGGCAGTTCGGACTTCGACACACGAGGTATGTACAACTTTTGGAGGTGACGATGGCCCAAAAGAACGGATAGAAGCAGATCAAAGAGCGAAGGAGAGCCGAGCATCCGAAATGACCTCGTCCTAATTCGTCAATGCACCAGATCCCGAGACCACGACTAAGCCGGCATTTCCATGCCAACTTAATTATCTCTGTATTCCATTCACAACACTCCTGCAAACAAGGAAGATAGAATCGGGCCTTGCAGGGCACACATGCACTTAATACCCGAGGAGGAACCTCTTCGTTCCACTCAATATATTCGCACATCATATTCCCTATACAGGCATTGTAAGTAGAAATGCCATTTGCCATACCAAAGATATAGCGGGGTAGTACAATTATGCGTTTTTGTCTTCCTTTCCTATCGTTCAGGAGGCTCTGGAAAACTTTACGAGGGGATCTATCCCTTAACCCGCTGGCGTGCACAAAGCAGGTGGTCCGTGCGGAACACCAGAATCAAAACTACGCGTGTAGCCTACATAGATTTGATCAATTAATTACCATCAACTATGCCTTCTAATCGTACTTCCAATGATATAGATCTTGTTTAACCGACTTAATACAAAGTTCCACCAAGTTGGGTTGCTAAAAAACCACCCCCTAAGCTATGGGAGCTGCCCGATTTCGAGTCTTTATATATTGACGATTTCGACAATTTTAATGCATTGATCTGATTGGCTGGTTCTTTATCGATAACGTGTGCACGAATTTCAGCGGGTTAAGGGATAGATATGAATTGCGGAAGAACAGAATAGAGTTGAATATTAGCGTAATAGAGTTTTTTCGTCAGAAAATATGGTGAAGTGTGCCTCAAAGGGGCGTATGGCGGAGACTCTCGTGATAGACTCGCAGGCGGTTATCTCTACAGTTGGCTATGTTGGTTGGCCTGGATTGGATTGGGGAAAGCATAGCAGGTTGAAGGGTTGCTATGGCTGCAGTCACGGCTACGTAAGCGGTTGGAGGATTAACTCAGCTTGAGCGCTAATTCGCAGAATAAGTAGTTGCAAGAGGCAGCAGTCCAGCAGCAACTCTTGGAGGGAACTGGGGCACAGTCCTCAGTCGCGGTTTCTTGGGTGCCTAGCCTTCACAGCCCCGCGGCCTGCCTAACCGCGTTTCGCTTTTGACAAGGATAAAGCTGGAATAGGCTAGCTGCAGATTTCTATGAATGCGGTGGAATTCAACGCCCTCTCGGAGCGCTTAGAGGTTTTAAGAGAGAGCGTGTCGGACGCTTCGCCCCGAGGAGGTGTAGAATGGGAGGCCAGCAGGCGTGAAATTGAAGAGATTTGAAACGCGACGTCGCTGCAACGTCGAGGTTACTTAACATCAAGGTTACTTAACACGTGATATATCTATATTTAACTGCCTGCCGGAAACAGACCCGGTTTGGGTCTGACGAACAGGGAGAAGAGAACACCAGCATCGTCTTACCACGATGTACGCTTGATGCCTCACAACTCCATCGCCCCATATCTTCAGGTAGGCTAAGGGGAGCAATGGTGGACTGCACCGCGACTGCACACCTCCTGAGCCCCGCATCAACTGCCTCGATGCCGTTGTTAGAACTGTGAAATGGACAAGAAACGCTCCGTCGACGACGCCAACGCCAACCTTGTTATTAGAACGGATATTGCGCGGGAAAATGAGTACGGTCTTGAGCATCTCCGCGAGCAGGAGCAGCAGGCGAAAGATCGCGAGAACACCTCGTCGCCGAACTCGGTCGCGCTTTCGACCGACGAGCCAGAAACCACTTCAGCTTCAACGACGACAAACAACACCTCATTATCCTCCTCTGAAGTTTCCGCTAACTCTACAGCTCGCACATCAACGATGACGGACCGTGAACCGCACAAAGACCCACTGCACGAACACCATGTTCCCAAAACAACGATTCTCGACCTCGTATCAAACACCGCCTCCTCCTCTGCCCTACCAGTCCCCTTTGGCTTTTCAATCTCCCGAAAAGGTTCCCTCATCGCCGTCTACAGTGCATCAAATATTTGGCTCATAAACGCCTCGAACTTGCCAAGGTTATTCACAAGAATATTGGACATTCGGAGGAAGCCAGTGGCACTAGACATACTTGACGATGGTACCTTGCTTGTGGTTCTCTCTACACCTACCAAGGTAGATATATATCAATTGCTAGGCGAGGGCGAACGGATGATTGAAAAGAAACGTACAATACTCCTAGAAAATGACTCGAAAGCCATTGCACTCTCCCCGGACGGATTGGTGTTGGCTACGGGGCATCAATATGGAATTGAGGTAATATCTCTGGCACCCACAGCAAGCGAGTCCGATCGGCGGTCTGTGACGTGCCAGGATATGGACGCTCTGCAATTTTCAGACGATGGGCGGACATTGCTCGCCACTACTTATGCCCGGCGCACTGGATGTTCCACAGTTTTCACGGTCCATGGCCCCTACGATGGTCCATTTACAGAGGAAGGTGTTCCGATTCAGCAAGATGTAGATAAGGCATGGACTAGCCAGATTTTGTTTCCAGAAAAAGCAATGATTGCAAGACAGGCAGCGCTTCTCCCAGATTCCAACACTGGCCAAGTGAATGAACTATTTGCTTTTGATGCCGACGAAGATTCCTGGGGAATCTATGATCTCGCTGGACTGGAATTTACAGAGAAGAAAGAGTTTCTACCGGATCAACAAAATTGGACCCGTGCAGAGTTCCTCGATGACGCTTTACCCGCTGTATCTCCAAAGGCGGATCACGTGGCTTTAGCTCTTCGGCAGCAGAACGCTACCAGCTTGCGGCTTTACCGGTTGCCCGACAGCTACAAAGGGGGCCATTGGGCTTATGAGCAGAGTTCGGATCATAGCGACGAACACTCTCCATTGTCCCCATGTTCTTGCATTCCTGTCCTACAAGATGAGAGCTCTGCGCACCAGGAGATTGCAGTTCTCCGCTGGCTGACTATTCCAGATGAACCTAACATTGACCGTCTCGTGGCTGTCGGGAATCTGATATTCAATAGTACTTCGGACGGACCGATGCATTCTATGCCTCAAGGTTCGGCAGGCGTTGTGGTGGTGATGGACTTTGACCGTTCCAAGAGTGGAAAGGTTAAGACACCTGTTCCAGTGCGAATGACATACGATCTTGACAACCTTTTACCTGGAGAAAGGCTTCCAGAAGAGGATATCGAATTCGAAAGAGAGGTGGAGCTTGTCAGAACCAGAACAGTAGTGCAACGCAGAGCAGCCGCACGCAGTCGAAACTCTCGAAACCTGGACAGGTCTCAAACAACAAGCAGCCGCGAAGGCATTGCCGAACGCGTCCGTCCTAACATTCCCGAAATAGTTAGGGATGAAGAAACGCTTGAAGGAGAAGAGGCTCAGGCTGCCTTTGAAGCACCATACGATCACTCGCAGCCACGTTCCCAGATGTCTCTTCAACGCGCAGCAACCGTGGCGGCGGTTGCTCCTGCAAATCGTAGGCATCTGCGAGCTCTTCCCTTCCGGCCATTGGAGTATCGGCGTGCGGACGGCTTGAGGGAATTTCCGCATGAGAGTGATGCAGACAATTGGGTCCCCCCACCGCCACCGTATACACCCAATGCAGACCCACCAGGGCCTGGAGCTCTTAATATCAGCTTGACCTTTCCAGGGTCTCATCCTCAGTCTTTGCCCGTGCCACCTGTACCGCCGGTACCTTCAGTGCCTCCTGTGCCGCCTGTACCAGCAGTGGCTACCTTGCCGCCTGTACCGGTGATACCTGCTGTCCCCCCATTACCGGCTCACACTACCGTGACTCCATTGCAGCCTGTATTGACCAGCCAAGATCCCGTGGAGAGAGGCTCTTTGCCTCCTTCAACCATGACAACTCTTCTCCCTCCACCAGCATTATTGCATGCAAACACATATCCTGGACCTCAGTCACCAGTACCACGTGTACTAGTGCCACATCGCCCGCAACAAAGTATTTCGCAACAGCTGCAACACCCTCAGCAACTCCATCATGGATCTGGTACCGTTACTCGTCGACCCTCTCAACGAACTGCATACCAAGCAACACACTCAATCACGTTATCCAATCGCAATTCTCGAGGTAGTGGAACAATTTCTCCGAATCCCATGCTACCATCACCACAGCAACTTGCTACGCTCGAGCGACACGCGAGTCGACGAGGGAATGGGGTTCCGCGGGCAGCACTGGGTGCGAACCGTCGCGTTTCGTCAGCGGGTTCGATTACCACAAGGCCCTCAACAGCGCATCAGGGGAACGAGAGGGTGGCAAGCCGGAGTGCGATGAGACGGCCGCTGCTACCAAGGTTAACGACGATCAACAGTATTCCGTCAAATGCCGATCGTGAAGTCCTATCTGCACCTCCGCGTACGCACAGCCGTACACAGAGCAGGGCAGAAAGTAGAGCAGAAGGTAGAGCGCAAAGCAGAGCGCAGAGCAGATTACAAAGAGAATTCACAAGCGCAAGCACTGAAGGGAGTCCCAGCCCCCGGTTTTTTAGATGTGTGGTGATGTGATGCTAGGAGAGTCGGCATTGTTGCGAAAGTTGGTGGTCTTCATTGTTTTATCTCTGTGACTGGGGGCGTGGAGTGGCTTCAGCTGATTTTTCTCAGTCACATGGCTTTTGGTGTATTGTTTTGAAAGAAATCTGATGCTCGCATGGCGTGGCGGGATACCCTAGGTAGGGGCGTTTGGTATTATGGAATTCTCGGATATGTGGACGAGGCAGATTTTTATTAGACATTAATGATGATGATGGTAACGTACACACAGAACCAATTTCTTGTATGCTATCCTGCTTGCACAAAGCTATTTACTATATGTCGTGCGTGTCTTGCTTGTGATTGATACTCTAGGGATATGATAACACCGTTAGAGTGTACCAAATTAATATATTATCAAGCAAGCAACGATCCTATCATTTCTCCGTAGCGGTATGCACTCTTTAAGAGTGATAGCATGCATTGCATAGCAATGAACAGATGCAATATCCATCACATTCCCATGCCAAGAAGCCAAATGATAGTTATCGCTGCATACAACTTGTAGTCCTTATATTCCAAGACCCTCTATCACTCTTCTAGCTAGAAGACTAGGCCAGTAATAACACGGAACACATCGACTGGCTCCATCAAATCGCAGTCATTTCAAAACTATTTAGCCCATTCACCCCGCCTGTAAAGGACCGCAAACCCTTCACCCCTGGCCGCTCTCTCGCCCCTTGTGGGGATCAACAGTTGCAAACGCCTCCATAACCACAAAGGCAGTTGTCCGGGCACTCATACAAGCAAGTCTACATTCATCCCACCTTGCCAACGCCCACTAATGCTGTCTCTCAAACTACCAAGAGAGCAATGCGCACCGGGGATTGTTGGGAGAAGGACTCACAGTTTCTAGTTCGCACTGGTAGTAGTAGACCTTGGCATTTATTTCGCCGGACCGTGCGATACGGGTTAGGTTGCGGCCCATGACCGCTGAGCGGGCCTCTGCTGCTTTTTCGGCCAACATGGGGGTTGCGGCGGCGAGGCTCGCAAGAAGGGCGAGGGGAACAGGGAGGGAGATGTGCATTTCGGTTGAGGGAGGGTTGTCTTGGGCTCGATGCTCCATCTGGCTATCATCATGGCGAAGAGTCCTCCGACCCTCTTTGAGGACAAATCGCGAGCAGGAGTGAAAGGAGGAGATATAAAGGTCTCTCTGTCGCGTTCCATCTCCGCCATTGGCCAACTTAGACTCCGGATCTACTTTAATATCTTCTTCAGCGTCTTTCCTGCCAGCAACTCTTAGAGCATAGCCTCACTAACTCTGTAAGCATTCCTTGTAACAGTTCCTACCTTGGTTAAGGTCTGAAAATTTTTTCTCCATGCATAAGTGAATCCGACAAGGAAGTCTAGCAAGGGATCAAGCCGGCTAACACCCTCGCAGCTTTGCGTTTCCTGGATTCGCACACCAGACCTCAAGGGCGTTCAAGATAGATTAACGGAGTTTTTAGCATCAGACGAGTCTATTAGTTTAGCCCTCCTTTCATTCACTCAAGTCTGGGTTCGGGACTTTAAAGAATTCTGAACCTTATCCTTATAACCTGCTCTTGCTTCTACGCGGAGTGTACTGGAGCTACTAGGATACGGTGCGTTAGGACTCTTTTAGAACTCAATTTAAGCGTTCGCATCTGCAAGAACGGAGGAGAAGTATGCAAGGCCAAGTACGAGGCCGGACACGGAGGAGGATTCCAAACCCTGCACGCGCATATCTCGTGTCTGTTCAAGAGGCGTACCCTATGCTTAAGATACAAATGAAATCAGGAAATATAGAGACCAGAGGAGGTGTCGTACGTGCGAAGAATCACTGAAGATTGAGGAAATCGATTAGAGAAGACGCATGAACGGGCAATGATAATGCTTACATCCACGGGAGAAGGTTCCCTTGACGAAAGCATGGGGCAACCCCTGTCCAGATAACCCCGAAGGCATCCCACATTTATATTGCGGGAAGAATCAGCCCCATGGACGCTGTGAAGCTTAAGCTTTTGGCAAGCGGGCCGGGCGTTCCTGGGCCGTCTTGAGAACCGGGGTTTGCGAAAACGGCCCCATCCGGCGGGCCAATATCAAGACAAAAGAAAGATAAATAGTCAAGGCATTCATTGAATTATTGAAGTCCTCGCTGAATCTCTCGGCCGCTTATTTGAGGAGAAATGGACTGACTCCCAACTAGTTTAATCGATCATATATAGGAGGGTATCGTGATTCTCTACATGACCCCTTTTGCCGGGCAGTTTACTGTGGTTAGTCGATTTTCTGACATTCGCATCTAATGTTTGCTTTGCCCACTCCGAGGGACGTAGTCTATATCACGAAAGTATAGTCGTAGTGCTAGGCACAAACCCGGTATCTTAAGGACACTGTAATATACCACTTCATAAACACAACCATTAATGCAGTGAACGTGGAGTGAAAATTTCTGGATAGCATCTGACTCCACAAGATGGTAGATATCCTCCGTTTCTATCCAGAACAAAAAGCGCTTCGCTTAAATTCTAATGAGATCTCAATCGTGGGTCAGAAACTGCCTCTTCAAGACAGTTTCCCAACAGACTAGAAATCCAGAGATAAAAGCAGAAGATATCCATACAAAGAGAACAGCCCGAGCAGCCATCCCATCACGACCTCACTTAGGATAAAAGCTCTTCACACTCGCCCGCACCGACCCCTCAAACTCAATCCACCCGCGGCCCTCTAACCTCCTCACCCTCCCTCGGTGGCTCGCTCAAATCCTTCCCCTTATCCTCCAGCTGCGCAATCGCGCCCAGGATACAGCTTCTCCATAACCTTAACAACCCCCTTCCACGTATACGGCTCGGCCCACCCAAAAACCCGCTCGCCCTCCAGGCCCTCCAGCACAAGCGCCGCCACATGCAGCGCGGCGGCATCGTGCGCATCAACGGACCGCTGCGGCTGCAACCACTGAAACACCGCGAGGTCCGTCCCCTCAAACAGCTGGCGCACGAACCCCGCCGTGCTCGGATACGGCTGCGCCTGCGGCGCCAGCACGGGGCCCATGCACGTCGCCGACAAGATGGCGTTGAGCGCGAACCCCGCCTCCGCCCCGCGCTCCCGCATCCACACCCCACCCCCGCCTGCTCCGCCAGCGTCGCCGGATCGCGCATCGCGGCCACCGCCTGAGTTCCACGTCTCCACGCCGACTTTCGTCGCTTTCCGGGCGTCGGCGTATACACGGCCCGGCTGGAGGTTGTCAGCACGACGCGGCGCACGTTGCCCCCCCGCGCGCGTTCTCGGCCTTCGCGGCCTCGAGCCCGCGCAGAGTTGCGGTCGTTGACTCGGTTAAGCGGCGGGGAACCGGAGCAGTCCGTCGTGCATACTGTGTGGATGAGGGCGGCGCCGTGGATAGTGGCGTCGTAGCAGTCCGGGGCGGTGGTGGAGGGGACTTCGACGAGCTCGAGGGCGTCGGGGCCGTGCTCTTGCGAGAAGAGCGGGAGCATCCATTGTGCGCGGGTGAGGGAGCGGACGGTGCCGCGGACGCGGTAGTGGTGCGCGACGAGGGTGTTGGCGATGTAGGAGGCGGTGAGGCTGTTGGCGGCTGTGGCGAGGATTAGGAGCTAGGGGGGATGATGGCGTCTGGGAGGGTCTTAGTGAGAACGTTGTTGCGGTTAGTGAGGATACGGGCGGGGTTATGGCGTAGTATGGATAAGGCGGGGCTTGGTGGAGTGAATCGAATTGGGTGATGACGATAGAGGTAGGCCTCCTGCCTTCTTATGGCTGCTAGCTGGTAATGTGGGTCTTGGAAGCTTAGCTTTTGAGTAAGATTTTAATGGAACGTGCTGTGGACCTGAATGGGACGGTAGCATCATGGCACGGACGTCGGCTGGCCTGGCTCAATCGCCTACACGTCCCGAAAAGTACATTGTTTAGTGGAAGGAGAGATCATGAACAACCTGTCAACATTTTCGACAGTTGAAACTGGAAGGATCTTCAGCCTCCATCCAATCCTGCCTAAGCGCTAACAAGCCACACATGCATTTCTTGGTTTCAGTCTCGCTCTTCTGGCCCCAACATCTATTGTTGTGAATCCCTTGTATGTTATACTCGAAGTTCTGAGATGTATGTCAACTGGGCTCAGCCGCAAAGTATGGTTTAAATCCACTGATATCGGCGGTGAGAGCTCTCAGCAACGAAATGCTGTCCCGAGATAAGTGCAAAGTTAGTTCAAAATATGATGTAACTCCTTTTCAATTAGTGGTATAATGCTAATGAGAGGAGAGAAAAAAGAATTTCAAAGTCGCAACAAAAATAAAGTTACAGATGATGCCACTCCGAACGCCTTCCAATATTTCATTTAACCACCATGCTGCTTGTGCTGTAAACTGTACAATTTTCTGAATTTACTTTCTCCGGCTTTGGCTCATTCCAAGGATTTGTACCATCCGGATGAAAATGTTAATAAAGTCCAGCTCCAAACTTATGGATTCATTGACTGGATCCTTCTTAATCAACCCCCGTTCCGCTAGTCGCGCATGATGGAGGATTTTCTGGACATCGTACAAAGTGAAGCCTCCGAAGACCGCCAAGCCGCCGTACAACCATATGTTCTCCGTCCACATTAGTGTGCGGGCTGCCGTAGCAGGAACGACAAGCGGAGCGAAACCAGAGAGGGCGACGATGGCGACCCCGGCGAGGAGAGGCCCGCCGAGATAGAGGTATTTTTCTTGCTTGGCAGTAGCGCCAACGAAGGCTATGCTACCCATCATGCCAGCTGTGTAGAGACCAGCGCGGGCGAGGAGGGCGGGCTGAAGGAACATGAGAGGTGAAAGAAGCATTGCTTGTGTGATGTTGAATGCGCCCCACAAAGCATATTTCTGAACATAACTGGATGGTTGTTAGCTATATTACTGACAAGTTTGTAGTCATGTTGATGTATCCAAATCCGTATGAAGACGAACAGAGATGGACCAGGCAATACTTACTTCTCAGGATCCGTAGCCATGGCTCCATACATGGTACCGATGCTGCCAACTAAACCGACTCCTAATACCATCCACGGATTCGCAGCCATAAGTCGGTAGCTCCATCCATTCATGTGAAGAGCGCGCGCCGCAACACCAATAATCCCAATTCCCAAACCTGTGTGGAGGAAGGTCTCATTCAGATAGCTTCTCTCATACGGCGGCATACCGCCATCCGTCCTTGTCTCGCGGTTGAAGATGAGGTTGATGCCAACGAGGGTGGCACCGAAGATACCAGCTCCATATAATAAACGCTGGCGGAGGGTTTGCGAGTCGGCAACAGGAGAAGCGGGTTCCATGTAGTTGCGGCGGAAAGTTACACGGAAGACATTATGCGATTTCGAGAGGGATGGCGCGACGGGCTTCGAGGTGAAGAAGTTCGGGGATCGCTTGAGTGGCGTGGTGTGGAACGCTCGGAGGGTTGTGGATGAAGCTTTGGGGACTTGCTTCAGGGCCACTGTGATGGTAAACGGCCGCCGAAGGAAGAAGGCCATGATCGAGGATGATGTGGTCTCTGATGAATAGGATGGAGGAGGTTGAAGGTGGTGAGTTTGAGGGTGGAGAGGAAAGATGTGAAAGGATTAATGACGTTCTCATGGTAGTTTGCCGTTCGCCAAAACCTCGGAACTTTCTCGAAGCTCCGCAGCTCTATCACTATCCGCGAAGACCCGTCATCAGAATTTCATCACTTGTCTCCTCGAACGAAGATATAGGGCTAAATATGCCCATCATGGATTATTGGGGCCTTCAGGTCAAACTTATTGTACATTACCACAGCAGACATACGGATTGCTTAATATATCGAGAAACTTTTAACTATCCCTTAGCCCTGTGACATCCACAAGGTAGGTGGTCCGTGCGAACACCAGAATCAAAGTATCACTTATATAGATTCAATCAATATATTATCATCAACCATGCCTACCAATCGTACTTCTAATGATATAGACTTTGTTCTACTGGCTCAATATCCTATTCCACCGACTTGGAAGGCTAAAGAACGTTCGCCGGAGCTCTAGCCGCTGCCCGCTTTCGAACCTCTGCAAATTGAGGATATCACCGACCTCATATTTCTGAGCACGCACCTTTGATCCTATTGATCCTATTGGCTAATCCTTATCGATAATATGTGGACGAATTTCACCGTGCTAAGGGATAACACTTATAAGCTACATGGCTACTAGGAAGGGTTAAAATCTGTGAAGATATCATCTCCAGACACCAAGATTTGAAATAGTATTGAGTGAAAATGGATGACGATTATGAGATATTAACATGCGTAACCGCCAGCCTTCCCATTCAAGCATGTCTTTCAACGACCATTCCCGCAAGCGCTTCCTTCTCAGAGTGTTTCGGCTATGCAGAATTCTTCGTGATAGGGGCCTCGAGCTCGTACGCTTCGATTGGATCTGTGTCAAGAATTAGAGATGACCAGACAAAACTGGCAGCCGGGAGTCCTTTCTCTGTCGTCTTTTCATCAACCAACCAAAAATGGAGATGGCACCACCTAGATGGTATATTCTTAGCAGTCCAGAACTTGCAATAACTCAATCCAATTTTGAGATCGAATCGCCTTACCACGCTGCCTCCGTTTGAGCCACCATCCAATGACTGGTACCGCGAACATCATGAGAAGTGCGACCAGTGCAATGATTGCTTCATTCGTCCACGGAATGTTGTTTGAAAGACTTGGATTTGGCTGGGCGGGCGGCATGGTGTCTGAAGTTGGGAGTCACCGTAATATCTACCCTGAGCTCTGGCATCCTAAATCTTCTTGATTTATATATCTTTAATAGCTTCATCTATTTGGTAGTGCCTCTGGCCGGCCATGCCCTTTCGGTAGCCTGGGCACGATGGTGGCGATGCGGCCGAACACCCAAATTTGGTCAGCCGGCCATCGAACCCCTGACTTGCGCTATACTATTCTGGGCGGTCGGCCAACTTGAAACACCAGTCACAGCCACATAGGAACAATGTCTAGACCCCTCCTTGGGCACATAAATACTTTAAAGTTCGCCCTCAGCAGCATTCGCATTTCATAGCATCTATTAGGCAAAATGAATCCAAACACCCCGCTCCAACTCAGCCACTCCTCCACAATCACAACAACGCCGCATCCACGTGACCCTATGCCTCCAGGCTTCGAAGCCCATCTCCAATTCAACAGCGCACACCAACAACCACCACTCCAAAACCCAGCCCCCAATGAACAGTTGCATGGCTCCAAGGAGGGGGATCTTGAGCTCCAACTAGATGAAATTATGCTCAAATTGCGCGAAAAGGAGATCCTCCGGAAGTTAAATAAGTCACAAAAGTCGAAAAGAATAGCGGCCATTGCTAATATGGACTCGGTAGAAGATTTAGGGTCCTCTGGAGCAAAGTTGGATGACTTTGACCAGAAGGACCTTGAACTTGAACTAGACGAAACCAGGCTCAAATTACGTGAAAAAGAGATTCTTCGGGAGTTGAATAAGTTACGGGAGCCGAAAAGAACGGCAGCAATAGCCAATGTGGGCTTGGCGGAGGATTTGGGACCCATTACATATTCCTCTGGAGCAGATAATCCAACATCGCCCAGAGGGAACTTTGCGGGTTCGAACTTCGGCGAGGTAGAAGACTACTTCTTCGATTGGAACACTTACCGACACGACATTTCGACGGTACCTAGAAACGCGCGGACAGAGGAATGCAATGGAAGGCCTGGAGCAGATTCTTCATTACCTGTGGTCTCTCAAGGCCCATCCATCCAAGCCTCCCCTCACAGCGGGGACCTCCTCCAAAACTTTAATCAAGAGGTGGTTCAACAGAGCTACAAACGTCGCAAAACGATGCATGATTTTGGCACTGCCGTATTTGCGGATTTCAGCGCAGTTGGAGCTTCTACCTTCGAATGGAACAATTCAACTGACACCATACTACCAAGTCTGCTGGCAGCGCCTGTGGAAGCAGATAATATCTACTCGACCAGTTGTCTGGACCCTCAAGCAGCAGAGATGCCTGTCACTACTGACACACCACCCTTTTCATATGGTAGTGACCTTAACGGCAATCCTGATATCAGCCTCGACGGTACATTTACTCCAAACAACCTGCCGACAGTTGAAGACTTGACTGGGTTCCTAGATACGACGATTCCTGCTACCTCAATCAATTCCGCGGATGAGAACAGCAGCTCAGAAATCCACAACCACGTGGCGGTGCGTGGTATAGACATGCATACTCGTGCAAATTTAACCCTTTCGACCAACCCTCCAGCGGAACTAACAGTATCTAATCGCCACAAAAGACACTTATCTAAACTTACGACACCAGGGTATTCCTGCTTTCGTGTCCAACCTCAACGATCCTTAGCCAGGAATACGCGCAAACCCAAGACAACGGAGCAACTAAAGAATTTAAGGATAGTAAAAAAGAAAGGTGCTTGTATAAGATGTAGTATGCTTCGCAAAGCTGTTAGTAGATTTGAATCATACAATAGTATTCAGTTAGCTGACTTTGATCTTATCAGTGTTCGGGCACAGATCCGTGCAAAAATTGCCTTGATTTTTTAGCAAGGCGATGTACTTCTCCATCTCTGGAATGGAATCTGTGTGTTAGGCCATCGCTATCAGATAGAAATTTGTTTGCATACGGTAATCCACACCCTTCTTTGAAGAAGCACATCACTAATCCCCGAAGATGTTTCCTCAAAGCTGCTAAACAAAACTTCCAATTTTCTGATATTCGTAGCGAGCGGTCTACTGTCACAATTTGCTAATTTGAGCCCAACTCGAACTTCTGTCGTTGCTCTCATTATGTCACTGTATTGCTCCAATAATTCTCTATGGAGAACTATCCTTGTTTTTGGGACGCCGCCAACTGATTCGCCTCAACTCCAGGGGACACTCGCAACCTCTCAACTTTTCAACCGACTTGATCGATATCTCAGACCAAAGAGCCTACAGAAAATGACAAGGGAAGAACGCGCAAATCTGGTGGACATACTTTACTTGGCGTTCATGGGAGTATGCTCCACGACGCAACCTACTGGAAAAATAGCCCAGGAATCGCTTGGTTCCCTTAAGCAAGCCCTTTTGGCTTATATGCACTGTATCACCCCCAATATACCTATCCCGGATTTAAAGCCCCATTGTGACATTCATAACTTGAAATTGGCAATACAAGTAGAATATCAGATCAAGACAGCGAAGGAACTGGATTGGCGTGGATTGGCGGCAGCCTTTAAATCCGTGTTAGGGACCTCTTGACTAGTTGAGGCACGGGCCACGAGCTCACATGATGTTATATGCCCATGCTACGGGCTTTATAGACACGGCTACTTAGGAGGGACGTGGATGAGTTAGTCATCACGACTCGAGGAGCTATGGAAGGGATCGCACCATGAGACGAGGGCTGGGTGAGTCACATGGGCGGTTCACGTACTCACGTACTAAACGTACCGACGTACTGAAGAGGTTTCTTAGGCGTTAGGAATTATACTTAAGGACCTACCGTGGATAGTCCTCTCTTTATAGTAATTCTTAGAATATATCGGAGTTAATCTTATCTATTAATTCTACCCATATACTTAACGTCTAATAACGAACCTATCGTAGTATTTACTATAAGGTTCCGTTATATAATTACTACTAAAGTTATAGTAAAAGGTAATAATAAGGTACTGCTAAAGGTAGTAACTATAATACTATCTAAGGCGGCAACCTTAAGATTAGAATATAATACTAGTATAACGGGGGATAAGTTATTATCCCTTAGCCCGTTAACTTGGGCACGCAGGTTATCGATAAGAGCCCACCAATTAGATCAGCGGGATTTGGTAGCCGTGCTTAGGAATACAAAATTCGGAGAGTGGCCAAGGCTTCGGGGGGTTTTTTTTCGCTGTCTTATTTGGGGGAATCTTACACTAAGTCTTCCGAATAAGATCTGCATCAAGTCTAGCGTGATTAGAAGGCATGGTGGTGGTGTATTTAATAGTTAAATTCTACGCGTTCTAATTCTAGTGTTCGCGCACGGGCCTTCCTATCGTAGGGTAACCGTCCAGGCGCGGACGGTCGGGGCGCCAAGCCCGAAACGGCCTAGCATACGCGAGGTCTTGGCGCCCGAGATAACTTCACACTCAATTAAGCTCTTCAACCTTAAACACCTTAACGCTTAATTAATAAGCAAAAATCAAGTAAGCTAGAGCTTTATATTAGCTATATACGTTAACGTAGTTAACGGGGTTTTGACCGCTCCCTGGGTTATGACCGCGCTAGCGTACCGCCTGCTGTTTTAAGTAAAGTTTTGTTGTTCTGCCAAAATTAAATTAACACATACATTTAAAAGGCGGTGTGTCGTGATAAGGCTTACCTAGGCGTGATAGATATAACCTAGGTAAAGTTTTGATGTTCAAAACGGTCATAACCTAGGGAGCGGTCAAAACCCCGTTAACCACGTTATATACTAACTTATATACTAAAATAATAATCTTACAGCTCTTTTAGAGCTCCTAAAATGCTTCCTAAGTAAGTAGTTTTTTAAGTTATATGATTTTCATATATTTTTAGAAAAAGAAGTTATCTAGAACTATATTTTCAATTTTACAAAGATTTCTTTTTTTCTTTCTCGGTTTTATATTATATCGCTTACTAGTTTCTTAGTTATTCTAACATATTAGCTTTAAATTAACGATATAAATTTTTAGGAAATTTGTTTTTTAGTTTTTTACTAACATAGATAATAGGGTTATAACGGTCGGCTACTACCGCTTCCTAATGTAGATAGAACACTAAAATACTGCTAAATACCTTAGAAGCAGCTATTAAGTCGTGCATAATATAATAATATAACGGCGTATAACCCAACGGCTGCTTCTAAGGTATTTAGTAGTATTTTAGTATTCCATCTACATTAGGAAGCGGTAGTAGCCGACCGTTATAACCCTATTATCTACGTTATAGCGATTACTTAATTATTGGATTTTCCGATATCTTAAGCTTTTTTCTTACTAGGAAGAATTATTTAATATATAGCTTCTTACTTTATTAACTTATAATTTTTTCTAAGAATTATTTTAAAATTTAGGTATTAAATCTATAAGTGCTATTGCCCTTAATACTACCAAAAAAGCAGCATACTAGAAAAGATAGCTATTAGGAAAACCGTTAAAGGTATATTTTTTATTAGTAATTTTAAGAATATGCTAATTTTATTTAAAAGCAACAAGACAAAGACTTAGAGGAGAAATTAAGGTAAAAAAGATTATATTTTTCCTTAGGTTTTCTAATATTTTAGGGCTGGTTTCTAGGGATATAAGGATGTATATCCTAGATGCTATACTTACTATATCTAAAATATAGTAAGTTTTTTACTATTTTTAGACAAGAAATAACTAATTTAATATTTTTTTTAGAAAATGCCTGCTAATGGTGAGATTAATAGTACTAAGGCGGTTAAGAAACTTCTATATAACTGTAATTACGAAGTATATTATTGAAAATTCCAATACCTATAATTTAATTTCTTACTTTACCTAGGAATCCATTCTTAAGCTTTAGTGTATAAAGAAGGGCCTCTAAGAGGTAAGAAATCTAGTTTATTTCTTATATATTTTAATAAAACCAACTTCTTTTATAGGAATTCTAATTTTAGTAAAAATAAGAGAATACCTAAGGCCTTTGGGAGATATAGGTCTTACCTTCTTACCTTTTTTAAGATTCTTTTTAGTACCTTTTCAGCTAATAAGGTTTTTTATTTTTATTTTTTCTAAAATTCTCGGATTTTATAATAAGATGCTTAATATTAATGGTGCTCGCGTAGCCGCCTTAAAAAAGGGTTCTAAAATTAAGTCTAAGGGTGATCTTTAACTAGGTACGTAAAATAGCTTATTCTTTTTAGAATTTACTAATAAATCTTACTAGCTCCTTATAACTTTCCTAAAGATTCTAATTCTAATAAGTAGCTTAGCTTAGTGTCTTAGTCGTACCAAGATTATTAGGGGTTTTTTTTAAAATCTTTTTTACTTAGTTATATTTACCTTAGTTCATTCTAAGGAGGAATTTTCGGAATTTTCGAGATTCTTAGAGGATTTTAATACCCCCTTTTATTTTCTTAAATATTCTAATAAACCTCTCTGGTTTATAGCACGTATATAGTGCCTAAGTAGTCTCTTAAAAATTAGAGAATTACTTAACTAAAAGTCTTAAATTTCTCTAAGTATATTTTATTTATATAAAGATATATTAATTAAATATAATATATATAATAGGGCTATAATCGTTTAGAATATTAAAAATTTACTATATATATAATTATAGGTAAGTATTAGTATAAGGTATTATATAGTATTATTAGAGATTAGTAAAGCTTCTAACTAAAATATTTAATTATTTAATTAATAGTATTTGTTAGGAATAAAGGCAAGCGCTCACCATCTAAGGCATATTGCCGTCACGTATGGCAAGTTGCCGTCACGTGTCGCCGCGGCACTAGCGTGGCGAGGAGCCTTAAGCTCCTCGCCCTCCCTCATAAAGATATAAGAACAACAATTATCATACTATCTACAAACCGTAGCTACGTAATATCCCCTTATATAACTAATACTGATTAGTGGTTAACTTTACTATTATATTATAGAGCAGCTAGGTATTCTACTAAGAAGAGACGAGCCACTATACTAGTGCTACTTATGCTAAAGGGAGCTGTCTTTTAAGGTCAGAACTAGTCCTAAATCTTAAATAGAACTCTTCTACAAATCTAAGGATCTAAAGGCTAGAACTAGTCCTAAGCCTTTCCAAGATTATAGATTCTTGCGTCTATTACGCAGAACAATACGCTTTACAAGTCTTCGCGATTTAAGGCTAGAACTAGTCCTAAGCCCTATAATCGCAAATACACGTCACAAACGCGTACTAAACGACAATCCTTACACCAATAACACTTTACTTCCTCCAAAAATATAGCCACGCCTACTTTAAACGACTAGAAAGACTCCTTACCATTAGGGGTAGCTGTGTATACAAAATTCATCGATAAAAATTAGGACAAATTTACTATTAATATAATAACTTATACCGCAAAATAAGTTAATGGCTTTCTCCTATACCATATCCTATTCTACCAAAGTAGATACTACGCCGATTTACAACTATGGGAATACTTTAGGGAGGATTTCGTAGGATAGACCGCTAATACTTGAGTACTTAGCAATATTAATATTGTTTAGGATTTCCGAGACTTCCTTTATAGAAATGGGGTATACGTTACTAAGAATAGTAACCCAATTACTAGCAATATTTAGGCCGTTATTATTAGTATAGAAGAACCAGTATGGACGGAAGCTAAGACTAGGAAAGGGTTTCTTTAAATCCTTCTCTAGAACAATAGGAAAGGATAAAAAAGGTAGATGCTTTAGAGAATATACTGCTATATAAACCCCTAAGCACCTACTACTAGACTACAGCCTATATAAAGAAGAGAGAAAGAATATATAAAGGTAACTAGGCTCTTCTCTCTCTCTAAAGAAGTTATTTTATATAAAGAAAGGAAGAGAAGCTCTTTTTCTATTCCTAGACAGGACAGGAATAGCTACTAGAAAGTGGCTAATAGCAGTAGGATCTTTAGAAGGAGGTAACTCCTACTAGGCTCCTAGTAAATAGATAATAGGGAGTAAAAGGATAGAAATAATTTACAAAAGGACAGGGACAGGCGTTAGGATTTCTTATTTTTTTAGAATCTTTTTTATTAGTTTCTTATTACCTAATAGTTATTAGTAACCTAGTGTTTTTACTAAGTAGCTATAAACTACTAGGATATAGTTACTAGTACATATTAAGCTTCCTAAGAAGGATTTATATATATAGAGCTATAGCGCCATAGCCTAGAGGCTGCATGCGTAGTATTATGCGTAGTATAATACAATAGACCTAAAAAAAAAATCTTAGAGAGAAAATAGCTAGCCTTTTTAGGCTTATAGCTTAATATATAGAATAGGCAGCTTATCTAGCTTAAAACTATACCCCTAACGCCTTCCTTTATAAAAGAGATTAGTATTATAATAGAAAACCTTATATAGCCGCAGATAAATACTATTTACTAGGCTAATATAACGCGTAGAGACTAGGCTTTTAAGAAGGATATACAGCTTAATCCGTAACGGATCCGTATACCACGCCGCCCCTAAACTACCTATGTTATACTACCTGCACTAAAGACTTAGAAAGTTAATAGTGGCCTAGCTAAGTCCCTAATAGAGAACTTAGGCCCTATATAGCTATAAAGGAAGGCTAGGGATATTAGACAATATACTAAACTAATAAACTAAAAGGATAACTTATAGAAAATAAAACGTAAGCTAAAAAAGATTATAAACCCTATATTACAAAATACGGCCTAATAAACATCTATAAAGAAACCTATGGACTGCTTACTAGTTAATATCTGCTATATTAGCGCTATAGGATTTTACTAAAACCTAATTTAGCCTAATACTGTTACCTTTATAACCAGCTTATACAAAATTAATTAAATAATTAAAGAGAAAGAAGCCCTAGCCTAAAAGGAAGGCAAGCTTATAAATAAGGAGCTAGTAGAATAAAAACTGCCCCGTTAATATTAGAAATTTAAAAACACCTTTTTTAAAGTAGTGTTTAATATACTTCCGCCTCATTAACTATATAACTATAAAATTAAAATTAAGCCGGATAAGGTGGTTACCCTTAGCTATAGCCCCCTCTAATAGCAATCTACTGCCAAATTATAGGCTATAAAGCAGTATCTTATTAATAACCTAGATAAGGGCTTTATTAAGCCTAGTTAAGCCCCTTTTAACTTATCTATTCTCTTTACTAAAAAGCTAAATAGAGGACTTTGTTTCTATATTAACTACTATAAGCTTAATAACTTAACCCTTAAAGACCGCTACCTACTGCCTTTACTTAATAAGACTTTAGCCTAAATAAGTAAAGCTAAAATCTTTATAAAGCTTAATATCCGCTAAGCTTTTTACTAAATTAGGATAAACCCTAAATTAAAAAATATTACTATATTTTAGACTTATTATAAAACATATAAGTATTATTAGTTACACAAAGGGATATCACGTAGCTACGGTTCGTAGATAGTATAATAATTGTTCTTGTTTTTATATCCTCAAGAAAGGGGTGAGGAACTTAAGGTTCCTCACCACGCTAGTGCCGCGGCGACACGTGACGGCAACTTGCCGCACGCAACGGCAACTTGCCTCGCGTGACAGCAACTTGCCTATATTCCCAACACTAGCAACTCTTCTTTTGCGGTTACTATCTATATATATATACCGCTCGACTAGCGTAATAAATATTAATCCTCCTTACTTACTATTGCTATTGTAATATAAGTCTTACTATTCTAAAATTTACCTCTTAGCACGTAGTGCTTTCTTGCTTATAAGTTATAGGTAAATATCTTATTAGTAGGGCTGCTAAGGCGCTAGCGGTAAGCGAGCCAATAGCGATTTTCTATCCTAGGGATAGAAAATCCTAATTAGCTAGGTTAAGTTAGGGTCTGCAGAATCTAACTAATTAGATAACTTTAACCGCCGGTTAAAGTTTCTAGATATCTTAAGACCTTACATAACTAAGAAATTTCTAGGGACTCCCTTTTAACCTAACCTTTAACTCGTATATATAGAGTATTTATATTAACAAACGTCTCTAATGCCTTATTTAGGTTCGCCTTTATTATTATATCTACTAGGTTATCTTAGCTATTAATTTATTAAATTTTAAAGAGTTCTTAACGCTTATAGGATTACTAAAGTGCTATAATATTAATTATAAGGCGCTTCTCCTTTATAGTACCGAGCTTAACTAAATACTTATAGAGGGAATATAAGTCGGTATATACGATTATAGGGATAATAGGAAGTTTAAATTAATCTATAATTATCTTTAGGGTAGTTCTAATTATAATTGCTATATTAACTCCGCTAACTATTCTATATATCTTTAACGCTAAAACACTTTAAATAATACGCTTACTCTTAGTTAAGCTCTAATAAATAAGGTTACTATAGATTGTAAAGTTATTCTCTCTAGTAGATTTATTTATAATAATAATTTTATATCCTAACTAGGAGCTAAAATCTTTATTATTTATAAATAATCTATTAATAAATACAAAGAGCTTAGCGGTGGGAAGATTAATAGGTACGTAGAGTAGTTCCTAGTTAAGATGGCTTATTTACTAAAAAAGACGTTTATTTAGGGCAAGAATATTATCCTTAGTTAGTTCCTAGTATTAGGCAGCAACAGAGAGATTAAATAAAGCCTTAGGTTAATAGATAAAAGTAATATAAGCTCCACAAGCGCGTTGCTCTACATATCCTTACTTTAGGAAATTAATATTAATAACGTTAATCTTCTTACCTTAACCCTTCTGGCGTAAAGCAATAGAATCCTTATTTAGGGAAAGGATACATCTATTAAAGAGTAATAGTGTTATTAAATTAAGCTTTTCTTTTAGCTTTACTATAAGATTTACCTTTACTAGCTTATTTTCTTTAAGAGCTAAGAATTAGTCGTCTCCTAAGATAATAGTATTATTAGTTTATATACCAACAATTCTAAACGGAGTTCCTATAGTTATAATAAGGAAGTAGGGATTAAATATAGAAGTAGTTATTAAAAGCTTCTCTTTATAGTGCTTACTATAGGTAGCCTACTAATAAGTTCCTACCTCTACGATTTTATATAATAGCTTAAGCACAACTATAATTATATCTTTGGGATATTAGTGGCGAATTTACTCTAGAAGGTGCGCCAATATTAAGCGTTAAAGGTGCGTCTCTAATTAGGTATAGGCTTAAGTAATATCTTATAAATAAACCGCCATTCTATTCTTTATTAAGGAGGGAGCTAATATAATAATAACTCGCTAACTAGCTCGTTAAATTATAGGAGATTATATAAGAATTATCTCTTTACTATTATTATTATAACCTTAGATAATAAGCCTTAATTTCTTAAATAGGGTATTAGTAGCTTTGCCCTTAATCTTATTAACTATCCTTAACTTAAAGATGCGAACTTTATTAAACTTAGTAGGGTTATACTTCTTAAATTTAAAGACTCCTCTTATAATAAGACCGTTAATCTCCTACTTATTAGATGCTTAGAAAGGAGCTCCTAAAGTTATAATATGACCTTCCTTTTAAAGCTGTTTTATAAGTTTAAAGTTAGCCTTCTCCTTAGCTATTATAAAGGCCATTAATAGCTTAACTCTATTCTTAATAGCGGCAATAAATTACTCTTTAAAATTAATAAAATGTTGGTAATTTTATAATTCCTTTAGGCGACCTCTACCGCGTCGTAGTTGCGGTATATCTACTATAATTATATTAGGATTATAGTTATCTTCTAGAGTATATTAATTATAGTTCTCCTTTAGGGTATCTTCTAAGGCATCCTATAAAGGCTTAGAATTATTATCTTTATAGTAAGGCTTAATAATAGTTAAATAGAATTAAGTAGGTCTATAAGGTATCTAAATAGTATAAGTTTAACTATTAATTATAATAAGTTGGTGTAGGCCTAACCATCCTCCCTTTTTATACTATATGCGTACTTTAGACTAGAGTGGCAGATTAAGTATAGTTAAGGTATTTAGGCTATTTCTTATTCCTAGTATATTATTAACCTAGCGTATAGCATAGAGACGTCGCACCTCCTTTATTATCTTGTGAATAGCTTTAGCTTATTATATAATAGAGGGAAATAGTAAAGAATTGTTAGTTATTTAAGGGTAGGCGCTAAAGACTAGTAATATAGGTATAAGTCTATCTAGGCTAGCGGAATTATTAATAGCTTTAATAGCTATTTATAAGGTAAGTTTTTTACTAATATCCTTTAGTTTTAAAGAGATAATTTTATATACGCGGCGTAATGGCGTATAATATTACTCTACTTTTTTAATACTATTATATGCCTTAACGGGGACTTCCTTAACCTTAATTACTATTACCTTTATCTATTATTAGAACTTTATAGATAAGAAGTTCTTTCCTATATTATAAATAATTTAATTAGGGGGTTCTAAATAAATATTAATCTAGTATAATTAAAGGGTATCCTATACGTTTCTAGCTAATATATCTTTTAAGAAACGTGCGGCTTAGAAGAAGATTAAAAAGTTAATAACTTAGAGCACTAGCTTGCCGCTAAGATATATAACGTTAATAATAATATAAAAGTTAAAGTTATAGTTATTCTTAAGGGTAAACTTAAATCGGCTAGGGGACTTCTAGTTTATTTAGCAGTAATAACAGTACTTTATAAGATGCTTAATTGCCTTAACCTTAACTTTATAGCCTACTTACTAAAGAACCCTAAGTAATTAATAAATAGATAAGTGGCCAAAACGATAGTACAGTTAGCGTAATTCTAACTTAGTTAAGTAGCTTTAAGTAATACTCTTTTCTAGTTAATAAAGGAGTAACTAGGGGTAACCCTACTTGCGTATAATAGGCACCTGGTTATCTCCCTAAATAAGTATATTTTTAAGGTTATTAAGCCTAACGCCTAACTTATTTATATCTTTAATGTAAAATAAAAATAGAGTATTTATAGGAACGATATAGAAAGTAATATATCCTAAGGGGGTTTAGACCCTAATTATACTAAAAGAGATTATAGTACCTTTACTAAAGCGAATTGTATATTGGCCTACCGTTAATTAGTTAATCTAAATAGAGCTATTAAGCTATTAAAGAGCTCAAACTTAAGGTTCTCCTACTATAGATACTCCTACGGCTTCTATATCCGGTATAATACTATAAAAGATATACGCCAAGTATCTATCGTTAAAGGAAAACGCGGAACTCTCCTTTAGCTTATTAAAGATATCTAATTTTGTAATAGAATAGAGCGTAGATTAATTATTAAGGATAGTAACGGTTTATATGCTATCTACCTTACTATACTCCGTAAAGTATTAGTTAGAAGAGTAGTCCTTAATTTCTATATCTATAAGAAGCTATTTAACCTTATTACTCTTACCCTTAAGATCTTTTACGCCTTTATATTAAANTAGAAAGCTTTAAAAGTAGGCTATAGTAACCTTATAATTTCTAACATTTCTTATACTCTAACAGAACTTATTATATACCTCTTTTTACTTATTAAGGGAGTATCTAGTTAATTAGCAATTTAGCTTTTTATAAATATAGCACTTCTTTTAATAATTACTTCGAAATAAACCTCTATAAGGACCTCCATAATTACCTTATAGTTAATATTAATTATACCCTTTACTATATTCCCTACCACGGCCGCTATATATTTAATTAGTCTAGTTATAATTATATTAGTTAGAAATGCTTAATTAGGTAGGGCTTTTAGTATAGAACTATTAAGATTCTTATATTTATATTATAGTACTTATAGCGGAGCATAGCTTAGTATATACTCCTTTAAACGTATTTATAGGTTTATATAGCGCTAAGTTATACTTAGGAACGCTATAGCATACTAAAATAACCTAGTCCCTTAGGCTATTTTTATTTTAGTAAGTTTTAGTAAAGCTATATTAGATTTTCTAGAGTTTATTAAAGAGTAGTTAAAGGCACTCTAAATAAGTCTTTATTAGGTTAGAAGTAATAACTCTTTAGAATATAATCTCTCGCTATTCGGATATATAAAGTTAGCGATTTTTATTAGTCTTAAAGTGGGCTTTAGTAAGCTAAAGTATTATATTAAAGCTATAGTTTTTACCCGTAATATAGTTGTAATAGAATATTACTACCCGTCCTTTTAATATAATAGAGAAAGCGTAATAGTACTAGTAGCATTAAATTCTAACCTTATTACAACAGTTATAGAAGACCTATAGTTTTGCTCTAAGTATATTATATAATTCTCCTCTAAACTTCTTTTCTGTCGGGAATGAGGCAAGCGGTCGTCACGTGTCGCCGCGGCACTAGCGTGGCGAGGAGCCTTAAGCTCCTCGCCCTTCCTTATTCCAATTAATAAGCTTTATTAACCAACATCACTGTAACCCTACTCGAGTAGTCGTTATTGGTGAGTCACTCTGTATGACCAACATTTTCTTTATCTAAATATACCTTTATTAAATTCGTAACTTCTTATAGTAAAGGCTTACCGGTTATCTAGAGTAGAGGAGTTAGAGACGGTAGAGGTAGAGGAAAAGTACCTCTAGGTAGAAGAGTAGCGTTTTAGGGGTTTTATTCCAAATTAAAGTTGCCTTCTAAAGAATATAGGTTAGTTCTAGGTTTCCATAGTTAATATATAATCTTAGCTTCCGTCTATACTAGTTCTTCTATACTAGTAATAACGGCCTAAATATTACTAGTAATTAGGTTACCGTTCTTAGTAACATATACCCCATTCCTATAGAGGAAGTCTTAAAAATCCTAAATAATATTAATATTGCCAAGTACTTAGGTATTAGCGGTCTATCCTATAAAATCCTCCCTAAAATATTTCTATAGCTATATATCGGCGTAGTATCTACTTTAGTAGAATATAATATAGTATAGGAGAAAGCTATTAACTTATTTTATAGTATAAGTTATTATATTAAAGGTAAATTTGTCCTAATTTTTATTAATAAGTTTCGCGTATAAAGCTACCCCTAGTAATAAGGAGTCTTCCTAGTCGTTTAAAGTAGGCGTAGCCATATTTTTAAAGGAAGGGAAGTATTATTAGCGTAGGGATTATCGTTTAGTACGCGTTCAAAATATATATTTATCATTTAGTACGCGTTTATTGTTTGGTACGCGTTTAGATATATATTTATAATTATAGGGCTTAGGACCAGTTCTAGCCTTAAATCGCGAAGACTTATAAAGCGTATTATTCTGCGTAATAGACGCAAGAATCTATAATCTTAAAAAGGCTTAGGACCAGTTCTGGCCTTTAGATCCTTAGATTTGTAGAAGAGTTTTATTTAAGGTTTAGGACCAGTTCTAACCTTAAAAGACAGCTTTCTTTAGCACGAGTAGCACTAGTATAGTGGCTTATCTCTTCTTAGTAATACCTAGCTATTCTATAGTATAACTGTAAAGTTAACTACTAATTAGTGTTAGTTATATAAGGGGATATTATATAGCTACGGTTTGTAGATAGTATAATAATTATTCTATATTCTTTTTAAAGAAAGGGGTAAGGAACTTAAGGTTCCTTACCACGCTAGTGCCGCGGCGACATATAACGGCAACTTGCCGCACATAACGGCAACTTGCCTCACGTGACGGTAACTTGCCTATATTCTTAACAAGTATAAAGTACTACCTTTTAGACTAACTAACGGACTAGCTATATACTAACAATGTTAGGAATAAAGGTAAATGGTCACTATATAAGGTATATTGCCGTCACGTATAGTAAGTTGCCGTTATATACGGCAAGTTGCCATTACGTGCCGCCGCGGCACTAGCGTAGTAAGGAACCTTAAGTTCCTTACCCCTTTCTTTAAAAAGAATATAGAATAATTATTATACTATCTACAAACCGTAGCTATATAATATCCCCCTTATATAACTAATACTAATTAGTAGTTAACTTTACTGTTATACTATAGAGCAGCTAGGTATTCTACTAAGAAGAAACGAGCTACTATACTAGTACTACTCGTACTAGAGGAAGCTGTCTTTTAAGGTTAGAACTGGTCCTAAACCTTAAATAGAACTCTTTTATAAATCTAAGGATCTAAAAGGCTAGAACTAGTCCTAAGCCTTTCTAAGATTATAGATTCTTATATCTATTACGCAGAATAATATACTTTATAAGTCTTCGCGATTTAAGGCTAGAACTAGTCCTAAGCCCTATAATCGTAAATATACATCTAAATGCGTATTAAATAATAAACGCGTACTAAATGATAATCCCTATACTAATAATACTTCCCTCCCTCTAAAAACATGGCTACGCCTACTTTAAATAACTGGAAAGACTCCTTACTACTAGGGGTAGCTAAGTATATAAAACTTATTAATAAAGATTAGGATAAATTCGCCTTTAATATAATAACTTATACTATAAAATAAGTTAACGGCTTTCTTTTATACTATATTATATTCTACTAAAATAGATACTACACTAATTTATAACTATAGGAGTATTTTAAGGAGGATTTTATAGGATAGACTGCTAATACCTAGGTACTTAGCAACGTTAATATTATTTAGGATTTTTAAGACTTTCTTTATAGGAATAGGGTATATATTACTAAGAACGGTAACCTAATTACTAGTAATATTTAGGCCGTTATTACTAGTATAAAAGAACTAATATAGACGGAAGCTAAGATTATACGTTAACTATAGAAACCTAAAAACAACCCATATTCTTTAGAAGGCAACTTTAATTTATATTAAAACCCCTAGAACGCTAACCCCCTACCTAAAGCTACTCTCCTACCTAGAGGTGCCCTTTTACTTAGAGTTACTCTGCCTTTACCTCCTCCACTCTAGCTAACTAGTAAGCCTTTACTATAAGAAGTTACGAATCTAATAAAGGTATATTTAGATAAAGAAAAGAAGTTTAGAGGAGAACTATATAATATACTTAGAGTAAAACTATAGGTTTTCTATAACTATTATAATAAGGTTAAAATTTAACGCTATTAGTACTACTACGCTTTCTCTATTATATTAAAGGGACGGGTAGTAATATTCTATTATAACTATATTACGGGTAAAAACTATAGCTTTAATATAATACTTTAGCTTACTAGAGCCCACTTTAAAACTAATAAAAATCGCTAGCTTTATATGTCTAAATAGTAAAAGACTATATTCTAAAGAGTTATTACTTCTAACCTAATAAAGACTTATTTAGAGTGCCTTTAACTACTCTTTAATAAACTTTAGAAAATCTAATATAGCCTTATTAAAACTTACTAAAATAAGAACAGCCTAAGGGACTAGGTTATTTTAGCATACTATAGCGTTCCTAAGTGTAACTTAGCGCTATATAAACCTATAAATATATTTAAAGGAGTATATACTAAGCTATACTCCGCTATAGATACTATAATATAAATATAAGAATCTTAATAGTTTTATACCGAAAACTCTACCTAACTAAGTATTCCTAACTAATATAATTATAACTAGACTAATTAAATATATAATAGCTGTAGTAGGGAATACGGAAGAGGGTATAATTAATATTAACTATAAGGCAACCGTAGAGGTCCCGGTAGAGGTTTATTTTAAAGTAATTATTAAAAGAAGTACTACGTTTATAAGAAGCTAAATTACTAGTTAACTAGACACTCCTTTAATAAGCGAAAAGAGGCATATAATAAGTTCTGTTAAAGTATAAGAAATATTAGAAATTATAAGGTTACTATAACCTACTTTTAAAGCTTTTTAGTTTAATATAAAGGCGTAAAAGACCTTAAGGGTAAGGTTAATAAGACTAAACAGCTCCTTATAGATATAGAAATTGAGGACTACTTACCTAACTAATACTTTACTAAGTATAGTAAGGTAAATAGTATATAAACTATTGCTGTTCTTAATAACTAATCTATGCTCTATTTTATTATAAAGTTAGATATCTTTAATAAGCTAAAGGAGAGCTCCGCATTTTCCTTTAATAATAAATACTTAGTAAATATCTTCTATAGTATTATACCGGATACTAGAGCTATAAAAGTATCTATAGTAGGAGAACCTTAAGTTTAAGCCCTTTAGTAGCTTAATAGCTCTATTTAGATTAACTATTTAATAGTAGGCTAATACACAATTTGTTTTAGCAAAGGTACTATAATCTCTCTCGGCATAATTAGGGTTTAAACCCCCTTAGGGTATATTACTTTTTATATTATTCCTATAAACACTCTATTTCTATTTTACATTAAAGATATAAATAAATTAGGCGTTAGGCTTAATAACCTTAAGAATATACTTATTTAGGGAGATAATTGGGTGCCTATTATACATAAGTAGGGTTACCCCTAGTTACTCCTTTATTAACTAGAAAAGAGTATTACTTAGAGCTACTTAACTAAGTTAGAATTACGCCAACTATACCATTGTTTTAGCTACTTATCCGTTTATTAATTGCTTAGGGTTCTTTAGTAAGTAGGCTATAAAGTTAAGGTTAAGGTAATTAAGCATTTTATAAAATATTACTACTACTACTAAATAAACTAGAGGTCCCCTAGCCGATTTAAATTTACCCTTAAAGATAACTACGACTTTAACTTCTATATTATTGTTAACGTTATATATTTTAGCGGTAAGCTAGTATTCTAAGTTATTAACTTCTTAACCTCTTTTTAAGCCGCACGATTTTTAAAGGATATATTAGCTAGGAACGTATAGGATACTCTTTAGTTATACTAGATTAATATCTACCTAGGACCCCCTAATTAAATCGTCTATAATATAGGAAAGAACTTTTTATCTATAGAGTTCCGATAATAAATAAAGGTAATAATAATTAAGGTTAAGGAAGTCCCTATTAAGGTATATAATAGTATTAAAAAAGTAAAGCAATATTATATACTATTATGCCATATATATAAGATTATCTCTTTAAAACTAAAGGACGCTAGTAAAAAACTTACCTTATAAATAGCTGTTAAAGCTATTAATAATTCCGCTAGCCTAAATAGACTTATACCTATATTACTAGTCTTTAGCGCCTACCTATAAATAACTAATAATTCTTTACTATCTCCCTCTATTATATAATAAGTTAAGGCAATTTATAAGGTAATAAAGGAGGTGTAACGCCTCTATACTATACGCTAGGTTAATAATATACTAGGAATAAGAAATGGCCTAAATACCTTAACTACGCTTAATCTGCCGCTTTAGTCTAAAGTATATATATAGCGTAAAAGGGGAAAATAGTTAGGCCTATATTAACTTATTATAATTAATAGTTAAACTTATACTATTTAGATGCCTTATAAACCTACTTAATTCCGTTTAACTATTATTAAGTTTTACTATAAAGATAACAATTCTAAACCTTTATAGGATACCCTAGAAGATGCCCTAAAAGAGAACTATAATTAATATACTCTAAAAGGCGACTATAATCCTGATATAATTATAGTAGATGCGCTATAACTATAACGCGGTAGAGGTTGCCTAAAGGGATTACAAAATTGCTAACACCTTATTAATTTTAAAGAATAATTTATTGCCGCTATTAAGAATAAAGTTAAGTTATTAATGGCCTTTATAATAGCTAAAGAGAAGGCTAACTTTAAGCTTGCAAAACAGCTCTAAAAGGAAGGTTATATTATAACCTTAGGAGCTCCTTTCTAAGCATCCGATAAGTAGGAGATTAACGGTCTTATTATAAGAGGAGTTTTTAAATTTAAGAAATATAACCCTACTAAGTTTAATAAAGTTCGCATTTTTAAGTTAAGAATAGTTAATAAGATTAAGGGTAAAGCTACTAACGCCCTATTTAAGAAATTAAGGCTTATTATTTAAGGTTATAATAATAATAGTAAAGAGATAATTCTTATATAATCTCCTATAATTTAACAAGCTAGTTAGCGAGTTATTATTATATTAGCTCCCTTCTTAATAAAGAATAGAATAGCAGTTTATTTATAAGATATTACTTAAGCCTACACCTAATTAGAGATGTACCTTTAGTACTTAATATTAGCATACCTTCCGGAGCAAATTTACCACCAGTATCCTAAAGATACGATTATAGTTATGCTTAAGCTATTATATAAAATTACAGAGGCAGGAACTTACTAGTAGGCTACCTATAGTAAGCACTATAAAGAAAAGCTTTTAATAACTACTTCTATATTTAATCCCTACTTCCTTATTATAACTATAGAAACCCTATTTAGAATTATTAGTATATAAACTAATAATACAATTATCTTAGGAGACGACTAATTTTTAGCTCTTAAAGAGGATAAGCTAGTAAAGGTAAATCTTATAGTAAAGCTAAAGGAAAAGCTTAACTTAATAACACTATTACTCTTTAATGGATGCATCCTCTCCCTAAATAAGAATTTTATTACTTTACGCCAGAAGGGTTAAGGCAAGAAAATTAACGTTATTAATGTTAATTCTCTAAAGTAAGGATATATGGAGTAACGTGCTTACGGAGCTTATATTACTTCTATTTATTAACCTAAGGCTTTATTTAATCTCTCTGTTACCGCCTAATACTAGAAACTAACTAAGGATAACGTTTTTACCCTAAATAAATATCTTTTTTAGTAAATAAACTATCTTAACCGGGGACTATACTACGCGCTAGTTAATCTTCCCACTGCTAAGCTCTTTATATTTATTAATAGATTGTTTATAAATAATAAAGATTTTAGCTTTTAGTTAGAATATAAGATTATTATTATAAATAAATTTACTAGAGAGAATAACTTTATAATCTATAGTAATCTTATTTATTAGAGCTTAACTAAGAGTAAACGCGTTACCTAAAGTGTTTTAGTGTTAGAGATATATAGAATAGTTAGCGGAGTTAATATAGTAATTACAATTGGAACTACTCTAAAGATAATTATAAATTAACTTAAACTTCCTATTATCCCTATAATCGTATGCACCGATTTATTTTCCCTCTATAAGTATTTAGTTAAGCTTAGTACTATAAAGAAGAAGCGCCTTATAATTAATATTATAGCACTTTAGTAATTCTATAAGCGTTAAGAACTCTTTAAGATTTAATAGATTAATGGCTAAGATAACCTAGTAGATATAATAACGAAGGCAAACCTAAATAAGGCACTAGAGACGTTTATTAATATAAATACTCTACATATATAAGTTAAAGGTTAGGTTAAAAGGGAGTCCCTAAAAATTTTTTAGTTACGTAAGGTCTTAAGATATTTAGGAACTTTAACTAGCGGTTAAAGTTATCTAATTAGTTAGATTCTATAGACCCTAACTTAAACCAGCTAATTAGGATTTTCTATCCCCAGGATAGAAAATCGCTATTAGCTTGCTTATTACTAGCGCCTTAGCAGCCCTACTAATAAGATACCTACCTATAACTTATAAGTAAGAAAGCACTACGTGCTAAGAGGCAAATTTTGGGATAGTGAGACTTATATTATAATAGTAATAGTAAGTAAGGAGGATTGATTTTTGTTCCGCTAGTTAAGCGGTATATATATATAGATAGTAACTATAAAAGAAGAGTTGCTAGTATTGGGAATAAAGGCAAATGGTTACTATATAAGGCATATTGCTATTACGTGTAGTAAGTTGCTGTTATATGCGGTAAGTTGCCATTATATGCCGCCGCGGCACTAGCGTGGTAAGGAACCTTAAGTTTCTTACCCCTTTCTTTAAGAAGAACATAGAACAATTATTATACTATCTACGAACCGTAGCTATATAATATCCCCCTTATATAACTAATAAATAATATATAAATAATATACTATTTAACTACCTTAATAACTTCTATATAGCATACCTAGATAATATTATAATTTACTTTAAAAATAAACTAGAATATAAAGAGTATATCTATAAAGTCCTATAACGGCTTTAAGAAGCTAGCCTCTAAGCTAATATTAAAAAGTTAGAATTTAGTATTAAGCGTATAAAGTACTTAGGGTTTATTATTAGTATAAACGGAATTAAAGTAAATCTAGAAAAGACGGCTGTAATTAACTAATAGATACCCCTAAGGACTATAAAGGAGGTATAGTTATTCTTAGGGTTCTATAACTTCTACTAACGCTTTATTAAAAACTATAGTAGGATTACCCAGCTACTAAGCCTACTTACCTATAAGGACCGGCCCTTAATGCTAGAAACCGATACCTTAGATAGTATTATAGCTAGCGTTTACTTCTAGAAGTAGATAGACGGAGAATAGCACCCTATTATTTACTATTTAAAGACTATAGTAGATGCTAAGCTAAACTACCCAATTTATAATAAAGAAATGCTGGCTATTATCTTTAGCTTTTAGCACTAGCGAGCCTAACTAGAAGATACCCCTAAGTCTATCTAGGTAGTTTCTAATTATAAGGCCTTAGAATATTTTATAATAATAAAGGCCCTTATAGCCTAATAGGCGCGCTAGGCGGATACCCTATCTTAGTTTAACTTCCTAATTATATATAAGCTAAGCGCCACTAACTATGTAGACGCTTTTATAAGGCATAAATAGGATATAAATAACTAGACAGCTGTAAAGATCTTATTATAAACTTAAGTGCTACTATAACCAGAGCACCTTAACTCCTAGATATAGGCAGAACTAAATATAGACTCTTTAGATATTAAGATATACCCCATTAACTCTATAGAACTAGACCTTATTAATAAACTACTATAGGTAAACTATACGGCCCCTTTTCTATAGGAGTACCGCAAAAAGGTAAAGAATATTTCTAGCCTATAGTCCCTTAAAAGTAGACTACTTAAGTACCACGAATAGCTAGTGGTAGTAGAGAAACAGAACTTATGGACTTAGCTTATTACTAAGCACATACCTAGGTCTCTACAGCCTACCCTAAAAAAATAAGACCTATAGGATTATTAGTAACCGCTATTACTAGCTCAGAATAATTATAGATATTAACCGCTATATATAGAACTGCAATAACTATTATAGGTCTACAATTCTATAAAATAAGACCCTAGAACTATTAAAACCCCTCCTAATACCTAACCGCCCCTAGTAATATATCTCTATAGACTTTTATAAACTACCTTTAGACTATAACGGATATAATATAGTTATAATCCTAGTTAACTGCTTTAGTAAGCGCCTATTCTTAATTCCCTATTATAAAAATATTAATGCTAAAGAGGCGGCCTAATTATATATCTACTATGTCTACCAAATTTATAAACTACTAGATACTATTATATCTAACTATAGGCCGCAGTTTATATTAGCCTTTTAGAATAAGTTTACCCAAATCCTAGGTATTAAGCTAAAGCTTTTTATAGCATATTACCCCTAAATAGACGGTTAAACAGAAATTATAAATTAATACTTAGACTAGAGACTCCGGCCTTTTATTAACTACTTCTAGGATAACTAGACTAAACTGTTACCTTTAATAAACTACGCCTAAGCGACCCTACCCTATAACTCTACCAGATTTGCCCCTATTTAACTAGAAATAGGTTACCTACCCTATATAAGCTTTAACTAGGAAAGACTAAAAGGGCCTTAAACTATATATGAAAAACTATCTTATAAGGAAGCCTAGCAGTACGCTAAGCGCTTAGAAGAAGCCTAAAAAGTAGCCTATATAAACCTAGAAAAGGCCTAGAAATTAATAAAATAGTAGGCGAATAAGTATAGGCGCGAGCCTAACTTTACTATAGGTAATATAGTCTAGGTTATAATAAAGAACTAGAAGATAAAACGGCCTAGCCGTAAGCTAGACTATAATATAGTAGGACCGTATAAGATTTTTAATAAAGTAGGTAACTTATATAAGGTTAAGCTCCTAAACTTAATTAAAGTTTACCCTATTTTCTTACTGGATAAGCTATAAAAAGCTATAAATAACCTACTACCTAGATAAAAGAATAAACCTCCTTTACTAATTTAAGTTAATAGCAATAATAAATAGGAAATTAAAGAAATACTAGCCTATAAACTTATAAAGGGAACGTTAAAGTATTATATTAGTTAGAAAAAATATAACTTAAACCCTACTTAGTACCCTATATAGAACTTTATAGGTAGTCCCTATAAGCTTTAAAAGTTTTATAGCCGTTACCCTAATAAACCTAGACCGCTAAAGTACCTAGATAAGTGGATAGAATACTAATATAATAAAGATAATAAGCTACTAAAAGAATATAAGGACAAAAACACCTTAGAAATTTCTTAGTTATATAAGGTCTTAAGATATCTAGGAACTTTAACTAGCGGTTAAAGTTGTCTAATTAGTTAGATCCTCTTATTAAGACTTTTAGCGACAAAGCCTAAGGGTAGGCTTTTTTAGAGGGGGGGGTAATGTTACGGCACTGGCAGAACTTTACACCGGCAAGTTGCTACAGATTGCCGCATATTGCGGTCATATGACGCGAAGATCTTATAGAATATCGAACAGCACTACTCTTCTTCTCCTTTTCCTTCCCTAGCTTTAGATTCTTGTTTATAGACAATCCAATTGTATAGGCTTGCGCGTCCCCTTTACCGTGCCTATGCCTTGATTAACTAAGTCGCTAACAATATTACTAACTGAAGTTTCTTTTATATAATATCTTTATAAGCTTACCAGGATAGTTTAATCCCCTTTATAATTTAAGAGTATGCTATTATAAGAAAGTTGGACAATTCTAGATTAAGAACTTAGTAAAAAGTATAAAATTTAGGCTATTTAATAATACGGAATAGAATGTTTTATATAATAATTAATAAGATTAAAGCCTTATTAATTATATCCTAATCTAGTCATTTTTAAAAGACCTAGGTATTTATTTCTGTTATTTAACCTAAAGACTCTGCTTTAATATATAGTTACTAAAGTTTTTTAAGTATCTCTAATTGTATTAGGCTAGTATCTTTTTTAACCTAAAGTAGATGTTTCGAATTAAGATGCTTTTAAAAATTACTAGTAACTGGGCTACTATATAGCAATTCTTGTGGATAGTGAATGTAGTAGAGAATACGATTTTAACCTAAATATTCTGGCTCCGTGCCAAGCGCCGTATGAGCATGGCTATGTTGCAACGGCTGTTCGGGCCCTTGTTGGGCAAGTTAAGGCCGAATTAATGGTAGTTAAAGGCGCAAGAAGAGATGATTCTGCTTTAGAATCTATATTTGTACGATAGGGTAAAGGGAAGGTAAAAGCTGAGAATTTTTCTAGCGGTGAGGAAGTATGGATAATATTTGTAATCTATATCGATAAGATGGACGATAAGAGAATGGAAAGCCAGCCTGCTACAGGGGAAGTACGAGCAGGCAGTGGACATGAACCGGCGAGCGCTGGAGGGGAGGGAGAAGGCGCTGGGAAAGAGCATCCCTCCACGCCGGCGAGCGTCTATTGCCTTGCGTACTTATTACACCAGCGGCAGCAGTATGAAGATGCTTAACCACTCTACTAGAGAGCGTGCGTTGACTATCAAGGAAAACTTGGACTGGATCATCCGACTACTCAAGCATGTTTGGACCGTTACTCTTCGCTTCAACAGCTACACGTTACAGGCTTCAGGACTCAGGAGGCAAGAGCAATGCACCCTAAGAGGTGATCGCACGCAATCGCTATCCATGTCTCAAGACACCGCGCAATCTATTACTCCAGGGCCCACAAAGCTTTCAAAACGACATAGAGTTTTCCAAAAGCTGGGCTGGAGATGAAAGGACTGGGTCGAGGCGGAAGGCGGGAATGGCTGATACCTGGATTGCTCGCTGCAGCAGTGAGAACTACCTCAGCAAGTCAGACCGTAGAATCAATTAGTGGATATCGCAAACCTTTTTGTGAAAAAGTTGATTCTATGGTCTGAGTGACCTTTCCAGACTTTATTATAATCTTTAACGAAATTGTTAAAGCTACCTATATAAGGTCTAGGGCTATATATAGGCTTAAAATAATCGCAAGAACGAGCTCTATAATTAATGAATTTTTAGGCCTTATATATATACCCGTTACGACGTTATAGCTATTTCTATAATCCTTAATAATCGTTTTTTTTTTCAGTAAAAAAATCTTAACTTTAGGCAGTTATGGGCTAATTTAGACCTAATATTTATAAAATATTGGGTCGCCCCTCTAATCGATGAACTTTTAGTAGTATTTTAAGCCGTTGTAGTTAGTCAGCTTGAGGACCGATTGAAAGTCAGTTTAGGTGCGCATTTCACCTGACGCTTTCTGCAGTTTGCGCTAGCAGTGAGGTGGCCGGCCCGGCCTCCCTACTAGTGGTGGCAATATCTACTGTAGTACCAAGTTACGGAGTACTTTAATTACCGTTAGATATCACTGGTAAATATCCTTAGCCTACTTCGTCTCCATTTGCACCAACGCTGCAGGAAACATTCTCACATTCTCATTAGCAACTACCTCCCTATATCAACTTCGACCCCACCTCATGCCCCTGCCTACAAGCATTGTTGTGGTAACATGTCGAAGGCTACTGACAGTTATTAAGGGGTTTCGAGTATGACCTCGTTTTGGCGCATGGCATTTGTAGTTTAAAGTTCTAGTAGACTCGTAGTAGATAAATCTATGAGGACGTCTAGAGGTATTGTGCAAAGAACTCTTAGCCTAGTGTAATATAGTATTCTAAGACTCACCAAGAGTCGGCAGGGTGGACAATCAATTCAATCCAGTCCAATCTAGAGTTTAGCAAAAGAAGGAGCCTGGCATCCTCCCTCGTGCTTTGATCTAAACGATTTCGATAGCAGCTCCTTTCGCTCACCGTCCACAAAACAACCAGGGCATTACACTCGCGGCGTCTCATCTGACAGCCTTTCAGAATCTTCGGGCGAGCCTTGCTGCATTAGTGGCTTGCACACCGCCGGTGTCCTAATCATCACATTATCCTGTGGAGTATCGGCTTGCGCAATATTCTTTCGGATTCCAATATCGTCATCGCCGTATTTCAGAACCCATTCCTTTGTACTGCTTGTCGCGATACCGCTGGCTCCTTTATACCTCTCGACTGACACCGCCCTTCCAATTGAAGTCTGATTCAGGAGCACCTTTAACTGCTGGAGACGCGCTTTACCGAGTAGCAAGTAGATCAAGGCTAATACGAGGGCGAGAATGTAAATGGTTAAGAATGCGATTCCCGGAATAGCGTAACGCATATCATATTTGATGGTGTCGCGGAGTTGGCGCACTCGAACCTTAGCGGTTGTGCTCCCTACATCATCTGCACCGCCGATCGTTGGCCTGGCGCCCATGACAAAATTGGCCATAATGTCAGTCCAGATGAGATTTAATATCGTCTGAGAGGTTACCGGATTCTGCGACATCTTTTGCCACCGCAGATACAATGGATAGTTGGTACTGCCCCCGTAGTCCAGTAGGGCGTCCGGTGATATGCTAGAGTGCGGTGCAGCGTCCTCATAAAGCATTGCAAGTACGGTTCCGGGCGCTGCAGCGGGAGAAGAGTCAACCCCCATATACATAGAGCCCCAGAACCCCGAGCCCGCTGGCAGGTAGAGATGGTCTCTACGTAAGGTCCACATATTTGGTGAGTGCTCATATTTGTCGTCTACCAGAGCCCAGAATGGAGAGACATCCTTGATCTGCATGCCCGTGTTTTCAACAGCCCATAATGGCGTTGTTGCGTTTGACTTATAAATTCGAGGCTCCGCTTTGGTGACTTCAAGGCTAGCAAGGCCTTTCCTGCCATTGAACAAGAACGAAACGTCCATAATGTAGGCTTTCATTGCTGTCGCGCAGGAATAAATAGGTGCGCTCCAATTCGACCGTGGGTCCCGGCTCCCTCCGTCCTGTCGACTGCTCACGCCCATCACAAGGCCTGTTTCAACTGCAATATTTGAGATGTTGGCGAAATCCCCGCCTCCATATCCACGACTTAATATGCCTACCTTACATCAGTGGCGCTACACGTCTTGAGTTCCCGCAACTTACTCGTAACATAGTTAGTGTCAGTGAGGTTTGAATCAGAAAGGTTGTTTAAGAAAAACCCCGGAATGAAAGGGGTTTCGGCAGGAAACGACCCAATGACCACCTGGTTCGGCTGGAGCGAGATGGCGTCAGCATCGAATTGGTAGGTCTTGCCTAGTTTGGTTTTATTTCGCGTCTCGTTGAAGAGCATCATAAGATTGTGATTGTTCAAGACTGCCCCTCTATACGCTCTAGCATACAGCTCAGGTCTAGCCTGTGGATCGCTGAAGTTAATAAATGGATAATCATGAGTCATGTTCACGAATCCACCCCTGTCCATCAAGAAGAAATCCTGGATATTGTTTCCGTTGGCAAGGGTGTAGTGGATCGTCAAGTTGGCAGAAATGCAAGTCGTCTCAGGCTCGATCCAGAGCAGGCCCTCTGTCCACTCCATCCCCTTGCCTGGATCCATTGGTACAGTATGGTTTCGAAGTCCTACACCACCAGTCTTTGAGTTGACTATCATACCCTCAACTATGTCAAAGGCGTCGTTCAAGATGAAGCTCTGATATGTTTTAAAGGCTGATTGGGTCTGTTTTCTTTCTTCATCAGTTACCGGGAAACCCCCAGGGGCCGAGCTCATATTGTCAGCAGCCATTATGTACGACCGGTATTGGATATCGAAGGCTCCAGCAACATAACTTCTGTCGCCGGTAGACCCACTAGAGAATATATCGGTGATATTCTGAGGAATGACCGAGGAAATATAGGCATCCTCTGAGGTTCTTCCCAAGTCCAGTCGTGTCGTTACCCCAGAATACCCACCCATGTGCCTGACCGGGACAATTTAGAGGAGAAAGGAATCCACAAAGCCGATCAGCCTTGTAATTCTCTCTAGACGAGCTTCCAAGACCGATTGGGGAGGTGTCACGAATATATCTGAAGTCAACAACAGCATCCGCGCCTCTCGAGACGGTACTGTATAACCCGATAGGTGTGACAATGCTGACACCAGTAAGGAGAATCAAACCCAGAGTAGAAAGGGTCGATAGCACGATCACTTTCTTGCTCACGTTTGAGGTCGCCGCCGTATCGGCACGTAAAATCGATTTCCACGACGAGCCATGCAGGTAACCACCCACAACTGACCTAAAGGGCAGTTCGTCATTGGCTAAGGATTGAAAGACAGCAGCAGTATTTACCACGTAATAGCATTATTAGAATCGCCGAGCACCCCAACAAGCACAACTACCAAAGCAAGAGGAAGTGTGAATTGTGCTATATCGTAGTCAGCGCTTAAGATGCTTCAAACAGTGTGCGTACTCGCGAATCAAAACAGCAACATTTATAATGCCGGCCACCAAGCCGACCGTGAGTTCAACCATATTGGACGCCACTGTGGAGGATATGTTTGCTTTCGCAATGTGAGGGTGAAGAATTGGCGAAGAACAGTGAAGAAAAACGTATTGATACAAGTAGCGTCTTGAGAGACATCTTCCGGCAGCTTCGTATTTTCCAATGTTAAGGGGAAGACAGCGCTAAATCTTCCATAGCGGCCCCACAGTAAGGTCTCAAGGTTGACCTGCACAGCCCCTTCTCCCGGCGGCAGACTCACGGAGGAAAAGGGTGTTAACCAATCTGCCAATGCCGTCGCCTTCCCGCTCGTAAAATCCCAAAAACAGGAACGTACATGATGACGGATTCTAGCACGCACTGCCGCATCCAACCAATGCCACTTCTTGCACTTCGGCTTATCGAAAGACTTTATGGGATTGCCGACTGCTTTGGAAGGGAATTAGCTTTCCTAAAGTAACCAAATCGTTAGCCCAACTAATTTTTCTGATAGCTTGAAACAATAACAACTAAGTCATCAGAATTTCATCACTTGTCTCCTCTGACGAAGATATAGGATTAAATATGTTCATCATGGATGGTTGAGGCCTTCAGGCCAGACTTATTGTACATTACCATAGCATCGGCAATTGTTTGCACTGAGACGCACGAGATTAGAGTACCCCCAAGCTCGGCGTGCTCACAGTTTAATTCATTCCGTTTCCTCAAGCGATGCCCCGATCAGTCTCGTTCCTTAAGGTAGTCCCCGAATTGCTTGCATAACTTCTTCAAATATCAGTCTTCACCCTACCCGCTATCAGGGTGGCCAACCTCCTCGACCTCAGAGTATCCAGCCTCCTCATCATCAGAGTCTCCAATCTCCTCAGCATATCTGGCGACCACATATCCCTCTCTCTGAATTATCTCGTAACCCCTATCGTTCTCGCCTTCAACGAGATCAAAGTCCTTAGCCGCACTTCCAAACTGGTACTGCCACTTGAAGGGTGTGGTGTGAGGAGAAGCCTGGATTGAATCTTCAAGTATTTTGTCAATCCACTGGATAATCTTAGCCTTTTCTTCCAGCCACTCATGCGGTTTGGATACAAAAAGCTTGCGTGACGGGTCGAGGTAGACGAATCGAAAATTGGTGGAGTCGGTTAAGAGACCAAAGACAGATGAGTTCATCTTACTGCGGCTCTTGCGAGCGTCCTGCACCGCGGCAAGGTAGATTATAAGTTGAGGTAGTGCGAGGTCAGCTGCGCCCGTTCTTTTCGCTTCCCTATATGAAATTAGTTTATAATTATATTAAATCTAAACGGTAGAATACGCACATAACAATTAAGCTAGGGTCTAGAGTAGACCTTAGATTTCCGTGCCCGAGAACCCAATCAGCCCTCCCGGATATGGTTTTATGGAGCCGCTTGCTTTGCGTGGAGAGCGTTACCCCAAAAACCGAGTTTAAATATAGCTCGGATTTACGGTTATTAAGGATGTTGAGTCGATCACAAAATATTATATTGAGTATTGTTCGGCATAACGATTCATAATTAGTTGATTTAAAGTATTTAGACGACTTAATGCGCTCGATGCATTGATCTAAATCATTAGTATGATTAAGAGCACGGTTTGCTTATAAGACCTCACCTGCCCATGGCGATAGTACACCATCACTCACGTGATCACTCTCCCTCAGGTACCACCGGTGTTCCCTACTATTCGCATCATAGATTACCTCCACAGCGTCCGCAGCTTTGTTGTCGGATTCGAAGCTAGTGGCAGGGATGGAAAAGCTAGGAATCGAGCCTCGATCATGGTAGGCGCCTCGAAGTTCAACGAGGAACCGCTGAACAAAGGCAAGGTTCCTGACAAGGGCCGGATCGTGCATCCGCATATTTTCCACAGCGGTCTCAATCGTATCCAGAGCAGAAACCTCGTCCGGCTTAATATTTGCAGGATCAAACCCAACAAATATAAAGCGTCCATCTTGTGCGCGCTTAATACCACGGGGCATCGTGAGTGGTGTGGATGCAGAGCGTCTTCAAGGGCAAAATTCTTTCAGCTACCAGATGCTGTATCTGGACAGACGGAAGGGCGGAGGGCTCGGAATGAGTGAAGATTGAGCGGCTATAGAGAACAAACACGCAGAATACGGTATTGAGTCAGTAGTCTCGCTTAAATAAGCTGGGCGCTAAGCCTAAGTGAGCTTATCTCTTACTTTGCGTACTAGAGAACTTTAAGTTTAACTCTTGCGATTACGCTCAAAAATCAAAGACTTTACTTTTCTTGCCTATATGCAGCCTTTCTGCCAAGTGCACAGTATCTGCGCCGGATTGTGCTCTTGGCTATTTATTAGCGAAATTTGCTGGGGGCATCTGCGCTGTCCATGCATCTTCGCTAGATTTCAATGATGAACCAGTCATACAATGCGCCAAGGGCTGCATGCATGACTTGGTGCGTGTCAGGGCCCGAAAGCAGCGCGTAATGAAATCTGGACGAAACAGGTTATGCAGCACTACTTTTGCGAATGCGAAAAGTATTGGGGGCCATGATTAACGCTCGGAGATGTACGGGATGCTCTGCAGGTAGCGGAAGCACACCAGGAGCGGCATAAAATATTCGACGTAAGATTGGTCGCAGGAGATGGGAACAACTGGCTAAGCATCCTGAAGAGCTTCTGGACATCAAGAAAGCCTATTCGCTGTTCAACATACGAATATCCAGCACAAAAAAGTCAGCAATCTCACAACCCACAGGTTCAAACACATCACATCACGTATAAAAAAGCAGCACAAACCATCGGGCATAATCTCGATCCAATTCGGGGCACTCATTAAGACTTCCTACACCTAGCAGTCTCTATCGAACCACATTTTACACAGCTACACAGCTTCCCCTCCCCACAATCGCACTCCCTACCCTAAACTCTAACCCCCTTCCTCCAAATTACAAACAATGCAGATGCAAAACACATACCAAAACCCAGGATATCGCACGCCGCCACCCGCAACAAGAACACAGCCAGCCAGCCAGCCAGACACTTACAGCGCCATAACCAGGCCCGCCACGGCGCCCACGAGCCCCAAGCCCGCGCGCACATGGCTCGCAGCACCGGTAGGCGTGGACGTCGCAGATGCGGCGCTGGCGGAGGCGGAGGCAGAGGTCACGGCGCCGGTCGCGCTGGTGAGCAGCGAGCTGGGGATGGACATGCTCTTCGTGGGCAGCACGACGGAGCTGTTGCCCGGGGCGCCGGTGCTGGCGACGTGGTGGCTGGTGGCGGTGCTGTAGTGGGTCAGGGACACGGCGGTGATGTTGGCGGAGGCAGAGGCGGAGGCGGCGGGGGTGGAGGACGGCGCGGTTGAGTTGACGGCCTCGGCGGTCACGGAGGCGATCAGCGAGGAGGCGCCTGAGACGGCGGCGTAACCGGGGTTCTCGATGCCGAATTGCGTGCTGTCTGCGTTGGGGTGAGTTGCCGTGTTGAAGGACTTGTGGTGCGGTTGGGGGGAGACTTACATTGGAACTGGCCCGTCGCGTCAACGATCAGTTGGATGCCGTAGTGGCTGGTGTCCGCTTCGAGGGTGGTAGGGGGAGTCCATTCAAAGGTGCCAGTGTTGTCAATGCCGGAGGCGATGGGTGCGCCAATCGGGACGACATTGGTGGATGGGCCACGGAGAAGGAGAATGGTAACTGGGCCGGTGGTCGTGGGAGTCCAGGTAATGGTATAAGGCTTGCCAGCGGGGACGAGCTGAGAATCTGTTAGTCGTGTGATATTCATTTCTGTGCTACATTCGGTTGCTATGCGGAGGAATGCGCTTTTCCGCCCGTTTGTGGGGAACTGAAAATAAAAAATTTGAAGAGAAGAAAATTCCGCGGTACGTACTTCATTGAGACTAGGCTTGTTGATTGGGTTGCCGGATGGGTCACCAACTGGAGCGTGGTAGGCTGAGGTCAAGGCAGCGAGGCCAGCGGTGAAGAGGGCAAGGAGGGAGAAATCGTTGCTGTACATTGTAACGAGTTTTTGGTTGCTCTGGATTAATATTCCAAGTGGTTGATAAGCAGCGTGCTGGTGAGGTCGGTCGAAATTACAATATTAGTGCCTTGGTGAAGGAACGTGTTTTGGACGGTGAGGTGTGGAAAAGAGTGTAGTATTTATGTTTGTTCTAAAAAGAATGACTGCGCACAAGGCTGCTGAGGGTACAAGAATGAGCGGCTGAAGCTGAATATTGCTTCGATGGCGAGCACAAGGCAGACGTCGATGGGGGGAGAAAGAAGTGAGAAAGGCAGCGCTACGAAAAGATATCCGAGGGGTTTTAACACCAAGCCAGATTACTCCTATCCCAATCTAATTCGGCTTAGTTAGGGTCAGAATGCGCGAAAGCGTTCCTGCGTTAGTCTAGTGCAAACGCCCACTAGGAGCTCCTCATGGTGGCCGTCTGCTCGCCTTTAGTCCGTTCGGTGATGGTGGCTTAGCAGCGGGCCAATGACCTCCTCCAGCAGGCCGCCAGCCAAATAAATGGGCTCGTATAATAAAGCTTGGCATCCTTCGACAGATTTTCTAGCAAGGCCTTTCGTTCGTCCACCGCTTCAGCCCTGGCGCCATTCGCAGCATTCCTAATTTCCGAGAATAGGCAAACAACTGGATAGGAGGGCCTGGACAAGGTTGCAGCCGCAGCGTCTGCATAACAATATTGATTCAATCCTCTCTACACTGTTCGCTAGTTCTTCAGCCCGGCCTAGAAGCCCCGTTGTCGAAATACGGGGCTGAGGCTTGTTACATCAACGAACGGAGAAGGTCCACCGCGAGCTTGGCTGTCAGCATGCTTCACTTTCTACTTGTTGCTGTCTTCTTCTTGTAATTGCGATTCCATATCAGCTACAAAAAAAAAATTTCCTTCAGATTTATTTTCAAGCTGTGCTTTGTAAGATTGCACATAACGAACGACGGCGCTTCCGCTGGCGACAGCCTCCAATGTCCTCGCATCGCTGAAATAATGTGACGTGGGATGCGGAAATTGCACCGAATGCGCTGTTATGTAACGCGAAATACAAGTGGCACATTTGGCGAAATTTCCCTCTCAACCAGGTTCTGCCTCCGTATTTACAGTGAACCTTCCTCCCTGAACATGCTTCGCACAAATTGTTTCAAGCCCATGAATCAAATCAGAAAATTACAAGAGGGTACTTCGAAATCTAGCGAGTGATTGGGTATCCTAAATCAAACAGCCGTAGTTCATAGAGACGTGAATGGACGCAGTAAGAATGTGTAAGAGCTGAGGTTGAAAGAGAAACGAATAGCACAATGCGATCATGCTATGATTCGACAGTCGAGGGAAAAAAAATGAACCAATGGAACGAAAAGGGACTTCAACGACATTGGCCGGGATCTGCTTGTTGGTCAGCCAATCAAAACTCAACGTCCATAACAGCAACACGACGAAACAAATGAGCGAAATTGCGGGTGCTTCAAATAAGAAAGACTTACAGTTCCTCGAAGTCAACGGCTGTGGGAACAACCCGTTCGCCAACAGGTCTTTCATGTGCCATTCGGGCGCAGACTCCGTTTTCCATGTCCAGAAAATCCAGCCGCTGGCTTTCTCAAACGCGTCTAGTTGCGCTTCGATGAATCGTCCAATGTTGTATTTGTCGGCGCTGGACAGACCTGCCACGCTACCAGCATATTTACCGTCGCAAGAGCCAACATAACTCGAGCCAGCCAAGCTTCCGTCGTATCGAGCACCTCTGCCTAGGCCATTGAGCCATTTGGCGCAGTCGGTGATACCACCGGTCCACTCGCCCGCGATAGTCCACTTGCCGGTGCTGGCCATCTGGCCGCCGAAAGCACAGGCAGTCGAGATGTGATCGTTGGGCGACATGGAGACGGAGTTTTGGTCGAAGATCTGGTAGTGGTGCGTATCTAGGATCAACGACCACATGCCTGCGCCCCAGCTGTTCCAAGAAGTGACGCCCTCGAAAGCATCGTGGAAGGTGATGGCGACATGTGAGTTCTGGAGGTTGCCCCAGCCGTCCATGTAGAACTGGCGCACGCCATCCATGTTGAGACTCGGACCCAGTGGTTCGTTGAGCAGCTCAATGGCAGCGACAGCCGGATGGAAAGCGTAATCATCGCGGATCTTGTTCAACACATTCTTTGTGTGGGTCACGGTGTCGCCTTGCTGCCAGCCGATGGGGCCGTAGTGGCCAGAGTTGTCAAAACCGTTCTGAGAGCCCTTGGCTGCGCAATGGTCAATTTGAATTATTCCCCTGTGGTGTCATGATGGAAGAAGATGTGCTTACCACCGTGCAGGTCAATCATAACCTTCAAACCCGCGGATTGGGCCCAGTCAAGCGCCTGTCCCAAAACGTCATAAGCGCCCTGGACGAATGGCTCACCACTGACTGGAATCACGCTCCAGTATCCGATTGGAATGCGGACGTGGTTCAGACCGGCTGCAGCGATCTGGTAGAAGTCGTCCTGAGTAATCCAAGAATACCAATGAGAAAAGAGGCGATTATGGGCCTCGGAAGGGCCCAATGCCTGGCAGTAGGTGTACTCGTCAACTACGCCGCCGCCGTTGGCCCACTGTTCGAAGATGCTGGGTGTTATCCAGGGCTCGAGCACGAACCAACCGCCAAGGTTCACACCGCGGACTTTTTGGTTGTAGTCGAATTTGAGCGCAAAATCACGTTTTGCTGGCGTTCTGTCTGCCTGTAAGTACGACTAAAGCTAATGAGAGGGTCGCGTAAAGCTTACATGGCCGCCGGTGCGGTGTCGCTCAACGTGGATAGAAGCGCGACAGCTGACAAAGCAGCAGTACTCAAGCTGCTGCCAAACATGCTGCCAGTGTAACAAATTGATCTTAGGGTATGCCGAAGCTTCGTTTGCGTCCTGGATGGTTATCGCGAGGCCATTCACATCCAAAGAATATTGAAGGTAGCTATGCCTGTGACAAGAATGCTGAACCTGTAACGCAGAGCCTGGATCAACGAACCATTTTTTCTGGGGCACGCAGGTTTTAAGGCACGCAGCACAGCTTCGCCGAGTGCCGTCATGGCAGAGAGCAAATCCGCCACTCGGGGCAAACTCCGGTCCACAAAGACACGGCGAGTGAGGGAATGCCGAGCTGCTGGGCTTTGGGCTGTTCGCCGAAGAGGCACAGGTCATGGTTCTCATGCAGGGCGCATCCTCAGCCTAAGCTGTTAGATTGAGCTGTTAGATTGAGCTGTCAGATCAGGTACCAGCGCCTGATTTGTTGAGCTGTCCGTAGTGATGTAGTGGGTAATGATTGGCAACTATGACGCCATCTGATCTGTAGGGTCTAGAATTGGGGGGGGCAGGTAGCATGGGCGGGGCAGCAGATCGTTGTCAAACTCAATCTTGCAAGAAGCTTGGCTGACGCGGGGCGCGGAACCAACCGTTGGGCAAGCAAAGCATTGGATGGCTGTGTTCACTTGGATGGCCGTGCCACTATCCACATTCCAGCTTTTGTTGGTGCTGTATACAACTTATTATATTGCCGAAGTATTGAAGAGCCACTTTTCAATAGCCTCACCGTTGTCTCATTGTCCTGCAGACAGCTCAACAGGTGTCGGCCTCATGCAAGCAGGTACAGAATGCAGCTGTGTTTGCTTTTCTGCTGCCACCTCATTCGTCCCCCTCCCAGGGACGATTTTGGCCCAACTAAGAGTTCCCCGCACCACCTCACCCACGAAGCTTCCAGGTTGTCCACCAGTCTTCCGTACGTGCAGATCACGCCTCCAGCCAGCAACTTCTCCTAAACCGACACCAGCGTGGCTCCACCCATCCGCAGACGATTGCATCGGTAATTCTCGGAGTGACAGTGCAAGTCGGTAGAAAGGACTGTCGCCAAGGTCACACGCCCTGAAAGATCTGCCCTGTGTAGCATCCGTCAACCCCCTCCTGCGTCAGTGATATGACGATGTAGTATTGCAGACGATCTCATAGTTCTCTCTTTAAAGTGCTTTTACGTATTTGATACTATATCCAAGCTTGGTGCTTGGATAGAGCCCCACAGTTAGACTGCATAAGTAAACCCGCGACATCATATGATGGCCTCACGCTCACCATGCTAAAGTGAAACTGACATCAGATCAGCTGCGCATCGAAATTTTAGGCCGTCTGATCCAAGACTTTAAGCTGTCGGAGCACTCATCGCAATAGTTGTCACAGGCCCGGTGTACAGATACATAGCGGCATGCCGACTGGTGCGGAGAATTTAGCTGTCTCGGAGAGCCCTCACGACGAGTAGGACAGCGGAGCGGAGAGCGGAAAGGGGGACCCGTGAGTTCCCGCGCGTACCCGGTAGCAGTTGATCTCGACCTGAGCTCTCATTCTCTCTCCGTTCAAAACGTCGTCTTTGCGCTGCCCATAAACGATGCCTGTGAGGATCGTTGACGCCATTCAAGGCCAACAGGGGCGTGAGGAGCCGTGCGCGCCTTTCTAACAACGCCACAGAAGCCACGAACACCAGCTCGCTGAGGTTCGCGCTAGCCATTTCAGTTGCGCTATTTAATCCCAATTAAGGTATTCGAAAAACAGCTCACCTGTCGCAGCCTTCAACTTTAAAGGTGCGTTTGCCATTTCTGCGCAGTGCCACGGCGAGTATTCTCCCCGTCACAAGAAAAGCGACCTCCTGCAACAATCGTTCCAAACACGTTACATACAATGTCGCTATCTTTCAGTTTCCTGCTTAATATTCCATTTGATTGGTTAGTGTTCCTTGCTCAGACTAGATTAGTGAGGGTGCTGCTGCAGGTATGCGGCACAGCGCGAGGAAACAGAATTCCCGCTTCTCCGCAGCGTGGTACAAAACCAGTGTCACTCTCGATCAGTCCAATAAATCTCTTTCTACTCTAAATTGCATTAATTTCTGCGCGCATCTGTGAGCCTGTGATTTCGGACCCTGAGAATCGACCATTTGAGCCCAGATATGAGGCCAGCAACACCGCCAGAAAATCGAGGGGCAAACGCGCAGAACGAGAACAGCAAACCGGGCCATGTCGAAAGCCTCTTTAAGTCTCTGTCGATCAACGAAGATGATTCTACCATCGCACTGAACAAGTATCTGACGCCGCCACGGGAAAATGCAGCTCCGAAGGTTTTTGGCAGCCTGGAAAATCAAGGGGGTGGGCATACACCGTTCGACTTTAGATTCCTCTACAATGCGACTCCGCAGCCATCTCCTAAACCCGGTAGAAGTGGCAGAGGCGGCGGGCCGTCTCAAGCTGCTGATACTGCAGGTTCCAGTCTTAACCTACCTAATAGGAGAATCTCGGACGTATCTACGACTAGTGTTGATGAACGCGCGCCACCTTACGATGTTCGCGATGAACAACCGCCAACTAATGCAGTGTTTTTCAAGCCACAATTCCAGACGCAACTGACTCGAGGCATTCACATTGCTGAGAGCCTTGCATGTGATCTTGGCCATTGTCGGCCTAAATCCGGCAGTAACGTACGCAGACTGCTAGATGATGCCCGAAGATTGAGTAATTTTCAGACTCAGGACACTAGAATTGTTGCGCTCTTGGGCGATTCGGGAGAAGGTAGGCGAGCAAGCACTCTTAAGAGAACGTTGATGAGTGCTGACTGTGCCCAGGAAAAAGCAGTGTCATTAATTCTTTACTTCATTGTCATGGGGTAGCGCAGACAGTAAGTGTCGAGTTTCCTTCCATGCGAGCTCATTACTTATACTTTTAACGCCTGCTTCAGGAGTCTAACTATTACTAGAGCGACGATGGCAATGCTTGTACCTCCGTAATCACAGAATACCGACTGAAAGCTCCCCACCACACTGCCCCCTTCACAATCGAAGTAGAATACCTCTCGGAGGCGGAGATCGAAGAGATCGTCAAAGAACTTCTATGGGACTATCGGCAGCTCTACCTGCCAGGAGTAGAGCAGGAACTTAGTGTGGATGAATACAAAAAGTGCTGCGAGCAGTCGGAGCTCGCCTGGTCCACCTTAGGAGCGGCGTTTGGAGATCGAAGGGAGTTTAGGAAGGAGTTGCTCCGTGACAACAGCGACGAGGCAAAGGAAAAAGCGCTTGCTCTGCTTTTGCAGTGGACACAGGAGTTAGACTGGCCTGAGGGAGGTAGCGATGGTATGTGGAGATCAACAGCGCAGGATGCGGAAGAGTGCTGCGAGAAGACAGGACGATTCATGGAGAATAGGCTTTGGCCGTTTACGAAGGTAGTCCGGTAAGCAAACATTCACATATCTCTTCGAATCATCACTCACGTTGTTCTTTGGTAGTATCTATCTCAGCGCTCAGGTACTCAAGACTGGAATTGTTCTTGCAGACTTGCCGGGTATGTTGTATAGGTCCACTGAGCTCCTTTTTCTTACAGTAATCAGGTCTCCGGGATACAAACCTAGCCAGGGTACGAGCTACCGAGCGGTACCTTTTAAAAGCCGACCACATCTTCATTATTGCAAAGATCTCTCGAGCCATCAGCGATCAGTCTCTGAAGTCGTCGCTCTACACAGCGCTCGCCCAACACATCCCCAACGAATGGAATGAATCTGCAGGAAGTTTTCTGAATGTTTCGGTAGTGTGCACTAAGACCGAGGTAAGATGGAGGCCTTTTAAGTAATCACCTCGAGCAAAATCTTGTGGCTAATATTTGTCACAAGGAAATAAATTTTGACACGCTGAAGGCCAAATTCTGTGGGCCTGGAAAACCCATCAGCAAAGCAGAATTCCAGGAGTTAGATCGCAAGATCAAGCAAGCAAAGAACAGCGGCGATGAGAAAGCCAAAAAGCAACTGAAACTCGAGTATGTCTACAATTCGCAGACGCGTGGAAGTCTAAAAAAGGAACGGCAGAACTGACTTTGGCCCAGACGCGAATTCCTCCTTATCAAGGCTCGCAACCAATTTGTCAAAACCGGCCTACAACGTGCATACGCCGAAAAGGTCGAGGGCAAGACACTCGAGGTCTTCTGCGTCTCCAACAAAGCGTACGAGAAACATGCAAAAAAGGGACGCGTCCAGTTCGTTGAGGCTAGTGGTATTCCGGAAGTCCGCAGGTTCTGTCATACAATTACCGCTCAGGCACAACTCGAGGAGTCGAAGAACTTCTTGCTCTCGAAACTTCCGAGTCTGCTGAGCTCCGCGAGGCTGTGGATGGAAAAGACTTTGCAAGAAGCGAATGATTCTACTACACCTGAGATGATACGTGAGGAGTTGCTGGAGAGCATCGAGGAGACGGAATCCAAGGTATGTTATGCTAAACATTACTCGTGGCGTCATGCTCATGCTGCGAAGATAGAGGATATGATCCGAAAGAAAACTGCCGAATTCAAGGCAGACATTAAGGAACAAGTTCTAAGTTACATGGGTGCGTAAACTATGCGAAAGGGCTTTTCAAATCGCTCATGCTAGACCAGATCAGCGGAATGGACATTGGGAAAAAGCGGCCAAAACGAAGAGCTATGAGTGGAACCAGGTAATCCTCCCCGCTACTTGAGTTGAATGTTCTTACCGTTCTAACGACTCAGTAGTGGCATTGGAGTACTTCAACCTCACAGTCCGAATGTGATGCAGCTCAGAGTACTAATACGTCTCTTATAGCGCAATATAATGCCTGGTGTCGTAATAACGGCCATCACTATACAGAAAAGCGCGGTGACGTTAATTGGAATAAGGAAATCATCTGGAAGATGAGGACGGAACTGGCACTACAATGGGAAATGGTAGAAGAAGAGATGCCGAAAATGTTCAAATCAGTCGAAGAAGCCGTTGACGAGTCGTTTGGCGAAATCCAGGCTACCATGAGATGTAAGCACTCTGTTCCCTTCACGCCGGTTATCCAAGATAAAGCGAACTGTTGGAACCTTCTTATTCGAGGCCCGCTGATGTTCTCTTTCTCGAAGCGCTTGGAGCCGTTCCAACATTATCGGAATCCGTATCCTCTCGATTTCAAGATATCAAATACAAACTGCAGCTCGCGCAGCGGACAATCCAGCAAGCCTTCAAGTAAAGCCCAAATCCTCTCTATTCCCATTAATATCTAGGGTGGGCACAGCGCTAAACATAAGCTAGAACAATCCGCCGCAGCGCATCTGAGGACAACTATAACAGCTACGTCCTCAAACAAATGCTCTCTGCATACCGCTCAGCTTCAGGGGAATATGGTTGGCATTCCCCTAACCCCGGCACCTCAGCCCTCCTATTTCCCCTCTCGCGTCCTCTTCAATCCGACACTCTTTACTTTTATCATTTATCTTACCCATTCACTTCAACTGACTTCGTTCGGCAGGTACCGGTAAATTTAGCCGCCAGATCAACACGATCCAGGGCCGGATTGGCAACGGCAATCTCTTCCCACCCATGGCAGTGCTCATTCAGATGGATCTGCACAACTTGGTATCGAAGATGGAGAGGGACGTTGAGCGGATTATGGAGGATGCGCTGACACTTGTGAAGCTGGATGTGGATATTGTGTATGAAGGGCAAGAGGGTGTGGGACAGAATCATTCGACGAGGCGAAAGGAAGAGGATAGCGAAGTCGAGGGTGAAGACGACGACGGTAGCGAAGGAGCTGTTAAAGTGGCCGAGATACTGGAAGACAACCTCCCTGTCCTGGAGGTGGAGCTGGCCGAGGTGCACAATGTTGTTGCACGGTTGTCGTAGGGGATTGCTATGATATATATGATGGATTTATCTGAATGAAATGGGCTATAGGTAGGAAAGCAATATCAGTTATTTGAACCAAGTTTCGATGCCTGATGTCTAGGCTCCGCTAACATAATGACTCCACTTTACGTGTACTGAGCGTTGGCCTTCTTAGCCGTAGATGTTGTCGGGCGGTTGGATAGGTAGAGATGCCGAGAAATTAGATGGCATCCTGGTATCTCGATACAGAGTATCTTACCTATCTTTGCGGGAAAATCGGACCTGGCTTTTTCTGTGCTAATACACCATTTACTCCAAAATGATGCGGAGGTTGCTTCCGATCTACGAACGTACTGATATTTCTAGATTTTTAAGCGTGTCTTAAAAGCATCGTATCTTAAACATATCTTTAAACGCGTCGTTAAACGCATCCAGAAAAACTAACTCCGATGTCGTCTATCGTTGAAAGAGACAAAACGCCCACACAAAACGCCTCTCCGCTTTAGCACCCATTCTAGCAATCAAGCCCCAGTCTACGGTCGAAGAACGCCTCATTTATGCCCCCTGCTTACTCTAGCATTCCTACTCCTGGCAGAACTCACTTGTCTCTGTCCATTTACGTTAATATCATTCCTAGATGACGGCGTCAACTCCAACGGTGTGCAAAGCTCGTCGATCTCGGCGCTACTGATACTTTCCTTTAGTTCCCCCACGTATTCACCCGCTATATAAACCGGCTCATACAGATCCCTCTTCATCGCGTCGACAAACTTCTTAATGACTCTCAGGACGTGCTCCCTATCAGTAGCAAACCACTCTCTATGCGTCCTCCCACACACTTTGCAGTTCACTTCCTTCTGCCTCACGTCCCGGAGCTCTGCGTGCACGAGCGCCTCAACCCGATAGGCGTTCTGCACTTCGAACTCGTGCTGCTGGTCTTCTGGTATCAGACTTTCGGCTTTGTGCTTGCACTGGCGCTCCCATTGCTCGATTCGGGCCCGTGGTTCGCCGCTCGCGAAACCGATCTTGATGCATCCGAAGTTGGGCGGGAGACAGTATGCATAGATGTTGCCCATGTGGCTGTCACGCGCGGTGAGGGGTTTAGTAAGGATGCTGCGGAGCAACTCCGAAGTGGAGAGGTGTGCGGTGGATTTCGGACGGTATGGTACGAAGTTCTGGGTGCAGTCGACTTGCTGGGCTCTCTGGGGTTGACCTGTGTTTACGCGGCTGCTCCGAGTCTTGCGGAATGTGGCTGGTGCGGGTGTGGGTGAAGAGCTCTCGGGGGTTTCTGTTTGATTCTTCGCACTCGATGGAGTTTGTGTTGTGGAAATTGTTTCTTGTCGGCTTGTTTCTCCCGGTAAGCTGTCCGTGGATGGCCTCGCGGTTGTCAGGGCATTAATCCAAAAGGCGATGCTGGTTAGGTCCACAATAAAGGGGTTCTTGCTTGATGAATTACCCTTCTCGCACTTGGACAGCTGGTGAAACAATTCCTCGACTTGCTGAAGCCTATCCATGGCTGAATTTATATGAATGCCACAAAGGGCTGATTTAATCAATTGAGTCAATTGACTCGAGATTTCTGTATTGTTGGTATTAAGGTTAGGCTCCGATAGGCGTTCTAAGAGCTTGGTAACTTCTCTAACGGGTCCTTTCGCTCGGTTCGGACATTGTTGGTCTATATTCTTCACAAGGGAGGCTGCGCATAGGCCTGGCGATACGATCACCCTTTCCCGAGTGTTGAACGGAAGAATTTGTGCAAGTGTCATATTTGATACAGTTGCCTTGGCTAATATGTCGGATGATGTACTTGATTTTCGGACACTAACACTCTTACCACCTGTAATAAAATTGCTGGTTTGAGCGGTCAAGGAAACATTTCCTTTGGCTACCACCTCAACTTTGTCTGCTTTATGTTCCGGGCCGCTCCTCGAGGAGCTTAAATTTGATAGAGGTAGTTTTATATTATTTCTTTCTTTGACAAGTTTCCGAGGTTGTTGCTCCGATTCTTCAGCCGCCGCTGGTGCTGCGTCGTTATCGTCAGTCTTAAAGTGAGAGCCTTGGGTCGTCGTCCGTGCTTGGGTGGAGCCATAATCTGTCCGATTTAATAGCCTTCCAGACCGTCTTAGCGGTGCTAATTTATCCCCTCCAGTGTAAGCAGTTTGGAGGGGTATGTACTGCGAGTATTGTGGGATTACTTTCGGGGGATCTCTGAACGGCCATCCTGGCTCATTGTCGCTTGACTCGAGCTTGACTTGGATTTCGGTCCCTTCGCAGTTGGGTCGAGGCGCCCGAGTTGCTAGCGTCTCTAGAGGAGATTTGGCTCTGCCTCTGGTTGGACAAGGAGATTCGGGAGTGGAATTGCGCGCTAGAGGATAGGAAGATTCATTAGTCGGTGGTGTGGTAGGTGTAATAGGTGTTGAAATGGTTATTCTTGATTGTTGATCAGTATCCGTCGATATGTTGCTTTTTCCACTTGAGCTGAGCAACGTTGAGTCCGGCATATCTCTGGTAGGTTGGCGTGGACTGTTAGTCTCGCAGTCTCGCAGTCTCGCAGGAGGGAACAGGTCTCTCTCTAGGTCTGTTAGTAGGATATGTAAATCTATGTTATATGTTCTCGTAATTTATTAATATAAGAGGTGCTTCGTGGAAGAGGAATAGGTCTAAAGGATGTTTGCGAGGTTAGTTATATAGCTGATGCTGCCTACAGCGAGGCGGCCTCATTCGAACATGGTTGCTCAGCCCCAATTCCCCGGCAGCTGTAGACGCAGCAGGAGGCCGGCCAGGGACAACAAAAAACGCTCCGATTTCTTTTCGGTACAGGGTAGACGGACAACTAGAATATTCCACCCACTACTTAACTTTACTTACAGTTTAAAAAGGGAGATTTAGGGAAGCTGCAAGGTGTGTTGTAACGACGCCGTGCGAAATAAAATGACACATGAAGAGCCAGGCCATCAGGTAGCCGACAAAACGACGCCGCAGACGCGCAGAATGCATATACAATATCGACGAACATGGCCTTTCCCAAAGCTGCGGCACGTTTAGGGCGTATCAGATATTCCCAAAATAAACCATCCTGAGGCACATTTTGTTTGAGCGTGTGCGTTAAAGTGATTGAACATTCGTGCAGGTATAGATGCTTCGAATATTCGATGAATAGGGGTGAAGAGTAGAAAATGGTACCCTCAAGGCATCTGCTTGTCTGAGGGAACTACGGCCTACCTTAAGAGTCTGTTTACAAACCTAGCAGTACAGTAGGTTCTCGCCGCTGCGACCTAATTTAGCGACAATCTCATCGCGATCGAGTTCAATCTTTATAAAACTAGACAGCACTGTGAAGTTTACTGGAGACTGAAATAGGGGCTGAGTCTAGCCTTGCAGTTTGGACGATTGATATGGAAGAAAGGATGAGATTATGGCTCTTGAGATGGAAAGGAAGGTCCTCAGACGGCTCGGAATGATGCTGTGGCTTGTAGGATTCAAAGGAGGTGGCTGAGCTGCAAGCAGGCTGGACCGGAATTTCGCCGGAACGCGGCTGGACAAAAATAGACGATAATCTGGGAGTCAGAACAGGTCTGCTCAAGGCTGACTCTTCATTCTAGTTGGAGCTGTGGCTGTTCGTGTCCGGAGGGTGGAGTGGATTTGAGGGCTCCTTCGAAGGAGGTAGTCCTCGGCGAAATTTGACTTTGGCGAAAGGCAAATCATTTAGCCAGTATAGCTGCTTTTACGCAAGATTCAATATCTCATAGCTTATCTTTGAATTGAAAAGAAGCTACAAACGTTCTTCAGCTTAGAAGGCCTTTTACGCTTTGCATGNATTGCATGGGACGCGAGTTGGTTAATCGGAAAGTCTTGATCGGATAAAAGCCAAAGTAGCATCAGCACCAAAACTTGCAGACTTTGATGCTGATTTCTAATGGTGATATACAGGATAGGGTGAGTGTTTGATAGGTGATTTTCAGCTAATAGGCGGTCTGGCTGGCTGAACATAGCAAGATCTTTTAGTTGCACATTTAGATGTCTGTGAGGGCATAGAATGTTGCGGTTAAGATTAAGGTTCTACTGAGAAGGAATTGCTGCTGTACTAACATTTTTTGCGTGTTTACCTTGTTAAGTACTATAGTGGTCAGGACTCTAGGGTTTGCATCAAGCTATTGCCAAGACTATCCGGAGCTTTTCTCTGCGTAAGGAACCTGATAAGAGACGGTCTTGTTTTCGAATTGATTCGTGATGGACGGGCTTGGTGGAATTTATTTCTTGCATGCAGCGGAGGATTTCGGGTATGGATATGAATATGGATACGAGTACCGTTTCAAATCGATTCAAACGCCAAGATGATCGGGCCGGGTTAGTCAGAATTTGCCATGCGGGAAATGAGAATTGGAGGCGATACCGCTCCCAGAAAGCAAACGGTCGCAAATACCCGGTCTGATAAGAATACGCGTAAGAGAACATGCTTTATCACTGCTGAGGCATACTTTAGCCTGCCAAGGGCTGCTAAGGGCTGCTAATACCCCATTCCAGTGCAGAATCGGTGACAGCTGCCTGCGAATGTGACTTTCCCTCGCATTCGCCGGCTGTGGCACTCGCGACTCGTGACCTCTTAGCTTCGTCCATGTCACCCAGAGGGGAAAGAGCGGGCATTAGTCACACAGGCTTAGGCCAGACCTGTGTCTCCTCACCTCCTCAATTTTACATGACCTGACAATACCCAGACACGATACAGTAACATATCAGTCAACCACCCTCTCTGCAGTCAGCATGGGACGGCATGCGAACCCCGATATTCGACGAGCCTTTGCTGAATTCCAAGACACTGACACTCCCTCAAAGGTGCCTTTTCCCCTCCTGCTCTGATTATGAAAAATTCCTCCTCGTCCTGCGACGATCTTCTCGCCGCATTGTTCCCCACACCATGCTGTGCCCCGTAACCGTCATGCTTGAGTACATATTGTACTGACACCTTCAAGTGTAATAAAGTACGATGCCTCCACTGCGGTTTTGTTCGCGCGAAAAACACCACTCGCCAGATTGAACATCTGCAAGAGTGCCAGGCCTATCTAAACTCTGCCGAAGCTCAAGCCCATATGAGCCAGAATCCAGAAGGCACACCTATCGACCCTAACATACCCGACAACACCTCGCGCGGTATCCTAAACGGCACCCACCCGAATCCAAACCTCCAGGTACATCGTCGTGGACCAAATACAAAGCGCAGCCGTGATGGCCAACCAATTGCGCCGCAAATGCCCCAACACGTTGCGCCCTCTCCCCTCGTACCCTCTCTGACCGCACACCTCCTCGCCGTCTGCGGACCCGCCTTTACACAAGCAACACAACAGCCCTTCCTTTCGCATGCTGGATGCGGCACTCTAGCAGCCGCACCTTTGTCACAATGGCTTGTGCAGGACGGACACTATGCGCGGGGTTACATCCGGTTTATCGGCCAGCTACTAGCTAAAGTCCGGCTACCTCAGACGCAAAACTCGCAGTTCCACCCTATGTACCGCACGATGGACCTCTTAATCTCCGCACTCAACAACATCCGGCGGGAGATGAGCTTCTTCGAAATTACCGCGACGAAGTATGGCCTGACGCTAATCAACGACCCACCGAACCCTATAACGCGCGCATACCTAGATCTATTCCTGAGCGCGAGCAGCTCGTGCGCATCGCTGCTCGAAGGCATGGTAGTGCTATGGGGCACCGAACATGTAAGTCCGAACCTCCCTAACCTCCTCCACCTCCCACCCATCCACCCAACTAAATAACCCGCACAGTGCTACCGGACCGCCTGGCTCTACGCCTCCAACTTCAGCAACTCTCTCAGCACGCCCTCGACCGACTCGCACATTGTGGCGCTCCACCAGGCCCTGATCCCGAACTGGACCTCGCCTGCCTTCTCCAAGTTCGTCGACGCCACCCGCGTCCTCGTCGACGAGCTCGCAAACACCACCACCTCGCCCAACGGCAAGGAGGAAATGCTGCGCTGCGAGGAGGTCTTCCGCCAGATCTGCTGGCTCGAGGAGCGCTTCTGGCCCGACGTCGACGGCATGGGCGAGGAAGACGAGAGCGCGCGCCTCGCCGGTGGCGCGGGCAGCATGAGTGGCGTGGGCGTCGGGCAGGGCGGCGGGATGGGGAGTAGCAGCATGGGCAGCGGCATGGGGAGCAGCGGCATGGGGAGCAGCGGCATGGGCGTCGGAGGCGTGGGAGTGGGAGTGGGAGTTGGAGAGGGCCATACGCCGACGGCGGACGGGAGGGGGAATTTCGGCGCGCTGAATGGCGTTATCGAGACCGCGGGCCAGGGGTCGTAGGGTCTCCGTCTGAGTTTCTTTTCTTTCGTCATAGCGTCTTGGCGGGTGAGTTTTGAATGTTCTGCTGAGATTTTTTATATTTTTATATTTTAGTAGGGTTTTTCTTTATGGGTTTTCCTGTCTAATGGACTCGGGGTTTAGTGTCGGATGGGATGGGAGTTTCTGTAGGAATTTGGGGATGGCGTGGAGCGATGATACCTTCTACTGTATGTTCTTTTATGCTTATGGGATGGATGGATGGGTATGGAAATTGTAATTGTTTAGGGTGGGAGAATGGGGTGGAGGAGATTTGGAATTGAAGGATCGGTGCTCTGTCTAGCCGCGCTGTGCTATCCCTTGCATAGATAGGTGACGTGCGGATATGGCCCGTGCGCAATAAACAAAGAACATCAATTAAATAAACCACCAATATGGTCAGAAATCGTGCAACCAACGACGAGGACTTTGTTTCGCCTACTCAATATTATAAATTGTCGCGTTAGATGAAGAAAAAACCACCACCTGCGCCCGAACGCAGCTGTTTAATGGGCTGAGCTCGGGCCACCATTCTACGGACGAATCTATCTATGCAAGGGATATGCTGTGATGCTGTGAGACTTGATGCTGGTGGATATGTGAAAAGAAGGTAGGGACTGTTGGAGTGGTGGTGAGGTTTCAGTCAACGGCAGTCGCTACGGTTTAGCGGATTGCGCTGCTGTGGCTCAGAGTGGAGGCGAAGGGTCAGGGGTTTTGGAATGCGATCTATTATAGTGGATAGAGGTTCATGTTAAGTGGATTGGAAGTCTGGTGTTGCAAGTACAGCTCGGAGACCTTGAGGCTGTCTATTAGTGGATTAGGGGCACCTAGATGCTTGAAATACAAGAGGGATCGAAACTGTAGCTTTTCATGGAGCTCAGTCCATACTAGTTTGAACCCATTAATGGGTCTACATAGAACTAATAAGAATTCTTTAGGAGGACCCTAGTTTAACACCAAATACAAATATGCATCTTGCTCGAGAAATTTGCAGACATCTCTCCTAGCCAGAAGCGGCCTAACCTAGATCCTAATCCTAGACCGGAGCGCAGAGGAACTAGCGCGTTAACTAAGAAGACACGTTGAAAAAATTAAAGCAGAGTAAATCCAGGCAAATAGAAAGTGTTGGTAGGGAGGCTACTGGTATAGATAGAAATCTACTATACTAATTATAAGATAGGCAGATCTTAAATAGAAGCGATAATAGAAGGAGGTAGCGAAAATATAAGATGTAACTATATAGAATACCCTATAGTTAATACTAACTCTCCTTCTATATAAAGGACTAATAAAGGTAGAACTTATAGCCGCCTTCTTCATCAGGAATTTTTTTTTTGGGCACGTTGTCGCAAGCGAAAATCGGGGTCTGCAAAACCTGCGTAAGTCGCAATTTTGGCAATTTTGCGGCGATTTGCGGTGATTTGCGGCGATTTGCAGCAATTTGCTAGGCTACTCGTATAGATTTCTATAAATTGCTATAAATATATAAGCTACTTATATAAATTACTAAAATTGCGACTTAAGCAGACCCTAATTTTAGCTGTAATAAAAATACTACAAAATTGCAACAAAAATACCACAAAGCTACACACGAAGCTCTACACAAGGCTCTACATAAAGCTCTGCACGAAGCTCTACACAAAGCTCTACACGAAGCTTTGCACGAGGCTCTACACAAGGCTCTACACGAAGCTCTGCGTACAGAGGCTCTACATAGGGCTCTGCACGAAGCTCTACACGAAGCTCTACACGAAGCTCTACACGAAGCTCTACACGAAGCTCTACACGAAGCTCTACACGAAGCTCTACACGAAGCTCTACACGAAGCTCTACACGAAGCTCTACACGAAGCTCTACACGAAGCTCTACACGAAGCTCTACACGAAGCTCTACACGAAGCTCTACACGAAGCTCTACACGAAGCTCTACACGAAGCTCTACGTACAGAGGCTCTGCACGAAGCTCTGCACGAAGCTCTGCACAAAGCTCTACGAAGCTCTACACGAAGCTCTACATATAGAGGCTCTGCACGAGGCTCTGCGCGAAGCTCTACACAAAGCCTTTGTGTGTGCGCGCGACACATTACTATCGGGTCCCCGCTATATTCCCGATAGCCTCTACACGTGCCTCTGCCAAGTATACCCCCTATATACACCTAGGTAGCCACCTCATTTTTTACCCTTTCTTCCTTACATCCTCCCTACCTAGGGAGACACCAGAACGACAGCAGATGACCGTCGCCAGAACCAGACGACCGTCGCTGGAGCCAGACGACCGTCGCCAGAGCTAGACGACCGTCGTCAGAGCCACACGACAACCGTTCAAACGACCAGCCAGCGAACACTATAAACGATTCGATCGATCGATCGAATCAAGGTGACATAGACAGGTAGGCATAGACAGACGGACGGACAGACGGATGGACAGACAGACGGACGGACAGGTAGGTAGGCAGGCAGTCAGGCAGGCAGGTAGGCAGGCACTAGGCCAATCAACGATTTAGAGCCTCTGCAAGAGGCTTCCCCCTTAACGCCTAAGCAGATAGCTCTACATTTTATATAGTTATAATATAAATATATTTAAAAGTATATTATAGCAATCTATGGAAATATATGATAATTTGGTTATTATATAATATAATTATAATTTATATAGTTACAATTTGTACGGTTTTTACAATTTATATTTATAAGGCGCATTTTGCTATATTTTGCTATTAAGTGGTGCAAATTTGTTATAAAATGCGCGGTTTACGGAGGTCCCTAACAAAAGTTCTTGCACCTTCCTAATTAGGAAGTTTGGCGCACCGCCCGCTGACCGCCCAAAAATTCTGACGGCAGAATAACTTCTGCAGCCTCATCACCTCCACCACACCCTTAATGCTTTCTAAAATTACTAGTAAGGACTCCTCTAGCTTAAATATTGCTTTGCTAACTATGGGCTTTTATTAGCTCGCAACTAGGGCTTAAGCCCTAGCTATAAAGGCTATAGGAGTAACCCTTTAATATATACTAGCGTCTATATATTGCTTGGCAGTATCCATCTTAGCAACGCACAATGCTGAGACCTCCTGCAATATTCGCGAATATCGAACGCAGTCACTACGTGGCTAATTCGCTTTTTATATTGCTGAACTCATCAATATTTATTATATATTTATTATTCATTCGTTTAAGAATTATTTTATAACGCTATTACCGCTTATAACTAACTGGGATATTTATACGCGTATATAATCCTAATAAGTAAACCCACCTAGACAACCTACCTTAACTACACCATCGTCTACAACTGCTACACCCTCCTCTACTAGTCCTATAATGCCGTCCGAAGCTAATATACGCGCCGCTGCCATAGAAGAGCGTAAAATTGCTAAAGAGTAAAGGGAATAAGCCTAAAATAAAAGGGAGATTTAGAAGTATAAGGAAGAGCGCGAAGCCCGCCTAGTAAAAAAGGCTCGCCAGTATAAATACTACCTAGCTTAAATAGCTTAATTATAGTTAGGCTTGGCCGCTTCGGCCTTATAAGTTACCGCAGTAGCTGCTTTAGCTAATGTCCTTAGTAAGCCTCTCCCTCTTAGCATAAAGTTGCTTAAACTCCGCCTTTCTAGTATTATAAAAAGGGATTACCTAGATATTTTTAAGGGTACCTTTAATCTAGTAAACCTTGCCCGCCTTTAAGTCTATATCGCTTAAATTAAGATTGCTAATAAAATATAGATTAAGAATAGTGCTCTAGTTATAAGGAAGGTAAAAGTAGATAAGAAGCTATTTATAGATAAAGGTGTCTAGTTTAAAGGTTTTACTAACTATATAGTTATTACTGGCACCCTCTATATATGCCCGCTAGACCTTATCGCTAGTATACTTCTTTAGATAAATATAATTCGCACCTTATTAACCTAGTATATCTAGTGTTACGGCACCGTTACAGACCCTAGCCAGGGGCTCGCTTGGAGACTTGGCGCCTGTATATAAACGTGTTCTTTCCTTAACCTTCTTCTGCTCCTTAGCTTAGTATCTTTATAATATAGCATTCTATAAGCTTCGGTTTAGAGGCATTTGTACAAGCCGTAATATTATACTAAGCTCACCCTAATGCCTGGGAAGGCCTTATAATATCCCACCCCATTCTATAGGTTCTTGCGAAGGACTCACATCGAACACCCCTAGCTGCGCATCATCGACGCGTTAAGTCGCTACTATTAAGTTACTAGGAGCCGGTACTTAAGCAGCTAGAAGGTCTCCTATGGTTGCAATTAAATGCCGACTTTGATGGCCAAGGACACGTGCCTAGAAAGGCTTAGAATATCTTACCCCTTTAACCTTTTTAACTAATACGGAGTTGTATAAGCTGTAGAGACGACCTTAGTTAAGACTACCTAGTGCTATAGAGAACGACCTTAGCTAAGACTACCTAGTGCTGCGGAGAACGACATTAATTGAGACTTAGCCGTAACGCTATAAGGAATAAAGTCAATTAATACCCTAGGCTAGTATTACAACGACCCTAACTAATACTAAGCTGTATAAGGAGAGACGAAATCGATTAGGAAGGACTTAACGCTGGCACCGTACTGCTACCCTAAACCCCAAACCCGATAACCTGTCGTGCCGATATACCTACGACACCACGAACTAGACCACGGCTGTGCTGATACGCCTACAGTCCCACCAACCGAACGATCGCGCCGATACGCCTACAATACGCCTGCAATACGCCTGCGATACGCCTGCGATTTAAATGCGGCCCAAATGTGGTTTAAATGCAAACCAACCAACCGATTATGCCGTTATGCCTATAATCCATCAACCAAACGATCGCGCTGATATGCCTGCGACACGAACCCTAAATAGACAACGGCTGTGCTAATACGCCTACAGTCTAATTAACTAACTGTCGTGCTAATACGCCTACGACCTATAAGACAAGACACCGTGCCGATACGCCTATAGAAGGATAACCCTTTTCGACTAAGACTAAGCTACGTACACTGCAAGGAACGACCTCGGCTGAGATTAAGACTAGTGCTACGACAAGACGAAATTAATTAGAATAAACTAGATAATAATAGCGCCGATACGCCTGCTATTACAATAGACCCTTGCTGCACTGCCTATAGCTGGCTAACCCTCGCTGCTTTATCAGCAGCTACTAACCCTTACTGCTCTGCCTGCGGCTAATTAACCACTTGCTGCCCTGCCTGCAGCCAACCAACTTCTACTACTCTACCTACAGTAATAACTATATACAAGAAAGAGCTTTACTCCCTAAAATATAGCCCGTTGCTAGCACCGTACTGCTATAATCCTAATAAGTCACCGCGCCGATATGCCTGTGGCCTAAACACAACTAGGTAGAGCTTTACTCCCTAGAATACGACCTTATTACTAGCATTATACTACTACCTAAACGACCTATTGCTAGTACCGTACTGCTACTAAATAGATAAGTACTCGTGCTGATATATATATAAGTAACTCCCTAACCCTCCTACCCTTATTAAACCTTTACATCGACTTTTATTAAGAGGGGGACTAGGGGGGCTTTTTTTATAGCTTAGGGCGCGCTATAATAAAAAGGGGAATAGTAGAGCTAGGAGGTACTAAAGTTTTAGAGGAGGAATAACAACTAATGGAGGGCTTCTAGCGATATACCTCTCGCAGCAGCAGGAGCTACAGGATGGCTGCCTGCCCTACGTCAACTAGGTATAGCGATATGCCCCTTATAGGAGCTATAGGACGGCTGTCTGCCCTATATTAACTAGGTATAGTGATATACCCTTGCAGTAGTAGGAGCTGCAGAACTGCTGTAAGTCCTATATTAACCAGCATCGCGATTAAGCGCCAAATGCAAATTTTTTTTCCATTCTTCTTTCCTCTATATAAAGCCTGAGGGCAGGCTTTCTTAAAGGGGGGGGTGATGCTACGGCACCGTTACAGACCCTGGCTAGGGGCTCGCTTGGAGACTTGGTGCCTGTATATAGACGTGTCCTTTCCTTAACCTTCTTCTGCTCCTTAGCTTAGTATCTTTATAATACAGCATTCTACAAGCTTTGGTTCAAAGGCATTTATACAAGCTATAATATCTAGGTAGGTTATATACTCAATTTAGCACTTAACTATTACACCTTTATAATAACTAATGGCTAACTAGAGCCCGCTAATTAATAAATGCTAGCCTAGTATATAGCGCTATAATTTATAATATCTAGTACTATCGGCTTTGCCACCTTAAAGAGACCTAGGTTGGATACCTCCTATACCTCTAATACCTGCTATAAGTTTAATAGTAGAGGCTGTAATAATATAGCTTATAAATACCTATATAAGTATAAGGGCGCGAAGAGACTTTAGGGAAGATTTAAAGGAATAATATAAATTCTATCTAAATCTAAGGGTATATAGCTCTCGCTAAGAACAAGACGTTGCGTAAAGAAGAGAAAGGAATAACAAGAGAATTATATAATTAAATAGTTAGGGGCTTAGTGGTCGATATGTGCGCACGTACGCACGCGGTCTTCGACGGACTTTGGTAGAATTCAATTAATCTAGTAGAATTCGGCAGAATTTGGTTAAAGCGTCGGAATTTATCTATTGAGTATTTTACTGAGATATTCCTACTATAACTGGGCTAGTCCCGTTATAGTACCCCCCCTTTTAGCCGAAGGTCTAAATAATTTAATTTTAGTTAAGACTTATTACTTATCGCGTTTATATAGTTACGTTAGGTGGCGGTATAGAGTTTTACTAATTCTATTATTAAATGGGCTAATTAGGATTTTTTATCCCTAAAATAGAAAATCGCTATTAGCTCGGTTAAGGCAGTAAGTAAAACTAATATCTTTATAGTAGGTCTTAGCAAGGCAGATCTAACTAATTAGATAACTTTAACCGCTAGTTAAAGTTCCTTAATATCTTACGTGTTATGTAATTGTATTATAAACGTTATAATATATTTTAAGTTCTTTTTAATCTTAAGCTTCCTACTATTATGTTTCGTGTATTTGTGTTAGATAGCAATTATTTACCTTTATATCGTGTCTATCTAGCTAAAGTAGGCTATAAAGGATAGTCTTTATAGAATTCTTTTACTAGGGAAGGCGCGTTAGTCTTAATCTGGTTATAGGTTTCCTAAGTTTATATTTTATATCCTTCCCACTTAATAAGGAGTTTAAATTGTTTAGATCGTGTTTTCTATTATATATTATTAATTAAGTTAATAAAGTAAGAACTATTACCATTATTAATAATTACGGGAGGTAGTAGTGGCACTTCGTAAGTTATAGGTTTACCTTTTAAGGGTTATAGTAAGTTTACGTAAAACGTTAGATATATTTTTATTTTAGTTAGTAGTTTAAGCTTATAAGCATACGGGCTTAGTTTTTTTTAATTTGGTATAAGCCCGTAAACTTTTAGTTTAGTTTCTTTAAGGGTTATTAAGTCTTTAGGTTTTATATATTTAGGTAAACTATATTACCTTCCTTAAAGTCCTATATAGAAGCTTGTCCTTTATTTATATACTATTCCTATACCATTTAAGCGTACGCTAATTTACTTTATAATAGTTCTATTAATTACTTTATTTAATTAGCAAAGTTATACGCGTTAATTAGTTAAATCCTTTTAATTATAGGTCCTGCCGTATTAATTTCGGGTTATAATTTAAATCTAAGTTAAGGGTTTTATCCATAGGTTGCGTAGAACGGCGTTACGCCTATTAATTTGTTTTTTATATTATTCGCAGTAAACTTAGCTAAAGATAGCTACTTTTCCTAGTTATTTTGCAGGTAGGAGTAGTATATTTATAGGTATTATTCTATAATCGCGTTCGCAATTTTAGTTTAACTATCTATCTCTAGATAAAATATAGTTAAGAGTCGTGTTTATATACTTAATTATTTATATAGGGCTTACTAGAAGTCTAAAACAAACTGGCTTCTATAGTTAGATATTATTAAATTAAAAAGTCTATATAACTTAAAGACGTACTTAATAAAACATTCGGCTACTAATATTATATTAATTAAGTTTATAGGAATTATATATCGCATTTTTATAAGATAGTTAATAACTACTATAATATTTATAAACCTATTACTATTAGGTAGGTTAACTATAAAGTTAATTAAAATATCTTGCTATCTTTATATTGGAATTAGTAATAGTTAAAGTACTCCTTACTTCTTTATATAAGAGGTTTTCCTACGTACGCACATTCTGTATACTTAAACGTATTTTTATATATAGTTATACATTATAGGCCAGTAATATACTCGTTAGATAATCTTATAGGTCTTTATACGGCCTAGATACCTTACTATAGAGAAATTATATACAAATTTAAGTATTTTAAATTATAAGGGTTCGGAATTTAGGACTACTATCTTTTATTAATAGTATAACAAATTATTATAGATTTCACATTTAGCGAGTGTAATATCCTTATATTGCCGTTTCCCTATTTAAATTACTTTTATTATATCTACTATCTAGGGGTTATTCTTATATTTATATTCTATTAATTTATTAATTTTTATATTCTACTTATTAATTTCCAATTTATTCCTATTAAGCTCTATATCTAAAAATATAGGGTGTAGTTTCTCTAAGCGTTTAGGGGGCAGTAGAATTTATAATTAATTTATAATCCGTTTATTAAAGGCGTTTATAGGTGTCTAAATAAGTTCAAACGGGAATTTATGGACGCAATTACGTGAGCTAAGCGAGCTTAGGAAACTCCTTAAATTCTACCTCTTTATATACAATTAGAAGAAAAAGTCACCACTATCCAAAAAAGCATACGATACTATACGTATTTCGTGCCCCTGGATATGACTTACCTGTATTATTAAGTTGATACAAACACTGATTAGTGAGCGCGTACAGATTAGCAATCACTTGATACCTCCCCTAAGTGATACACAATAGCGACCACCTATTTATATCCTAGTACGACCTGCTAGAAGGTCAAAAGTTGGGGATTACGGACTATCACCAACTCTATATACTTATTTAAGTCTTAGTACGGTTTACTAGAAGTTTATAAATGTGAATACAGACCTATACAGAACCCCTTACCCTTAACCTCTTTGAACCTCAAACCCCTATTCCTACTACACCCTCCCTTAATACCCCCGACCTCTTTTCGGACCCCTTATAAAGACCCCCTACCCTTCTATAAACTACTACGGACCTATTAATCGCCTTTACGGACCACTATAAGACCTCTCAAACTATTACAAACCCGTTAATCGATTTTACGGACCGTTATAAGACCTCCTCCACCCGCTATAAGCTACTATTACCTACTACAGCTTATACAGATATACTACGCTATATAATATAGCAGATATAACCAAGCAAATCAGTAAAGGTTAAAAGAAGTGGAGCCAGGGAGTTGACCTTACGTCTACAAATAACGTCGATGACTATATTAAGTTTAAAGTCATTAAATATGGACATTACAACTTTATAAATGATGATATATGGGAGCAATACCAGAAAGACTTTGCAGACTTTACGGAAGCTACTTTTAAGGCTTGCGACCGTATAGCTCTTTATAACCTACAAACGCTCCTATATAACTAAGGCGTATGGGTTAATAAGTAAGTCACTATTGTATAGTCTTTGTATAATACACTATATAAGGAAGACCAAACGGAATAGACTAAAGAGGAAATCCTAAACTATATTAATACCAATAGATTCTTTACCGCTTTTAACCTTAATAGGATCTCTGGTCTTATAGGACCAGAGATATATATAAGTCTACCGTTACCTAAAGGAATAGTAGGACTTTTGCCATATACAACGTCAAAGAAAAAACTGGACGAGACGTTAAAGGAAGAGACTATTAAGACGTCAGATAAGGACGAGACTTAGGTAGACTTTAGAAATTAACAGGTAGACCCTAGCGGAAATTAAGACCAAGCAAACGATTAAAAAAATGTAATAAGCCCGCAAGCCTTAGAGGACGATCCTCTACCCAACCTACCTACCTTAGCTACTACAACTGCTCTACCTACACAAGCTCTGTCCGCGCAAGCTCTGCCTATATAAGCTCCGCCCATGTAAGCTTTGCCTGTACAAGTTCCGCCTGCGCAAGTCCCGTCTACGCAAGCTCTGCCTATGTAAGCTCCATCTATATAAGCTCCGTCTATATAAGCTCCGTCCGCATAAGCTCCGCCTATATAAGCTCCGTCTACATAAGCTCCGTCTATATAAGCTTTGTCCGTACAAGCTCCGTCTGTACAAGCTCCGCCTACGCAAGCTCCGTTTACGTAAGCTCTACCCGCGTAAGCCCCGCTAGCTTTACCCTCTTCGTTAACTAAAGCTAAGGAGCCACGGTAGCTAAGCTTATATAAACCTCCGCAACCTGCCCAGTAATCACTACCTATGGCAACCGCCTCTACCCTCCCCCTAGTAACTACTCCTACCTCACCTAGTCTTCCTCCCGCCTAGTATCTTTACCCTAGTACTGCTAATATTAACCCTAATATGCAGCTGTATATGGACCTACAAAACCCACAAACTAACTCAGATGCCTACTTTACGGACCGCCGCTACCGCCAGCAGTACCAAAATCCACCGCCTGTACTACTATTTCGACCACCCACCAGCCAAAAAGCCGTTCCAGTTAAGGCGTATTAGTCTATTAGGCTTATTAAGCGAGCTTACCTAGCTTTACGGAGTACTTACGGTTTATTTACGGCCTGTTAAAAGGCCGTACGGTTTATTTTACGGACCGTAAGCAGGATTTACGGCCAGCTTAAAGTACCGTTTAGAAGGCAGCCTAAAAGGCACCTTAGGAGGAATTTCCTATGTATTTCTTTTGCATTTTATAGTTCTATTTCTTATATATTTTTATATTTTATAGTTTTATTAAAGCAAATTACGGAGGCGATATATAAGTGGTTCTATTTTTAAGTGCCGCTAGTGTATAATTATAGCACCTGTTGTACGGAGGAATTTCCTATATATTTCCTATATATTTCTTTTATATTTTATAGTTTTATTTTTATATATTTCTTTTATATTTTACGGTTTTATTTCTTATATATTTCCTTTTTATTTTACGGTTCTATTAAAGCAATTACGGAGGCTATACATAAGTGGTTTTATTTTCTAAGTACCGCCAATATCTAAATAAGTTCGAACGGGAATTTATGGACGCAATTACGTGAGCTAAGCGAGCTTAGGAAACCCCTTAAATTCTACCTCTTTATGTACAATTAGAAGAAAAAGTCACCACCATCTAAAAGAGTATACGATACTATACGTATTTCGTGCCCCTGGATATAACTCACTTATATTATTAAGTTGATACAAATAATAGGTAAGTTTTATAATTATTATATTAATAAGTTAGGCTTCTAATTAAGTTTGCTAGGTTGGTATATAATCTTAAAGTTAAATTATAAGAGGTATTTAGCCTAATAAATTTAGCATTATATTAATTGCTTTGTAGTTATAAAGTACTATAGGTTTTTATAGTCCGTTAATACGCGTATTAGAAACAATAATTCTTTAAGTTTTAGATGCTATTATTTAAAGCATCTAATAATTNTAAGTAGTTCCTTATTATATATCTTATAGTTTAATTTAGTAGGGGTAAGTTTCTAGGAGAGAAAGGCTACTAGGCGCAGCTCGCCGTTCATTATTATATTACAATAACACTCCTCCTAATACATAATTAGATAAGTCTATTTTAACAATATATTTAAGGTCCGGATTAAAGTAGATAAGAATTAGAGCAGTTATAAAACAATATTTTAGGTTATTAAAAGCTTATTCGCATTTAGTAGTCTATTTAAATCTTATATTCTTTCTCATTAAGTTTACTAATAGCTAAACAATTTTTAAGAAGTAATTAATAAATCGATAATAAAAATTTGCGAATTTTAGAAATCTTTAAATGTCTTATACACTACTAGGACTTTCCCAGTTTATAATTATAGCGATTTTCTTAGGGTCCATTTTAATTCCGTTATAGGATATAATTAGGCCTAAGTACGTAACTTTAGACGCGTGGAACTTATATTTCTTAATGTTGTATTATAAGCCCGCGTCTTATAGGCGTTTAAGGACTATTTAAACGTGCTTCTAATGCTTAGAAAGTAAAGATAAATAGATTAAGAATAAGGAGTAGTCCGCGTAGGCCCAATAGGGATCTAAATCAGACGTTAAGCAATAAATTATTATTATTATTATTATAAATAGATTAAGATATTATTAATATACGCGGTAATAAATATATTAAGGAATTTGCAAAGCGTATTATTAATATATTACTAAAATATACCAGGACCGTTCTTTATACTAAACGGCATTACTAGGTATTTAAAAGGTCCCTATTGTATACGGAAAGCTATATACTTTTTATCTCCTTTATAAACACAGATTTAATTAAAGGCAGCGACTACGTTAAGCTTTGTAAAGTATTATGCTTTTACTAAGCGGTTAAGTATTTCTTAAAGCAGAGGAATTGGATATTAGTTTTAAATTATAATCGCGTTTAGGGCTTAATAATTAATATAAAACCTTAAGCCTCCTCTAGGTTTCTTAATAAATAGTATAAATAAGGTAAATAGTAATTAACTAGGGCAAACAAATCCTTTCTCTAGGTGCTCTTTAAGGTATTATTATATTATAAGCAGCTCTTCTTGCGATATACCGTATAACGGGCCGAACTTTAGCGTTATACTAGGTTTAAGTTCTATCTTGAAATCGTGCCCGTCTTAATACGGGGGTAGTTAGTTTACGAATTGTTTCTTAAACGTATTAATTAGATTATAATATTCTTTAGATATAAGAGGTTAGGGGTTAATATATTACTTTAGTTCTAACGCCTTTTTAATATCTTCTAGTATTATAGTAAAGATCTTATAGTCTTGTTTTCTTATAAATAAATAAAAGGGTGCGGCTTATATTATATAAATTTTAAGGGGTTTTAATATATTATCTTCGCATTCTTTACCACAATTGGTAGTTATAACTTTATTATATTAGTTTAAGGTTTATAGCAAGGGCAATTTATATTATATTAAATTTAAATAGTTATATGCATATTTATAGGGCAAGTAGTATTTTAAGTAATAACTTTAGCAGTAGGTTATACGGAATTTTAGTATTTCTTTAACCCAGCTAATTAAAGGGTTATGTCGTTTTAGCTATCTATGTCTAAGTATTACTTTATAATACTTTAAGGGTATTATAAATAGGGAAACGTATTTAAGGTATTCGCCTATCCGTATCTTTATAAGAGCGTAGTGCGTTAGTTTGCCATATATTAAAGGCTTACTATTAAAGCCTTATAGGCCTTAAAGCTTATTAAGTTTCTTTAAATTTAAGCGTTAAGTTTTCGCGTAGTTTATATTAATAAAGCCTATACTAATAGCTCCGCTATCTATAAGGATTTATACTTCCTTCCATTTTCTAAGTATTTAAATTTCGCTAAGTATATTAAGGGAGTTATATTATATATTAGCGCTAGAAGAGCCTAGATACTTATACTCTTCCACTTCTTATTCTAAAATATAACTTAGCCCTAAAACAATTCGTTTTTCAAATTAACTAAAGGTAGGATGCTTTATGGCAACTAAGTATAATTTATAAAACGAGTATAATTTAAGGAGCGGAAGGAACTATATTAGACCTTTTTAAAAGAGTAAGTTTAGTAATTTCTTTAAATATGTCTTTTTTTACTATATCTAAAGCATTCTCTATTTGCGGCTTGTGTTCTTTATTTATTAGTTCCTAAGGGTGTATAGGATTAAGTAGTGTTAAGGTCTATAGGGTTATACATAGGGCTTTTTAGTTTTGGAGACGGATTGCGCTTTAGGGTATATACCGGGTTCGTAGAGTTTTAAACGTAAGGTGTGGTTAGCTTTAGGGAACGAGTCTATTTATTATATTAAAGGTCCTTATTAATTTATTAACACATTATAGCAAATTTGGGTAAGTCCTTTAGTAGTTCTCTACCTACTAACTATGCTCTAATTTTATCCAAAATAGCTTAACGGAGAGCAGTAACTCTAGCGGCTTTATTTTAATCTAGTTCACTAATAAGGCCTAAAAATTCCAAAAAGAAGCTAGTAAAGTCTCGGTTCCGTTATTATAGGTTTTTAAGTTTAGTAATAGCTGTATATTCGCGGCTAGTGTTATTATATATTCGTTCTAATAAAGAGATAAAGATTTTAAAATTAATAAAGGTGCTATTATAGAAGAATAGGTCTATAGTTCGTATAGCGTCTTTACTTAAATAAGACATTCCATAGCTAATCTTGCTAGCTTTAGTAGGGTATTAGTTATAGTTTATTAAAAGTTTAAGACGGAGCTTAGTTATAAAGGGACATAGGTTATTTTAATTTTTATTAAATATTAGAGGGTTAAGGAGCTTTTTAAATTTTATAGTAGGTACTAGGTTTATTATAGGTATAGGTTAAGCTACTATTACTAGTTTAGGGTTTATATTTAACGGGTCGGGTTTATATATAGTTATTTTAATTTCGTTTATAGGTGTTGCTATTAGGGTCTCTAACGTAAGTGCTTTAAGATTATAGAGTTCTTCGCGGATTGCTCCCATTAATTGCTAGTACTAAGCTTCTAATATCGCTTACTATTGGGCTAAAGTATCCGTAAAGAACTATTGCATTATAGTTAACTGTTCCCTAACTAGGGCTATAATGCTTATAGTTAACGCGAAGGGTTTAAGTTCGTTTACTATTTTAATAGTAGTTGTTATAACGCAACGTAATATAAGGGCGCGAAGAGACTTTAGGGAAGATTTAAAGGAACGATATAAATTCTATCTAAATCTAAGGGTATATAGCTCTCGCTAAGAACAAGACGTTGCGTAAAGAAGAGAAAGAAATAACAAGAGAATTATATAATTAAATAGTCAGGGGCTTAGTGGTCGATGCGTGCGCATATACGCACGCAGTCTTTAACAGACTTCGGTAGAATTCAATTAATCTAGCAGAATTCGGCAGAATTTAGTTAAAGCGTCGGAATTTATCTATCGAGTATTTCACTAAGACATTCCTACTATAACTGGGCTAGTCCCGTTACAATAAGTGCTTAAAGTATAGAAAAGATTATACCGTATTATCTAAAGCTTGTGCCTAGGAATAGCAAGGCGAACCTTATAAAGTAGGGTCTAGCCTAATAATAATAATAACTTTAATTATACGCCTAGGACCTAGGCCTAATATATTACTATTATTCCCTACCTTTATAAAGGCGAAGGCTCTCCACTACTCTCTATTACCCCTAAGAATTTTAGCGTAGTACTCCTTTTTATCTAACTACCTGGGCAATCTACTAGCTATTTTAGTAGGTATCCTAACCTATAGCTATGAGATAGGAGCTAAATCTATTCCTACCCTAAGATCTTATAAGAACTATAACTCCTCTTAGGATAACGCCGACCTTATTTCTAAGAAGATAATATTAAACCTTAAAAAAGGACATATTAGAATCGCGATAGGGCCTATTATAGTCTTACCTTTTAGCCTTTATAACATCTCTAAGGTCCGTATACTTTTAGTAAGCTACCTTTATTGCCTTATTATTGCTAAATATTTTACCTATATTAAATTTATTGTCCTTAATATCCGATCTACGTAATAGTTTATTAGTTCCTCTAAACTCTAATAATTTTAGCTCCTATAGATAATAGCTTACGCCGTACTTAGCGTCTTTATAAATTTAGTATACGTTATTATTACAAAACGTAAAACTTTTAATTAAATACTCTTTAGTTCCTTATAGTATACTATCATCCCTCTATATATATATGTTGTCTACTAGTCTAGTTCCTTTTACCATATGGTTACTCTAACTATCTTTATAGTTTCTAGTAAAATAACCTTATTTTCCATAATTTATATAAGCTCCTTCTTTAAACTATTTTTCTTATTATAGAGTACGCCTAAACGTCTTCTACTGCTAAGATCCTTAGTTTAGCCTCTACTCCTTAGACCTTTAATTACTTAATCCTTATCCTCTAGGTTTCTATAGTTATTTATTCTTATATTCTTTAGTACTACTTAGGTCTATTAGCTCTAGTCTGCTATTCTATAGTTTCTAACTTAGTTAATACGTACTCTGCGCCTTATATAACTATAGAACTATATCTTAACCCTTCTTAGTCTGTTTTTATTAATAGATCCTATTATTAATCTTAATTGCTTAATCTATTAGTTCTCTAAATATGTCCGCATCTTCTATTAAAATAATTACATCCTAAATTTTTACCTTAAGTCACTGTTTATATTATGCCATAAACGCCTTATTATTCCATTTAACCTATATAGCTAACATTTAAAACTATATTATATACTCGATTACTAAGGTTCGTTATACTAGGTTTTAAAGCTTTCGTTCCGCTATAGTTATCGCTTCTAGGTCTCTAAATATTTATATTAGTTAGCTTATAAACCCATTCTAACTTAAAAATATATATTTAACCTCTGGGTTAGTAGTTATATCCCTATACGCCTATACCTTCGTAAGGTAGGGTTTAAACCACTTAAGTGCTCTTCTTAATAAGAACAGTCCTATATAGACCACTTGGTCTATTAATATAGCAAGCTTTACGCCATCTTGTATTACCTTAAATCGCATTTATATAAGAAACCCTTTAAGCTTTAACTTTTCTCCTAAGAATTATTCGACTAATAGTAACTTAACTTTTACTGCTCCGATTCTATTAATTTATTCTTTAAGTATTTAGTTATTATCTGTTAATTAATTAACTATTTCCTGTAGCTAACCTACCGTAACTAGCTGCGAATCCGTATCCTATATGCTATCGTCCCTACTTATCCCTAAAGTAATTACTGCCGTTAATAGCGTTATAACTAGTGCTTTTAGTAGCATATTATTTGACTTTATTAATACCGTAACTAGGTAGTAAATATATAATAAAGCCTTATAGTAGGAACTACGGTAGACTTATTAATAGGCTAGGTATATAGATAACAATAGGTTAATAATATAATAATAACTAGTAGAGTAGTTACCTAATAGATTAACTCTAATTATGTTCTAAGATTTACTATAAAGAAGAGAACTATCTAGGTAGGGACTGTAGTCCTTTAAATATATAATACTACGCCTAAGAAATATACTAAGTACGTTGGTACGTTAGTACGTTAGTATATTATATTCCTATGTTCCTACGCTCTTACGTTTTAAACTTATAACGTAACTAGCCACGTAACTTAGTTACCTTTTATCCTATAGCTCGATCGGTTCCAGCGCCTCCTATACTATCTTAACTAACCCATTTATGTCTCTCCTTAGTAGTGCTACTACTGCTAATATAAGGTCCGTAACAGAAGGCTTAGACGGTGAGATTAATAACATACTCCTAGTAGTAGATACGTTATTAGATGGGATCCTAGATAATATCCTTATTATTAGTAAGATACTTATAGATTATATAATAGAGGGTATTATTTATTATAGAATTATCTATAATAATAGCTCTAAGCTTTTATCTAATCCTATACTCCTTTAAAACTAAAAAAAGAGTATTTTATTATTTAGCTTTACTATAACTAAGTGCTGTATAAAGGGTAAAAAGAGTTTTTATTTGGTTTTCCTAGCTATTAATATAGTAGGCGCAGACTGTAAGAAGGAGGTAATTATTTAAGGACGTCTAGATATTAATAAAAAGATAAATACTTATTAACGCTAATTAAACTTATCTTTATATAATATCTTTCTATAACTAAAAGAAATAGGTAATTATTTAAGAAAATTTTATATACGTTATTATTATTAAATTAGATAATTTTAGGTTAAGAGCCTAATAGAAGATCCACGCCAACAGATAATTTCTTTTTTGCGGCTGAAAATTCTCAACTGACACCTTTATACTCTGGCGGGGTATAAGTAGAGGTCGCCGCCCGGCAAAAATTTCTCATCAAGATTTCAGTAATCATTCCTCGCATTGTTGTAAATATGAGTAACCAAGACGATGTCACGACCTTCTCCGGATTTGCGAGTTGGATGTCAATCCAGACACCAGCCACGGCAGCCCAGCGCAGTCTGATTCATGAGTTGCCTAGTGAAGACATCCCTCGAATTCCCGAATCATATCCGATTCATGAGCTGCCGGGTGAAGACGTAAATAGTTCCTATCCTCCAATACCATACCCAAAACCGCGTTATCCCGCCCCGAACCAAATACCTCCGCCAGGGCCGGATTCAGTTGTCGATTCAACCCTGTTCTCGCCCGATATCGATACAAAAGAGCCAGTTGTAATACCGGATTCTACTGTCACACTGGAATTAAGAGGCCTGCGAAAGCCAAATAACCCCAGTCTCTTCAAACTGGTCATCACGATGTCTTTATACAACACACTTTCTGAACTTTCGGATTTGATTACTCGACGAGGTAAGTCACTGAAAAAATGAGCTCCTATGGACTTGGGCCCTAGCTCTGTTCTATTAGAAGAGTACCTAAAGAAGGCTTTTGCAATTCTCTTTCATATGACCAGACAGAGGGCCAGATACTCTTTCAGTCGTCCCTTGGTCATCTGTCTAAGGTAGTAGATCTTGTTCTGACACATGAAAAAGGTTACCTTCCGCCAGTTGGGTTCCAATACAAAGAATTGTCCACTTCCTATTCTGCGAATGCGCTGCCAATTACAGTACCTGTAGCGGAATCGGAGGGGATACCTGAATGGCCTCTTCTTGTTGCGGATGGCCCATCATGCTACGACCCACAGAAAGGCCTTCGGATCAATCGAAAAGAGCCGTTCACCGCCTATCTATCACGACTACAAGTCCACGTTCAGTGCACTGACTCCCAATTAGTGATCAACGGTGGATTTCAGATAGGATTCTACAGAACCTTACGCGTCCCCGAGGATGGTAAGGTTCACAACCTGCCTGCTCAATTCGGCCTCTTCCATCTTCAGAATGTCGCCGCATACAGCGAAAAATTACACAAGTCCAACAACTCAAGCTTACTAGACATAGCAAAGAAGTCGGGCGTCTTCTTTCCAATGTACCAGCGAGAAGCTATGTGGATATCTTTCACACTGGCATCATGGTCTCCGATTCACGAATATGCCGTCCGAGTGTTCGTCGGTGGCATCAATGTCGTATCTGGCCGCAAGTGGGATCAGCCTGAATCCTCAGAGAAGACTCGCAAACAGGATTATGTAATCGTACCGCCACAAGAGCATCTGGATGGGATAGCTGTCAGCAGAGACACGGTGAGACAATTCATTGCAATGCCCATTGGCAGTGGCTATTCTATTGAGAAGCAAATGACTGGAAAGGAAGACGTTGGCGGATTACAGCTCGAGGTCATTCCCACAACGGCAAAACTGGTTATCCAATTCAATACTAGATGTGATGTGGGATACGAGTGGCTTCCAAACCCTTCTGTGGCAAGTGCGGCTTATTATAACCTTCAGTCTGGAATTGACATCTTCATTGTGCAAGATGGGAACGGAGATGTCGTTATGGGAGGTCACGTCCAAGAGCAAAGACGGGTTCTTCTTCGTGAGCTAATCGGGATTAGTCTCGATAAACAGATATACCCACTCGATGCGCTCTACAGAACGAAGCTGAAAATTACATTTAAATCACGATTTTCAAAACAAACGATGACCACTAGGGAATTCTCACCGTTTGACAAGGTCCAGAAAGTTCTCGATGTCATGAGCGAATCGGGCAAGGACAACTTTTCGCTCGACTTATCGTCCAGACCAAAGGTTTTGAATCCAAACTCTACTTTGATAGATGATGGCATTATTGGTTTCGAAGAGTCGATGTCCACGACCGTTACTCTCCCCGAACTTATAGCCGTGAAGTCCGATAGGAAAGCTAAGCCAGCAGCCCAGCAACCCATTGGCAACGTATATCGGCCCCCGAAAAACAGTTTTTCGATGTTCAGACGAAGAAAAGAGGCCTACCATCTTCCACAGTCTGCCGCTGCCGGAATGTATGGAGCACCATGTAGTGCGCCTGTACTGCAATCGTCTGGTAGCCCCCAAGCACCCCAGTACTCTTACGGGAGGCCACCCCCCCACCTACAACCGGTCGCATGTTATTCGCCGGTCGGTCTCCCAAACGCTTCTCTGTCTTACCCGCCACCTCCCACACAAAAATCGAGCGCACATTCTCCAATAGCTGTTCCGCCAGACGCTATAGCTCGATCACCCTCCACGCCGTCTCCAAAGCAGAAGCCATCTACCGAGGACGGCTGGACAATGGGCATCGCAGCCGGGGGCCGCCTGCGCCAGCAAATCCTACCAGACCGCGACATACACCGGTCTTCACGTTGGAACAAGTCAGCCATTGGCATGATCAGTGTGCAAGTGTTGAATTCAGTTGCATTCGAGGCCATTACAGGGATGGTGACGCCCCCGACACCTATTACTCTGCGAACATATCTCGAGGCAGGCATCCCATTCTTCAGCAGTTACAATGGCGGCCCAGCCGCACAAACGTCAGGCGCGGCAAACTTCCGGGTGATCAAGTCGGTCTCGGAGATGGACGCCTCACTAGGTGTGGACGAGGGCCTGTCCGTCGCGCATTCTCAGCGCGTTGCGTGTTCCAGCTGTAAGCAGAATCTTTGCGATTGTATATTGCGAACGTGCAACCATGCTTTCTGTTCGACGTGCGTGTATACTCGCATGAGTGAGTCTGCAAAGACGATTATCTGTTCCGAGTGCCACATTATTGCGTTGAGGGTAGTAGGGTTTTCGGCACCTATGGCGTTGCCAGGTGAGGAAGCAGTGGTAGCAAAGAAGGTGCCTGTTGTAATTCTGCCTGGTATTCAGGGGAAGTTTGGATTCATGGCTGAGCTGGCTGGATGATTACATAATTACAGCTAACTTATGATGACATGAAATATTTGCAAAATTGGTGCTAAACATTTGGCCTATTTTCTACATCTCTGCATTACAGTCAAACCTCCTTAGTACGATATGGGGTATATAACGATATCCTCTATATTACGATCTACAACCTTTAATTAAGCCTTTTTTGGTGTATTCTGTGTCCAGGTGCGCTGCCTCTTTGAGTTTAGCGGGGCCCCGACAACCGTTTTCGGGTATCGCTCTCTCGCTTAGTCGACCGCCGCTTTTAACGTCTATAAAATGCTTTATTACCTTTACCACCCTCTCTACCAGCTCTTTCTCTCTCGAATTCCGCTTCTGCCTTTATGATACCCCTGCTATAAGGCCCCACCTTCGGTGCCCCGCACCCGCTCCTTAACGCTGACCTTCTAATTACGACTAATACCGAGATACGCACCCTCTTAGCTAACTTCTAAATGTTTAACCGGCATTTCCGCTCCTAGGGCCTATATACTACCGTCGCACTAGATTTGGGGAGAGCGATATTATATATCCTCTAACCCTCTTTTTCTCCCTACCTTACTTCTTATTTATTCTCCTCTTTAGTATTATTTTTATAGCTATTTATATTCTTAGTCTTTACTTCTAATATCTATATAGCCCTATTTTGCCTATTTATTATTATCTTAGCTTTAATAGAAGATTATTTACCCTAGGGTTAAGATACTAACTTAAACCTTATATATTATACTAGAAATTGCTTTAGTACTAGCACTCTATTAATATTAGAGGCCAGTTTAACCCGAACGTATAATTATCTAATTAATAGTATAGAATAAGAGTTATAGGTAAGTAGAAGATAAGTTAAGGTAAAACGAGCTTTACGTAATAAAGGACAAATGCTTTCTAACCTCTTCTATTTAGAGACTAATTGCTAGTTCTTCTTTAGAGGAGAACTAGCTCCCTATATAATCCTTTTAAGACGCTAGTAAAACCCTTTACCCCTTATCTGTCTAATCGTGTCCTTTAGGACGTAGATAGAATATAGATAGAATATAGATAAAACCTTCTACTATTTTATCTAATATATACCTTCTAGGGGATTCTATTACAATTACCTCCCCTTTAAGGGTCTTAGTTCTCTAAGACTTTACCTCTACTAAGCTTTTATAGAGTTCCGGCTAAAACTACTAGGGAAATTTTTTAGTGGAAAGGTACTCTATAATACAGCTTATAGCCAGTTTTTTACTAGTATAAAACCTTACTTTGTCTTTAGTTCCTCCGCTCTTCTTCTACTATAGCTCTTTATAATACCTTTATAATAGAACTATAATAATAATAATAATAAAAATTAGATGGGATTTACCTTTTTTATTATAAGAGTTTGTTATAAGTTAATCTAGAGGTTGTCCTATATAACGCGTCTATTAGCCACTATCCCTATTTACCTAAAATAGGTTTTAATAATAATATTTTAATTTTAATTTTCTTCTAGTTTATAAGCTGTCGCCTCTTACGCGTCTTTTTATTAATAACACTATTTGTCTTATCTTTTAGTAGACTATTTTTACTATATCTTAGCTTTTAGCTTCCATATCTCTAGCTATTCTTTTATAATTACTCTATTCTCTTTTTATAATATACCTATAAGCAATAGGATCCCTATTTTATCTCTATTAATAATACTAACTTTCTATAACGTGTTTCACCAGTTAGTAAGCCACACTAGTTAGTTGATGAACTAGATCTGAGGATAAATAAATAAATATAAATCTATCGAATCTATCTACGACGAATATAGGCCTTTATATAGGCCTATACCTACGGAGTCATAAGTGGTTGCTTACGGACGTCGTCCAAAAAGGAACCAAAGGGAATCTGCTTATGTAAGCAGGCAACGAACGTGGAGGACTCTTCCAGCACCATCGTTACACCCCCTAGTACTCCACCAAAACAGAAGCAGATCCTTCCTAAATCAGTATTGAACTTAATAATATATAAAAGAAACACCTCGTAATCCTCTAAGTGTATTATAGGTCCTATTTAACCTCTCCCTAAGCTATAATCGATCACCCGTCTTAAGCTCTATATTGTTCTCATCCCCTATTTAAAAGTCGTTAGCGTGGGTTAGAATTATCAAATGGCGTACCCTCTGAGGTTTTGCCGACCTGTGTATGATTTCCTACTTAGGTTTAGTGTCTATATCACATTAAACAAGGCCTAGCTGCTTAACGAAGTTCTTAAACTAAGCCGTTGATAGTGGCTTTGTAAGACCGTCTGCCACCATGCTGCTTATAGGAACGTACTGTAGGTGAATTACGCCGCTTTAAACCTTGTCACAAATGTAGTACCAGTATAGCTCAAAGTGCTTAGTGCGCGCGTGGTAGTTATCACTTTTAGCAAGGCTAATGGCTGGTTAATTGTCGCTATATAAATGTATCGGTAGTAGATCCTTTTTAGTGTAGCCTAAGTTAGTAAGCAATTGACGGAGCCATAAGGCTTCCTTAGCCGCATACGTTATTGCTACGTACTCAGCCTCCGTAGTTAAGGTTATAAGAATTAACTACTTGCTTAATTTATGTGAAACTAGGCCACCTACTAGCTTATAGATATAGCCGGAAGTTAACTTCCTATCAACCGCATCTACGAACGCTACATCACTATAGCTATATAGCTGTAGGTCAGGTATATCACCTAGTAGGCTTCCGCTATACTCCCTATTGCAATTAGGGGTAGTATAGTCCGTAACTAATACCTCAGCAAAGGCTTTTGGAGGTAGTTATTGCCCTTAGGGGAAGCCGAACTCTATACCTAAGTCAATTATTCCTGCATAGTAGGCGAGTATCTACATTACGGCTTCTATATGTAGTTCGGCAGGGTTATATAGGAACTAACAGAGCTTTCCTACGGCCTAGGCTATATTAGGCCGAGTCCAATTATATAGATAAAGTAGAGAGCCTATTAGCGATTAATACCATTTTATTAGCTCCGGCGGAGCTTAATCCTCATATAGCTTAAAGTCTACCGTAGAGGGGTGAATTGGTATAAAGGCTGGTGCGTAATCGTCTATATAAAATATATATAGGATCTTCCTAATATAGGCGTCCTGTACTAGTCGAATTAAGCACGCCTATCGGTTCCTTATAATTTAAATACCTAGGTAGTACGCAATTAGGCCTAAGTCTCTTACTTTATACTTATTCCTAAGTGCTTCTTTAAGCAGTTCAATTGTCTATATATCTCGTCCAATTAAGATAAAATCATTAACGTAGATAATAATAATTTGGCCGCTTTGCTAGCTAATAAAGACGCATAAGTCAGCTGGAATTAGCATATATTTAAGGGTAATAAGGAAGCTCTTAAGCTCCTTATACTAAAGACGTAGCGCCTGCTTAAGACCGTAGAGAGCCTTAAGCAGTAGGCCTATAAGAGCAACGCCGTCCTTTTAATACTGGCGGTATCCTTCTGGCAGCTAAATATAGATGTTTTTACGGTCAAGCTTCCCATTAAGGAAGGCCATAATTACGTCCAAGTGTTCGCACTCTAGATCGTATGCAGTAATTAGGGCCATTAGTAGCTTAAATATACTAGGTTAAACAACGCCTGCGAACGTATCGCCATAGTCAATCCCTAGGCGCTACTTATTACCGCGTAATACCAGCCGTGCTTTCCATCTAAATAGGACGTTATTCTCATTAAATTTATACAAAAAGACCCATTTAATGGGTAAAGCCTTAGCTCCGGGTGGAAGTTCGACAATCTTAAATAAGTTATTAACTATTTAAGACTCCTATTCCTTATCCGCCGCAGCCTTCCACTCCCTCTCAAATATTAAATTTATGGCTTCCTTCCAGTTCCGTGGCTTTGGAGGTAGTCCTTTAGTTATCCTTATCTACTAAGGCTGTAATAGAGCACTTATAAATATATAGGCGAAGGATAGGGTAAGGTAGGTGGCCTTTATAGCCGGCTCCTTCCTTCCGGTTCTATAGAGTACGCTATAGTTAAGCCATAGCTTTAATCGCGTGCGCGTATTCACCATATCACATATATTAATCTTAACTTCTTCCTCCAAGTACTTAGTTAGAATCTATTCCAGATTCTCCTAGTAAATATCCCTTAGGGGAGTCGTTTCCTTATGGAGGTATCCTCCTAGATCAGGTAGCTCTTGCTGGTCAAGGCCTGCCTGTTTATCATTAGTAAGGGGAGGTCAATTAGGCTAGGGTGCGATATCGTAATCGTCAGAGGCACTTCCTAACTAAGAGTCACCCCCTAACTGCGAGGCCCGAGAGACCTAGTCTACCTCCTGCGGTAACTAAGAAGCCTCACTTCCTTCCTACAGTGACCGAGAAGCCTTACTTCTTTCCTGCGGTAACCGAGAGACCTCTAGTGCAGTGTCTTCGGTAGGAAGTTCCTTAAGTGGTATCTAGCAGATATTATTATCGCCACCTTCTTCCTCACTGATTAGTGTAGTAAGAAAGGTTCCTAATTCGTTAAAGGTGACGCTGCTTAATTAAACAACCCTATTTTTATAAAGTAGATAGACGCGATATATATATAAACCTTTATAGCCAACTAATTGTCCTTTCTAAGCTTTTGTAACAAACTTATTACCCTATTACCGCTAAGGGTCTTTTTTATTAATATAGACGTAGGCGGGACAGCCATAGATCTTCTAGTTAGCGTATGTAATTATAGAGTCGGTATTACCTAGGGCGTAAGCCATTGCTTAAGCGGGCGGAGCTTTATCCTTATTAACTAATATAGGTAATATATTAAGCCTATATATAGCTACCTTAGCAACTTTAGGCCAGAGCTTTAGTGGTAATTAAGTCTTAATTAACATCACCCTAACCCTTTCTTTGACTAGGTAGTTAGCCTTCTCTATTATTTTATTCTAGTGTATGGTATATAGGGTAGAGACCTTAGTAAGTATACCCTCGTCCTTAAAGAAATCAGTTAAGTCCTTACTAAACCACTTAGCAGCTCTATCTAATCGGAAGCAACCAATTATTATCCCTGTTTAAGTCTTAATTATATAGACGAACTGCTTTAAGGTAGAGGCCGCGGAGCCTCTATTTAATATATAGTAGATCCATTTAAAGCGTATTCGGTTATTAGTAAGTAGTACCTAGTACTTCTTACCGTAGAGACCTTCGTGTTTTAATGGCCCAACTACGTTAATATGCACCTTTTCAAATATGCAATTGCTGCGTCATTAAGGGCGTCTTAATATTTATTTCTTGGCCTTTCTAAGGTAACAGTCCTCGTAGTAAAATGGCTTATCCTTAATAACTATAATCCCCTTTATACTCCTAGTAAGGAGACGTATCTAGTTAGAAGAAAGGTGTTATAGTCTCTTATACCAAGTCTCTATAGTAGCTTTAGTAAGCACGCCTTTCTTATAGAGGCGCGATCGTGCGGTAGCTAGAGCTATTACAAAAGGAACCTCCACGGGGTTATCTACCAGTATAAATATATTAAGTCCGTTAATGCATAGGGTATAGGCTATTTCTACCCGATCTTTAATAAAGTTAATCATATTATAGAGACCATTAAAGAAGGCTCCCTTCCCTCGTAGAATGCTAAGCAAGACAATATTTATAAAGAAGTTAGGACAGTAATATACTTTAGTAAATGTAATTATATAGGTAGAGTGGTTAGTTTGGGTAACTATAAGCTCGACTAATCTAACGCCAATAGCCTTTATTAGGCCTCCTCCTGTCTGGATTTAAATAGGTTTAATTTCCTTATATTATACGAACCTCCTAATATCGTTACATATATAAATATTTAAGCAACTGTCGGCTATTTAGGAGTCCTTAATATTTGTTTCTAAAGCTATAGCTGCTGGCCCAATAACCTGTATAGCAAAGATTAATCTAGTTACCGAATTGGTAGCTTAAAATAGGCGATTGGATGTCCCCTTAGAGGCCTTATTTGTATTTAAGGCTGCTCTATTACCTAAGCGCTAAGGTCGCCTTTCTCTAGGTCTCCACCATTCGGGCCTTAAGTAGGCGTACTTCATCTAGCAGCCCTCCTCGCCACCTAGATAACCTTACTTACACCACCCATACCTATTTAAAGCATCCTTAGCAGAGCCTTAATTGCCTAATAAGGCACCGTAACTGGCTCCCCTACCTCCGCCGCGACTATTGCTATAACTATAACCGTTACCGCGTCCTTAACCGGACTACTTATTTGAACGTAAGTTACCTAGTGGCTTATTAACCGAGGTAAAGCTCTTAGGTAAGTCCTTCTGCCAGGCCTCGTCAGTGAGGTTAGTGATTAATTAGGGTAGTGAGATTATATAGCCGTCGCGAATCTTATTACGTTGGATTTAAGCCTATATAGGGAAGTGTTCGTTAACGGCGTTGATAAATTAATAGTTAATAATCTTGTTATCTAGGGCAAGCTTTACCTACTTAACTCCTTAAACCGCTTCTTAGTAATAGCTTAAGAAAGTAGTAACTGCTTAGTCTAATTAGAAGCGGAGCTTAACAAAAGTCTCCTATACGTTAGCCTTATAGATTAAGCCACAGGCCTTAAATGTCTGCTTAAGGTAATTAATATAGTCCTTTACCGTCTACTTATACTCTAAGGCAGTAAGAATCTTATTGTTAATTATACTAAGGATAACTAAATAAACTTTACCGTTGTCCTTATTGAACTATTTAAACTCCTTTTAGTACTCGTTGGAGAGTACTTTATTAGTTAAGCGGATTAAGTCATTAGTATCCGCAATAATTTAAGACCTCTTAAGGATCTTGTCTCGCTCCTCCTTACCGGCGTCCTTTGGTACTTAATCGATAGATATTGTAGGTTTTTCTTCCTAAAGCTTTGGGTAGAGTAGGGCCGTATCTTCTTAAATAATATGCAGAAGGCCCTTACCACGTAGGTACGTGCTGAGCTGTGTCCAATATTAATGCTAATTTAAACCATCTTTCTTAAGGCGTTGAATGCCTGGACAGTCTTTACCCATGGCGACGCGTAAATAAATAAATTTAACGCGTAAACAAAAGGATTTTTAACGCGTAAACTAACGATTTTAACGCGTAATTTTAATAATAAGGAATAACTTTATATGTAGGTGTAGTAACCCTTAATGCGGCCTATGGTAAGGCGTCAAATATAGAGCAGTAAGATATAACCTAGCATGGGTATAATAACCCTTTATGCAGCCTATAATAAGGTGTCAATCTTCTAACGTCGCAGCTTGGTAGCAATAAGTGCTTATAACCTAATAAACTAGATCTAAGGATAAATGAATAAATATAAATCTATCAAATCTATCTACGACGAATATAGGCCTTTATATAGGCCTATACCTATGGAGTTATAAGTAGTTGCTTACGGACGTCGTCCAAAAAGGAACTAAAGGGAATCTGCTTATATAAGCAGGCAACGAACGTAGAGGACTCTTCCAGCACCATCGTCATTAGTAAGCCACCCCACCAAAAAAAGACACGTCTTTAATTAAATCAATTATGGCATCATAACACAACATTTAGAAGCTTTAAAATGAAGGCAGAATGGCTCTTTCAATGCAGGCTATTTATAATTAGCAGGTTTTAAGCTACTAACAAGCCGGATATCTATATAACGTTAATTGATCGACTCTCTACCGACATGTTAACGGTATACTCCTCTAGGCGCTATCTAATGCTAAAAAAACGAAAGCTATAGCTATCTAAGGAGCAGTCACTTGTTTAGTGGATCCTAGAGCTTAACTAATACGGATTTCCCTTCTAGATTATTGTAACCGACTACCGATACTATACTGAGATATAAGATTACCGCTTGGAAGGCTCCAAGACAGCGTTAACGCCACCCTATATATTGATTGCAGATCAATATTACTTGCAGATCACTGTTCCCATTTTAGTTACCTATTACCATTTTATGTCTTATTACCTCCACCTTCTTCGTGTATATATAGAGGCTTTAGAGCTACATTCACAATCAAGTCGCTTATTCAATACCCACACACTGCAAAGCTTACAATTATTAATGTACGACAAATAGCAGACACATTACTCGCTACACGTGGCTAGAATCCTCCCCCTTAGCCAGTTAGCAAGAACTGGGTATTACGATTTATTAACGCTTAGCTAGAGCTTTAAATAAAGTGGAATCGTAAATTTTACTCGCAGCGCGCGAAATGCGAGGATCTAAAGATAATAGGCCCGTAGTTTAAGCTCGTAGAGGAGACGCGTTAGGCGTATAGCATACTTAATAAAGATACCTACAACTTTAACAAGACTGGATTTATAATGGGTATAGCTATAACTTTAAAGGTTGTTACTAGCTCTAATACTATAGGCTATATAATTACTGTTCAGCTAGGTAATTATAAGTAGGTAACAGCTATTAAAGCGGTTAACGCGACTAGGTGGTCCATACCACCCTTTATTATCCTAGTAGGAAAGCTCTACTAGGTAGGCTGGTATTAAGGCCTACCTACTAACTGGATACTTGCTATTAGTAATAACGGCTAGACTATAGATAAGCTAAGATATAAATGGATTTAGTATTTTAATAAGTGTACGCAGTCTTGTATAAAGGGAGTCTACTACCTTCTTATTCTTAATGGCCACTGTCACAGTACGTGCGGACTGTCAAGGTACGATGTACGAGGTGACTGTATATGATTGACAAACGATGTCGTGTGAGGATCTATGTAGGAGGTGAGGTGGTATATATACACGTCGCTCAGGGGTTAGGTCCGTGCTCGTGTTATAACAACACTAAATTATAATAACGTGTTAGGTCAGTGCCGTGATAGTATATCCCTCCCAATAAGGCGAGCTCCTGTGAGCTAAGTAACGGCAGTAAAAATACGGAAGTAAAAAAATAGACTATATATCCTCATCCTTTTAGTCCTTAAAGGTTCTCGTCCTTCTAGTCCTTAAAGGTCCTTGTCCTTATAGTCCTTAGACCCTCCTACCTATATCCCTACTATATTGCTCTCCGCTAGTACTTATCTTAAGTACTAAATAAAGCCGAAGGCGAAGGGGTAAAATAAAGGAGACGAAAAAAATTATAACCGCGGGGCGTATTGCGGATATTAACTCTTAAAAGGCTTAGGGTGCGGAGATTAAGGTTAAGACGTAGACTTAAAAGGCTTAGAGGTTACGGAGATTAAGGTTAAAGTATAGGCTTAAAAGGCTTGGGGTGCGGAGATCGAGGTTAAAACGTAGATTCTTATTACGGTAAACTTGTAGTATCTATGCGGATTTAAAGACGGAGATGGAGACAAGATCGTAACCTATAGTCTTATACTGTAATCAAGACACGAGGAATATAGCCTATAGGGTGTCTCCCTATAGCCGGCTTAGAAACTTAGGATGTGAAGTAGAAGTATGGCTAGATACGGAGACTTGGAGACTAAGAAGAGGAACTATAGCCCGTAGGGTATCTCTCTGCTGCTGGCCTAGGAAACTTAAAGACTAAGAAGAGAAACTATAGCCTGTAGGGTGTCTCCCTGCTACTAGCTTAGAAACTTAAAGAGGAGACTAGTTCAAATAGATTTAATATATAGAGATTGTTATAGAATAAGGGTAAAATTCCCGCCCGGGGTAGGGTTAAAGCTTTAGAACGTAGCTTTGGAACGGTGGAAATAAAGCCCTACCGGGGGCGTATAAGATGACACGATATACTGTCACAGTACGTGCGGACTGTCAAGGTACGATATACGAGGTGACTGTATATAATTGACAAACGATATCGTGTAAGGATCTATGTAGGAGGTGAGGTGGTATATATACACGTCGCTCAGGGGTCAGGTCCGTGCTCGTGTTATGACAACACTAAATCATAACAACGTGTCAGGTCAGTGCCGTGACAGCCACGGTAGCCACGTAACGCCTAAATTCGATTAATCCTGTACTGCTAATAAGATTATTATGCTTTATATGCCTACGTATACCTTATACCTTCTTTAGCCGCTTAATATAAGCTGCTATATTTCTCTTAAGTATGTATACGGAGAAGAGGTGCTTAGTCTTGCCTGTTAAGGAATCTACTATATTAATAAAGAAGAATTTCTATAGATATATAGAAAGGTACGGCTATCTGTCTTCTTAAATTAGAATATTAGAAGTGGATTTCTTGCTATAGGCCTATTACCGTACAATCCTTAACGCGTCTTATCGTCGCTTCTAATTCTAGAGATACCCTCTCCACTAGGTATAGCTAATGGCCTAGCACCTTAATGGACGTTAGAAACACTATATACTACTACTTAGCTAGAGTAGTAGGCAAGGCTTATATATAATCTCCTTTAGCGTTAGTTATAAAGCGCTAGTTAAGCAATTAATTAACTTATTAAAGGATAACGTATTTTACGAGCGAGCTAGTTAAACAGGCGAGCTGGTTAGTTTGCTAAGACCACGCATTAAAATATTTGACACTATAATGTCTCTACCTACGAATTTATAATCGACTTCTAAAGAAGCTTAAATATAGCTTGCTATCCAGGCTCTCGATACAAAGCAGATTTACGGCATTTAACGCGCTACACGCACTTTTAACGTCCCCCTCTCGAGCCTATAGACGCGACGCGCCGGAACTACCCCACGACGCGATACTAAGCCAAATTTAATAAAGCTTATAGTAACCGAAGAGGAGGCGATAAAACGGTATATACTTAAGCTGGATTTAAGAGGATTTGCCCCTTCGCTTAATGCTATTTAAGAGATGGCTAATAAACTATTAGCCGAGCGGTGGATGGACCTAGTGGGCATAAACTGGCTATATAGCTTTATTAAGCGTACCCTAGGGCTTAAAATAAGATATAGTTAGAAGCTAGACTACCAGCGTTATAAATAGGAAGAACTAATAATTATATAAGCCTGGTTTAACCTTATACGTAATATAAAAGCCAAGTATAGTATCTAGGATAAAGACTTATACAACTTTAACGAATCTGGCTTCTAGATAGGTATAATAACCTAGCAAAAAGTTATTATAGGCTTTAAAAAACGGCATCGACCAAAGGCTATATAACCAGGCAATTATAAGTAGGTTACGGTAATTTAGGGTATTAGCGCGTTAGGCTACGTGCTTCTATCCTTTATTATTTATAAAGGCAAAAACTACCTCTCTGTATGGTACTAGGAAGCTAATATACCATCTTAATAGGCATTTAGGGTCTCTAATAACGGCTAGACAATAAATAAGCTTAGTTTTAAGTGGTTAAAGCACTTTAATAGGCATATAAAGGAGCGTATTATTGGCGCGTATTATCTGCTGATTATTAATAGCCACGAGAGCTATAACTCGCTGCAATTTACCGAATATTGCGAGGAGAATAAGATAATTACTTTATGTATACTAGCACATTTATCGTATATCCTGTAGCTACTAGATATAGGTTGTTTCTTACCTTTAAAGATAGCGTACGGGCGCTAAGTTAAGAAGCTAATACGTAATTAGATTAACTATATTACTAAAATAGAGTTCTTACTAGCCTTTTAAGACGCGTTTAACGCCTCTATTACTAAGAGTAATATCTAAGGAAGCTTTTAAGGCGCTAGCCTAGTTCCTTTTAACCCAAATAAGGTAATATTAAAGCTTAACATTTAATTGCGCACGCCTACACCACCCACTACTAAAGACACCCTATAGCAGTTAAAAACCCCTAGTAACCACCTTAAATTTGGGTCGTAAATAGAGCTAATTAGCAATAAGTTGGGTAGCTTACCATCTTTATTAAAGAAAGGGTTTAATTAGCTTATTAAGGGCACCCTTTTAATAGCTTATTAGATAGTGTTACAGCGCGATTAAATTACTAAGCTTAAAGCAGCTAATAAGGCCGCAATCTAACGGAAATAGCGTAAAAGAAAGCGTATCTAGTAAGGAGGAGTCTTTACCTATAAGGCTAGATTGCAGCTAGTTACTAAAAACTCTCCTACCGCTGCCTTTAGTAGTAAGAAGAGTTGGAGTAAGGCTAGGGCAGATAGAGTTAAGCCAACTTAAAGGCGCTGTAGGAACTGCGGTGGGACTAGGCACAACGTTTAAACGTGCCAAAATATTAAAGAATCTACTGTAGAATTTAGTAGCGATAAGGAATCAGAGGTAGATTATAGTGAGGTGGAATAGTTTATTACATAGTTCGTTATATTTGGTGTGGTCTTGGCAAACTAACCAGCTCGCCTATTTGACTAGCTCGCCCGTGAAATACGTTATAAGATAATAATATATTTAGCTGCTCTACTTATAAAGGAGAATTTAAAGCTTTATATAGCAAATTAATGTTAAAATAGAAGTAACGGTAGCGCCGAAGGTATATTATATAGGGAGGAGCTTTATAGGCCTAAGAGGGCCAGCGCTTAATTAAGACGTTAGATAATGTACAGGTAGAGGAGACTTAGAGAGAGGCTACTTAGGTGCGCTAGCGCGCACTACTAATATACTTAAATTGCCATATATAAGGCCATAACAGGCGTTAATGTACTAGTAACTAGAGAAGCTATAGGCTAGATTTCAATTCATTTTATTTTATTATAGTGGAATAATCGTATAAAAACGTGTGTCGATTTTGGTGGGGTAGCTCACTAACTAGTGGAACACGTTAGTATTCTCTTATAATAGCTTATAGTTATACTGCGCGTCCCTAAACCGGCGGTAATATTATTTTAGTACTACCCTAAACCACCTCTGTTACTCCTACAGTAATTTCTCTAAAGTGCTACCGTTATTACGTTTACGTACTTATACTAAACCTATCCCACGCCTATAAAATACCTTACTCTAGCAAAAATAAATCTAAGTATTCCTATTACCGTAGTAGGAGAAAACCCTATATTCTGGTATTTTCCATTTTATCTTATTCTAAATTTTACTAATTATATTAAATCCCCACTATTTATATATATAAAACTTATAAGCTCTAGCGCGCTACTTAGAATCTCCACCTATATCTAAATAGTAATAAATAGGGATAGAAGATATCTTCCCTTACTTATAGGCTCTTTAATTTAATAAGGGTTTCCACTACTATAGAGATGTAATAGTCTTAGATATATAGTGTCTAAGAGCGTATATACAAGTAGCTTACCCTTATAAATAATAACATTTACACTTTTACGCGGGCCTTTCTAGCTAGGTAAGTTTCTCTAGTAATATATTTAGGAAGTGCGCTAATTTTTTTAGTTAACGGCTTTCTAATCCCTATTTAGATGCTAATTTAAAGCCTAAGGATAATACTAAGGATAATAACAAAAGTTAAGATAAATATTCTCCTTACTAGTTTCCCGCCTATGCTAGTTCTTCTAGTTCCTATTACTTTAGGAAGAATATTAATAAAAGTGCTAATGCTTTTAGGGATAAAAGTACTAATAATACCACCGATAATAACGTTAAGATAGAAGAGGAGGCTCCCGTTACTGCTACTAGTATTTAAGTTATTATCTAGTTCTTTCCTTTTTTTATTATAGAATAGCTTTATATAGTACTTCTTAGGTACCTTTAAAATGCCCTATTATTAGGAATTAACTTTATACTTTAGGGATACCTTTATTTTAAGCTTTAGTAATAATCTATATAAAAGTAGTGTACTACTATAATCCCTATATATAATAGACAGGTAATATTTCGATAGGTATTTTATAATTTCTTAAAATTTTTAATTCTTTATAGGCTGTCTTTTTGCTCCTTTTTATACCATTAACTTTACTATATATCTCCAGTGCTAGACCAAATACTTTCCTTTTATTTTTAAGGGATCTTTCTAAATCCCTAAGACCTCTTCTTATAGTACTACTACTTATTCTTAAACAGCGTCTTCTTTAGACAGTATCCCTAGTGGTTTTCCTATAGATCTCTATAGGCTTCCCCTTATAGGGTCCTAGGATCCCTATTATAATAGTAAAACATTTCTGTTCTTAATGCCTATACTTAACCTTATAGTTTTAATTTATAAGGTCTTCCCTATTATCTTATTTATGGCATATCTAGAACTATTACTAAATCTTTACCTTTAGTCCTTAGGAAGGTTTTAATTACCATATCGTATCCTAGCTAAAGGTGCTTTTTAGGTTCCTAACTATTATACACCTAAAAGTATCCTTCCTAATAGATTAAGAATTCGCGCTTCTTCTAATGCCATCTTTAGTCTAGAATATCTTTTACATTCTATTCTAGTTCCCTATTAATTTTACTAGGTAGGGGCGGTTTTATACTATCTCTTCTCTAATATAGCTTTAGTAAGGAAATATAAAATATAGGATATATTAGATATAATTTTAGCAATTCTAACTTATAAGCTTAATTTCCTTTAGTTTTCCTAACTATTTTAAAAAGTCTAAGCTACTAGTAATCCAGCTTCTTCTTAATACGTTTTATTTAGATATTTTTTATAAATAATAAGACTTTATCTCCTATTTTAAATTCTTTAGGCATATATTCTTTTATTATAGTACCTTTTTTATATAGCCTAGGCGTCTAGTAAGTGCTTTTTAAGTCCTTTTCTGCGAATTCTTATTTGCTTAACTCTCTTAGACATTACTAGTGCCTCCCTTTTAGGAATAATATCCTTAACGTTCTAGGGGTTATTTTTATACTGCTATAGATGCTTATATTATATATATACTGCGCTAAAGCTAACTGCAATATCTAATTATTCTATTAATAATTAATATAGTAGCGGAGGTAGTGTTCTAATAACGTATTTAGGCGCTCTATTAGCCCATCTATTTACAGGTAAAAGGCAGTATTTATTCTTTACTGTATTTTTAATAAGAGGTAAAATAAAGACTAAAATATACTGTTAAATATGGTACCTCTATTAGATATAATTCCCCTTAGCGTGCCGAATAAGAGCTACCATTTTAAAAATAGGTCTGCTAGTTCTGCTACTATAATTATTATTATAACGGCAAAGTACCTTAAAAACTTTATATATCTATTAATAATTAGTAGTAGTTCTTTAATTAACGTCTGATATGGATCCTATCTTGGCCCACGCAGACTACTCCGTTATAGGGGGGAAAACTTGTAATTTATATGAAGAAAACCCTGTAGTTAGGGAAGGAAAAACCCTATGAGCAGCCTTAGTAGGATAAAAAACCCTAATTTACTATATTTGCACGTAGCAGCGGCCCTACAGGCCTACTACACGTCCTCCTCCTTAGATGTTTTGAACTCCTTAGGAACCACTGCTTCCTTCTCTAGCTTATTAAAGCTAGGGTTTACTATGTCCCAGCTAGGCCTTACTAATCGATTGCTATGTCTTATTGTCTCTTTATATCCCATATCTTGCCTATCCCCTATATACTATCTCTTATATAGACCACTGCCATATATGCCTTGCCTCCCCCCCCCTAGAGCCATCAAAGGCGTAAGGGGGATTTATCCGTTCTAATTACCGTAATACTAATAAGCGAGCGGGATATTGTGTTATTTGGGTATCTTTTATGCCTAGGCCCCAGCTAGGCCCTCTTTAAAGGTTACCACTCCGTTAAAAGGAGATAGGGAAAACCGTAGGTCGCAATCCAAGCTGCTAGGTAGTATTTAGTAGTTAAAAACGGCGAGTAACTGTATACTCCGCGGGCGACTGCCCTAGGGGTTAGAAGGGGCCGTATATTTGCTTATTCGTTTGTTCGCTTATACGCTTGTTCGTCCGTTAATATAAGGTCATTAATGCTTTCTATTAGGGGCTAGGGGATGCTTTTAAAAGCTGTTTATCTACGTTAGATTATATAGGTGCTTAGTAGGAGAACTAGTGGCTGTGTTATAAAGGGGTACCGTTAGTAGTGGTTTTTAAGATCTCACCATCTTATATAAAAACTTTTTACTACGCCCTATGACGCATATAACTACTAGGTCCTACTTGCACGCGCTATATAACGTCTTTACGTTAGCTCTGGGTCTAAACTTTAAAGACCTAGGTTTGTAGCCGTCACTACGTATAGGTGCAGAATCCGTTTTCGCAGGTAGTTATATATTAGCTAGTAATATAGTAAAGTTCAACATACCTGCTTATTTAGGCCTCTACCCCAGTTTTCTAGTGCTTTGGTCCCAAACTATAAGTAGTTAGCTACTACTACTAATTGCGGGGAATTTTACTAGTTCTTTTGGATATTTTATAACGGTATTACCCAAGTACCAGTCTACCCCCTAGTAGTCTGTATAAGAGTTTCCTCCTAGAGTTGGTACGCTTTCGCACGGCTTAGGAGCCTTCTATAGCCTCTAGTTTTACGCCTTCTTTATTATTTCCGCTGGCGTAGGTATAAGCTACCGTTTCTAGGGGTTATAACTCCCATCTTTACGCCTACTGACGTAATCCTACGGAGGCGTCGTAGCTGCATCCTATAATATAGTTAGGTACACCTTCTACGGACGAGGCTGAGCTACTACCTCTCCCACCTAAGTAACTCCTGTTTGCTCCTTAAGCATATCTCACTAGTAAGCCGCCCTAGAGGCGAACGGTTCCGTCTATTAATATACCAACACACGCATCCGTTCTCTTAAGCCACGTAGTAGTCTCTTTAGCCAGGGTATAATCCTACCTGCCTATTAGGTGCACTAAAGGTTAGAGCCTAGTTAAGAGATAAGGTCCTTAAAGCCAGCAGTAGCTACTACATACTACGCCTTATAGGAAGCTAGTAGTAATATAGGGGCGTAATACCCTATATACTACTAGTTCCCGTTTCGCGTTACCTATAAGAGTCTCCTTATAATAGGCCAACTATGTCTTATAGGAGGGGGGCTGTAGAGACTAGGTCCCGTACCAGGTAACTTGCTCTCCCCCCTTCTACTAACTAAGCTTATATCCCCCCTTTTTATAAGCTGGCCTATGTCTCTAACTGTTAAGTCCTCGTCCAACTGGCCTGTATTTCCCCTATAGCCTCCCCTATATGTATATATTAGGTTACGTATACCACGCCTATTAAGACCCTCCTATAAGTCGCCTTATGCATATACGTATTAGGTTACGTGCACTACGCCTATTAAGACCCTCCTATAAGTCGCCTATAAGTCGACCGTGAGTTGACCGTAAGTTAACTATAAGTCGAACGCTATGGGGCCGTTAAAGCTGGCCTGTGTTTCCGCTGCCTAGAGCTTTGCCCGTGTTTTTACCTCGTTAAGCCATCTGGTCGCCGTCCGGTCGCCGTCGCGTTACCGTTATGTTGCCGGCGCGTTGCCGTCGTCCAGGTCGCGCGCACTACGCCTATTAAGACCCTCTTCTAAGTCACCTGGGTGTACTGGATACTAGATAGGCCCTTATAGAGGGGCCTTAATAAGTTCTCTAGGCAGGGCCTTAATAAGTTCTTTATGGTGGCCTTAGGGCCTTAACAAGTTTTGTATAAAGTATCTATAACGCGTTAACCTTAACAAGTTCTTATAAAAAGAGGTTCCCTACGCCCTCGCTATATCTTCTCGGTCTTAGAGCTAGTGTAAGCCTAAGGGTGTCCTATCGTACGCCTAGGGCGCGTTTATATTAACTGGTTAAATAAGGCCAGTTTCGGGCCTGGCTGTGAGCCAGGTAGTCGTACGTCGGGCGGTTTTCGTATCCCAGTTTCCCTTAATGGCCCCCCTAGATGGTATAGCAGAAGCCTTAAGCGGGGGCAGTAGGACTCCTGGTGTTATTGAGGGCGATATACGCGTCGCAGGCTTAATACCACAGAGTCGCAACACCAGCGCGCTGCGCGCGCTGCGACGGCTCTCCTCTATCGCCTCTGCACTTAGCTATTATAAGGAATGATTTCCCGATGATGTTTCCACCCGCGGCGACGTAGACGCGTGCAGTAGGGCTTCGCGGGCTCTATTAATAATTACTAAGATAGTATTAGCAACCTCTTTAGTTCTTATTTTAGTAGGGGGTAAGCCTATTATAAAGTCTATTGTTAATTTTAATATTAGTCCCTATAGAACAGGAAGTACTAATAACTCGCTATATAGGCGGTGTTTAGATATCTATACCCTTTAGTACATATTATATCTTAATATATAGTTCTTAACCTCTTTAGACATTCTATCCTAAAAGTATTTCCTTTAAACGGCCTTAAGGGTTCTATTAGCACCATAGTGACCCCTAAGAGGGTTATTATAAAAGACCTTTAAAGTTTCGTCTTAAACCGCTTAGTCCTTTAGGATATATATAGTACCCTTAAAGCGTAATAAACCCTTTTAGTCTTACTGCTATAGCTTCTTAATAACTTTAGCTAAGTTAGTCTCTACTATATTTTTCTACCTCTTCTTAAAAATAAAGGCGTTTCTCTATTATATTTAAAAAAGAAAATCTAAAAAGGTTTTATATAAATTACTTACTTCTATTTCGCCTGCCGCTATTATAGATATAAGGCGTAGCACGAGACGTTTTAAACTATTAGTGCTAGTAGATTTTTCTACCGTTATATAGTATGCTACGCTATAGATAAATATCTTACCTATCCCCCTTAGATCTAGACACTTAAGCTCGGACCCCCCGAACTCGGCGACCCAACCAAAATTAAACTACCAATTTGTCAACCTATTTTCTCCACAACGAATCGATTAATATGGACAAAAATAAGCAGAACTTATAAATGGCCATCGTAGATTTCAAATCTGGTGTTTATAAGTATGCGCGAAAAGCTATACTTGTATACGGTATTCCTTTATCAATTTTAAGCGACCAATTAAATGGCAGGCTATTATAACAATTTACATACCAATGCGAATAGCAATTAACTCCTATATAGTAGGCCTTCCTTACTAATTAGGTACTTAAATAGGATTTATAAAAAATATTTCCATTATATACGTAATTATGAAAAAATAATAGCTTAGGTCTTTGGTTAGGGTAGTAATACTAAGCCCCTTAGTAAAATATATATAATTAGCTACTTTAAATAAAATCTTTATATAAAATTTATATATACCTAATTAATAGAAGGTATATAAATTAATAGGGTATAACTAAAGTAAATTTAAAAGTCTTATAGCCTTTATAAAAGGGTGTAAAAACGGTTAATATATAGGCAAAAAAACACCTAAAATTTAGACAAATTTAGAGTTATATTAAGCATATATATAAATTTAATTACTATAGGATATATCTTCAAAAAAAAGTTATTTATAAAGTTATTTAATCATTATAAATAGGTATTTATTATAAAGACAATATTTACCCTTAGCGAAATAATTTATTTTAAAGGAATATACACTTAATTAATATAAGCATACTAAAGTAAAGTACTTTATTAAATGGCTAATTATATTATATTTAGGCTTATTATTACTATTATACTAAAAACTAAATTATTTAATAATAAAGCTTAATTATATTTCCTTAATAGCTAGATAGGCCATGATATAGTTAGATTTTTATTAAAATATAAAATATATAATATATGGCTTATTTTTAGTTACTTTATTTAATATTATAACCCTTAAATCTATTTTATTCCTCCTCTATTAAGTTAAGATATTTTTAGTCAATTATAAAGTATATATATCTTAACTATATAGGTCTAAGTATAAAGTATTATTTTATTAAGTATTACTATAATACCTAAAAGAAGGCCTTATAACAAAAATAATTAAATTTAGCTAGTATATCTTTAGTATTTACTTATAAAATCTATATAAAGGCTATAAATCTTTTTAGGTTAAAAATAGGGCTTTAATAATAGGATTAAGCTTTAAATAAGCTAATAGTAAGTAATTTAATATTATAACGACCCTAAAGAAGCCTTGTAATATAATTAAGTAGCTTAAGGCCTTTATAATAAGTATATACTTAATTAAAAGACTTAGTCACTTTTATAAAAAATAAGTTAACAATTTTAGAGAGTTATTATAAAGGCTATGTATATAGCCGCTTAAATATATAGCTTTTAATTGCAACTTAAAGACCTTAAAAGTCTAAAATTTTATAAATGGATAACAGTAGATCTAAATATAATATTAAAATATATAGATTTAATTAACTAAGCTATAGTGGAGGCAGAGGGAAAAAAGGCTAAATAAGGGTAAAGCAGCCAAAATTAAAGCTTTAAAATGCGCTAGATAGAAAGCCCGAAGTCGATATACTAAATAGCATATAAGAGCAAATAATCGATTTGATTTCGTTGAGTGTAAATAGCTTCCAAAGTGGGGTGGCCGATTTGGTGGGGTAAACGAGTTCGGGGGGTAACCGAGTTCTAGGGGTCCGAGCTTATAGCTAATACGCCGTTAAGTTAAAAGTGCCGCGATACCCCTAGCATATCCCGTAGAATTCTTACTAATTTTAGGGTATACTAACTTTATAACGTCTGCCTAGTCTATAACTATATCTTATGGCTCTATAATTATAGCGCTTTGCAGCTGTATTGCTAAGACCTCTATTTTACTACGAAATTTAGTAAATTTAAGAAAAGAGTCTTCTTTTTTTTAAGCAAATTTTATAATATAGGGATTATTTCCCCCATACTGTCTTAGATCCTCCTAGTCTTATAATCTAGATATCTTAATAACCTATTAGCGGGATTTATCTTTCCTAGGAGGTACATAATTTTAAAGTTATATTATAATAGTACCTCTACCCATCTAGCTTATTAACCGCTTAATACCTTTATAGTTATAAAGTATTTTAGGTTATTATAGCCTATAAGGACTTTAATAGGATAATTACTTTCTATATAATAATATCGCTAGTGCTTTATTACTATAACTATTATAAGCAGCTCCTAGTTATATATTATATAACGCTGTTTTATAGGGGTTATTTTCCTTAACTAAAACGCTATAGGATGCTATTCTCCGTCTTTTAGTTAAGATATAATTGCCTCTAGGGCAAAGCTGGATATATCTATTTTAAGGTATATATATAGCTCCTAGTAGAAGTATATTAGAATAGGCGCTAACGTAAATAAATTCTTTAACCGGTCTATAGCCTGCTTAGTAGCTTCCCTAAATATAAAGGGTCCTAACTTCTTGCTATTTTTAGATCCCTTTAATAGCTTAGTAATTAAGAATACTACTTACGTATAATAAATAATAAATAATTAGTAGAAGTTCGCCGTACCTAAGAAAACCTACACTTCTCTAAATATTATAGAGTAGGGCTATTCCTTAATAGCGTCCACCTAGCTTTTCTTTATTAATACTCTGTTAACGCTAATAATAAAGCCTAGAAAATTAATGCTAGTAGTATAGAATATATATTTCTTTAGGTTTATATAGAGCTTATATTCCCGTAGTCTTTTTAGTACTATTTATACGTAGTATATATATACTTTATAGTTATTAAAGTAGACTATAATGTTATTAAGGTAGACTATATATATTGTGTTTAATAGGCCTAAAAATACCTTATTAATATAGGCCTAAAATATCGCTAGTACATTAGTAAGCCTAAATAGTATTACCAGGTACTTAAAGTAGCCGTACTATATTTAGAACGCTATTTTCTACTTATTGCCGGCTTTAATCCGGATTTAATAGTATATATCTTTTAGATTTAATTTTATAAATATCTTTACGCCTAACAGTCTATTAATAAGCTCCCCTATTAAGGGTAGCGGGTAGTAATTCTTTATAGTAATCTTATTAAGCGCCTAGTAGTTAATATAGAGATATAGGGTCCTATTTTTCTTAGGTATAAATATAATTAATACCCCTACTAGGCTTATAGAAGGCTAAATCTATCCTCTTTAAAGATTGTTTACTATATATTAATATAATACCGCGAGCTTATTTTTTAATAGGTTATATAGTAGTTTAAAAGGAGATTACTTATCCCTTATATCTATCTTATACTTAACTAATATAGGGTTAGGTAAGGTTTATACGGCCTTTTTATTAGAAATATTCTCTAAGTCTATATATTTCTATAGGATCTTTAGTTCCTTAACTATATATAGCCAGATATCCAAAAATAAATGCCCCATATCTCTATTTTTAGTATTAAGAGTAGCATATATAGTATATACCTACCCTTCTTCTTATATATAGCTTAAGAAAGTCTTTTAATCTTTAACTATAATATAAAGTTAAGACTTCCGGTGTTAATATAAGGCTAAAGGCTAATTAATATCTAGATTAACTTGTTAAAGCTATAGATATCCTAAAACGAGGTTATACCCCTTAATTTCTATAGTATGTTACGGACCTTACATCAGCAGTAGTAGTATTACTGGAAAGAGACATAAATAGACTAGTGGTGGAAGCTCGGGAGGAGCTAGAACTAGTCGAGCTATAGAATAAGGGGTAGCCGAGTTACGTAGCTAGTTACGTTATAAGTTTGGAATATAGGAATGTAGAAATATGGGAATATGCAACGTACCGACGTACTAACATACCGACGTACTTAGTACATTTCTTAGGCGCAGTATTGTGTATTTAAAGGACTACAGTCCTTACCTAGATAGTTCTTTTTCCTTATAGTAAATCTTAGAATATAATTAGAGTTAATCTATTAGGCAACTACTCCACTAGTTATATTTACGTTATTAACTTCTTATTTACCTATATACCTAGCCTATTAATAAGTCTACCGTAGTTCCTACTATAAGGCTTTGTTATATATTTACTACCTAATTATAGTATTAATAAAGTTAAACAATATGCCACTAAAAGCAGCAGTTACAACGCCGTTAACGGCAGTAACCACTTTAAGAACTAGTGGGGACACTAGTATATAAGATACTAATTCACAGCTAGTTACGGTAGGTTAATTATAGGGAATGGTTAATTAATTATAGGATAATAATTAAGTACTTAGAGAACAAATTAATAGAATTAGAGTAGTAAAAATTAAGTTACTATTAATCGAACGATTCTTAGGGGAGAAATTAAAGCTTAAAGGATTTATTATATAAATGCACTTTAAAGTCTTATAGAAAGGAGTGAAGTTAGTAATACCTATAAACTAAGTAGCGTACGTAGGATTGTTCTTAACTGGAAGAGTACTTAAGTAGTTTAAACTATACCTTATAGAGGTACAATTAAATAGAATAATAACCACTAATTAGGAAGTATAATATATATTTTTTAGTTAGGGAGAATTTATAGAACGGCTAATATAGATATTTAGAGACTCTAAGGCGACAACTATAGTAAAAAGAAAGCTTTAAAATTTAACGCAACGAACCTTAATAATTAAGTATATAATATAGTTTTAAATACTTATAATATAGGTCGAGTAGAATAATAAGGCGCTTATAGTATAGTATAAACAAGGATTTAAGGTAAAAGTCTAGGATATAATAATTCTTATAGAAGATGCGACTATTATATAAGAATTAATTAACTAAGTAATTAAGATAGATAATAGGATCTATTAAAGGGAATAAGCTAAAAAAGGGTAAGATAGAGTTCTATAGTTATATAAGGCGTAAAGTACATAATAATAGAATTAAAGTTAAAAACTATAAAATGGTAGACTAGAGCTAATAGACCTAAGCGGTACTAAAGAATTTAGAAGATAGAATAAAAAACTATAAAAACCTAAAGGTTAAGGATTAAGTAATTATAGGACTAAGGAATAGAGGCTAAACTAAGGATCCTAGTAGAGGAAGATATTTAAGCGGACTTTATAATAGAATAAATGGTTTAAACAGGGAGCTTATATAAATTACGGAAAATAAGGTTATTTTGCTAAAGACTATAAAGATAATTAGAGGCACTATATGGTAAAGGAAACTAGACTAGTAGATAATATATATATATAGAGGAATAATAGTATACTACGAGGAATAAAAGAGTGTTTAATTAATAGTTTCGCGTTTTATTATAATAACGCATGCCAAATTTATAAAAACGCTAAGTATAGTATAAGCTATTAGCTATAGGAGCTAAAATTAATAAAGTTTAGAGGAATTAACAAACTATCTTATAGATCGGATATTAAGGACGATAAATTTAATATAGGCAAAATATTTAATAACAATAAGGAAATAAAGGTAGCTTACTAGGAGTATATAAACCTTAGAGATGTTATAATAGAGGTAAAGGATAATTCTATTATAGAATAGGGAATATTAATAAGAATTAAAACCCTACAAAATATAATGTTTATTACTTTATAAGATATAAGAGAAGTAGAACAGTAAACTACTTTAGTACTTAATAAAGGTAAAAGGCTATAGACTTAAGATTCTTAGAAAGAGATAAGAGATGCTTAAGATTCTTAAGATAAGATAAGATATGCTTAAAGACCTATAATAGACGAAAACCGTTAGAGTAGAGTAACAACTTAACCTTTCACCACACATGCAACCTTACCAAAAGGTAGCGCCGCACTTCAAAACTTACGCATACCCATCTTACCACCAAAAACAATCGATTTTCCAACTTTCAAGACCCAATTCCTACTGCTTAGCGAGCTATAGGTGGATTTAATTGTCGTTTCACCCCCTTTCCCCCAATAGAAAATTCTTCTTAGGGGTGGTCCTAGCTTGTAAGCGAGGCACGGACAGGAACACCAAAACTACTACTACTACNACCACCACNAATACNAGGGGTCTAGTATTACTACTACCTTTAAACCTAATCTCCCCAGAAATCCTCTAGTAGGATTAGTAAGGAAAAAGGGTACAAGGATAGTAAAAACTAGAAAACTCCCCCTACAAGATGCCAAGGCCTACTAGGCCTAAAAAGAAACCTCCTATAGAGACAAGTGACGACAACGAGTCTATAGGCGAAACCCCTATAGAAAGAAATGATAATAGATTTCTATTTTCATCTTCTTTTCTTTCTCCTCCCAGCTTATCTAAGAAGGGAGAGAAAAGAGAACATCCTCAAACTTCTCCTGAAAAAGAAAACCAAAAACCTGCAAAAAAGAAACCAATAACTACTACGGATGGCACACCTAGTACAACCTATACCTTTTCCTCCCCTTTCTCCAGAACAACACCTACAAAAAGCTCTAGAAGCCTAACCCAGGCATATAAAGGGCTAGAAAAGAAGAAGAAAAAGAACAAGTTAAACAGCTAGAGGAACTATACAAGGAGTATCCTAGCAGGAGAAAACCCCTTTATAAAAGGAAAAAGAAAAGAAAAGACAAAAGATGTCCTAAAAGGACTAGTCGAAGAAGTAAGAGCTCTCCGTAAGAGGTAGCCCTACTAAAGAAACCTACGCAGAGAGGCTAAAGAAGGACTCCCTACTTCGTCCTCTTCTACCCTTCCTCGTCACTACCATTTCCTATCCTTCTACTTCTACTAGAAGTAAGAAAAAGCAGCTACAGAAAGAAAGCTAGTCCTATTACAGACCAAAAGGACCACCTCTAGATACCTTCTCTATACGAAATAAAGTCAATCAACTATTTGCATCAAAACTGCAAGTAGAAAACCTGTTTTAGCATCTATAGCTAGAACTAAGGAAAACAAAAATATCCTCTTACGACTACGGAAGAGTATAATGCGGATTTCCTTAGTTAAATATAAGGAATCTGGCATAACTGCTTTACCTTTTAAAGAGAACAAAAACTAGAACCCATGGGTTCAAATTATAGCCCATGGGTTCCTACCACCTACCTTTCCTAGGAGAAGGAGCTCTAGCTTCTAAAAGAAGAAATTGAGACCTTTAATCCTATAAGGTTACAAGGACTACCTAGGATGGATCTTCATCTAGTGTAAAAAAGACACGATCCACAGACCAGATTTGGCTCTATAGTTTTTACTATAGAGAACGAGAAAAAAGACAAGAAATCCTTAAGCAAAAAGAGATATCAATTGCAGGGTACAGCTACTAAGGTAGTAAAATACCTCGAAGTCTCTCCTACTACACAGTGTAACGAACTGCCAAAAATTGGCCATATAGAGAGACAGGTGCTCTACTAGGCCTGCAGATACTGTGCAGCTGCACATTTATTCTAAAGACCATTCCTGTTCTACCTGTATAATAACAGGCAGGCCTTGCCAGCATACCACCCCTCTTTGCATTAATTGTAAAGAAAAACACTTTGCTAATAGTAAAGACTGCGAGACTCTTAAAGCTGCTAAACTAGTACGCGAAGAAGACCTTATGGAAGAATATAAAACAGATAGGATTCTAAAAGGGGGTAACTCCTACTAGGCTCTTAAAACGATATTAGAGGAGCAAAGGACAGAATTAAATTGCAAAAGGACAGGGACAGGGGTTAGGATTTCTTATAGTTTTTCTTACCATTTTCATTCCCTAGTAGTGTAGTTATCTTAGTATTTACTAGGAAACTAAACTCCTAATTTAGGGTTTATAAACTACTAGGACATAGTACTAGTACATATTAAGCTGCCTAGAAAGGATTTATGTATATAGAACTATAGCGCCATAGCCCAAGGCTGCATGCGCAGTATTGTACGTAGTATAATACATGGATAAAAAAAAAAAAAAAAAAAAAAAAAAGAGTAACAACTTAGTTTAAAAATAAACAAATAAGTATGGGAAGAAAGTTTCTATAAATATATATTTCTTAAAGTAAAATAAGCAAGATTTAAGACTCTTAAGATAAGATAAGAATACTACTAAAGCCTAGTTAGATTAAGGTAGGAGCTTAGCTTAAGAAAGAAGTAAGCTTGGGATTAAGAATCCTATAGGACTAAAACTTCTAGACGTAAATGGGGACTATTAAATAAACTAAAACTAGGAAATAAGAAAACTTTAAAGATTTACGCGTAAAACACGAACTAAAGAAAACTATAGAGGAATTTAGACAGAGAATCCTTATATAGTAAGAATAGAAACTAGACTAAAGATCTAGTATACTAGGTTATATAAGGGACAGAGCACCTATATAAAGAATTACTAATAGGCCTAAAATAGGTATATTAAAAGCTAAGTGGCTTACTAAACTAGAAGAAGAGGAAGATTTAGGAATTCTAACCAGATTTAAGGAATAATATACTAAGGGATGTTACGACATAATAATAAGAAGATACTTTCTTATAAGTAGGCTATATATACTTAAGGAGCTGTACTAAAAGTGGTATAGATAGCGACATAATAATAAGTAGAAAGACTTTTATATATAGTTAAACAAATAAGTTGTTTAAGATTACCTAATTATAGAAAAAGCAATAAGTTATATTAAGGGAGCCTTAATTATAATAGTAAAAGATCTAGAAAAATAATTAGAGGACTAGAAAAGTAAGAGACGTATCTTAGTACCTATAAATAAAATAGTAGTATTTAGATTAGTATAGTAGAGGTTTAAACTTAAGAATAAAAATAAGCTAAGAGTTAACCTAAAGCACCTAGCGTTTTATATATTGGTTATAAGGTAAGGATATAGATAGGAAGTCCAATAATAGAATAATAGGGTATATTGTATAGACAGACAAATCCTTAAGGGAAAAGGAGGAGTCTGTGTGCGAGGTAAGGAAGGGTTTTCCCTAGGCACGTGCAGAGCACATGCCTCACAGGTAAGTCACCCCTAGATTACCCTAGGGTCGCCTATACCTTGCGACTATATAACTATTTACTTAGGGTTTTACCTAATAATGCCCCCCCCTTTAAAAGGATTGTCCCCAATCCTTTATATACTTAAGCCTTAATAAAACCCTATAAAAACCTTAATAAGGAAAAAAAATTAAAGGGGAAAGAGTGTTTTAATTTTACATATAGAGAGATAGGTAGTATATATACGCGGCGCAAAGATATTGAGGAACTTTAACCGCCAGTTAAAGTTATTTAATTGGTCAGATTGCCTTACTAAAACTCCCCCGCATTTAACTAAGCCAATAGCGATTTTCTATTCCTAAGATAGAAAATCCTAATTAGTCTATTTAGGGCTTACCTAAATTTAGTAGACTATTAAAAATATTCCTAAAGCTTACTTATATAGGTAGGTCGCTAATAAGTTGCTAATACCTCGCAGGTAAGTTATAGGTTATTCGCATATAGCTAGACTTATAGGTAGTAAGGCGGTATACCTATTAAATTTACCGCTGACCCCATACTTTAGCCTTACGCTATACCAGTATAACGCTATATATACTTTGCGGGTAGGTTATAGGTTATTTATATATAGCTAGACTTATAGGCGGTAAGGCTATATACCCGTTAAATCCGCCACTAACCCCATACTTTAGCCTTACGCGCTATCTGTATAGTATATACGTAAAATAGTATATAAATTATTAGTATAGGTTACCACTAGTAGGTTACCAGTAGGTTATAAACCCCGGTTAAATAGACCGCGGTTATAAATAGGCCTATTCTCTAATAAATAAATAATTTACTAAGCTAGTATAGAGTAATAGACTAGGTCTAGGAAGGGTGCTTTCTAAATTAAGCTTTATTACTAGCGTACGCTATAGCCTTGCCTACGAGTTACCCTGTATATATACCGTAGTTACTACAATTATTACTTATTCTTTAATCCCTTGGGACGTCCTTTACTTCGCTTTAATATAGGTTATATCTTAGTAGCGGCGCTTACTTTTTGCCTACGCTTTAGCTACGAGGCTAGGGTATCCCACTTGCGGTACTCCTCTAGCAGTTATTAATAATTCTTAAGTTCTGTCTCGTATTTCCATTCGTTATACTTATTTAGCTAACTTAGCTATTTTATAAGGTACTGCGGTTATCTAGCATAATCCTAGTAGGCGATAATTGCTTCTACTTCCCAGCTACCTTTCTTAAGCTCTTCTAGTACTAGGGGTTAAAACCTAGGGCGTGACTTATAAGGCTCTAGTAAGGAGATATAAAAGACTAGGTGGAGCTGTGCCATAGCAGGTAAGAGCTCTAGCTTATATACTTACTGCCCTACGCGCTCTAGGATCTAAAATGGTCCTATAAACTTACTATTAAGCTTCTTATAGGGACGTTTCGTGCGGATATTCTTAGAAGAAAGTAGAACTCGTTTACTAACGGCGAAATGCTTAGCTAGATAGTGACGATTATAATATTTTACCTAAAGCTGTTAGGTGTACATTATTAACGCCGCCGCTGCCTTATATATAAGGCGTAGGCGTTATAGATACATTTCTATAAGTTTAACATTTGTTAACTTAGACCCCTCCATACCTTACTAGGCGTCTTAGACACCGTCCAGGACTCCGTTTAGGACGTTTGGCAGCTAGCTATAGGTAAGCTTAATAGGGGAATACTTCGTTATGGTATGGACCTTAGAGTTATAAGCAAAGGCTACTTCTTTAAGTAGGGAGGCCTAATTAGACTGTTCCCAGTTCGTAAATATACACAGGTATACCTTAAGCTCCTAGTTCTAGCATTCTATCTAATTATCTATCTGCGGGTAAAATACGGTACTGAGCTTACGCTAAACGCGGAGATAGTAGTATATAGTGCTTTAGTACTCGCTTATAAATACGCTACCCCTATTAAAAACAATATTATCTAAAGGCCCTATTTACGCAAAGACCCTAAATAAGAGTTTTACAAGTTATATAGCATTAATTATCTTATGCACTAAATAGTAGTGCACTAGCTTTATAAAACGGTCTATAAGGATAAGGATGGAGTTATACTCTACGCTATTAGGAGTCTTAAACTTAGGGAGATCCGTAATAAAGTTAAGTAAATAATACTACTAGGCTTGGGTAGGGACCTAGAGAGGCTGCAGCTTACTATAGGGTTTATAGCGGCGCGATTTATAGCGTTAGTAGGTATTATATTTATCCAGGTGTTTACGGAGATCTTTAGTAAGACCGTTCTAAGTATACTTCCGCGCGATTACCTTGTAGGTATAGTTAAATCTATAATAGCTATCTATAGGATCGTTATAATTCCGCTTAAGGATCTCCTATTATAATAGTATGCAATTTAGCACCTAGACCTTATTATTTTACCTTAGAAGTCCTTAATTATTAAGGGTGTGGTCCTTATTACTAGTAAGAATCTATCCCTAGGTTAACTAATCACATATAGAGCGTGTAAAGGCGTCCTTTTTTTATACTCTATAAATAAAATTAACTAGTAACTTAGGGGGGTGTTCTATAAACGCCGTTTTAGCTAAGGCAGCTACTACTACCTCTTACTATAGCATAAGACTCTGCGTAAAGTCGGTGCTAGTAAAGTAACGTATAATATATAGGTAACTCGCTAGGTTATTACGGGGGACCGTAGCCTAGGCTAAGGGGTATTCCCTAGGGTTAAGCGCCGTTAGGCCAGTTAAAGTAGTCTTAGAGAGAATAGTAGGACGCTTTAGTCCGCCGGCGCTAAGTTTATAAGGGTCGCTTATATATTATACATATACTACTTACTAGTGTAGTATAATAGCACTAGGGCCGCCCATAAGGCCTATAACCCGCAACTTTTGCTGTAATATAGGCAGTATAGCATTAAGGACTATCCTCTTACTACTATCTTTAAAGCCTTTGGTATAATCCGGGCGCTAGAATAATATATTAGCGGGATTTACTTTACCTGGATTATATTTAATCTTAAAATTAAACTTAGCCAGTTCCTTAGCGTACCGGGCCTGGCGAGTAGATAAGCTCTTAGTGGTTATAAAGTACCTAAGATTATTATAATCGTAGAGTACGCGCGTCGCATACGCAGCGTGTTTAAGGTAGTGGCGCCACGTCTTAAAGCATTCTACTATAGCGAGTAGTTCTTTATTATGCGTATTATACCGCACTTCTAGGCTAGTAAACTTCTAACTATAATAAGCAATCGGGTGCTAGTGGAGTTAATCTCCCTACCTAAAAGGCTGTAGAAGTATACCGCTATAGGTATAATTAAAAGCGTTAATAATCACCATTAGGGGTAGATTAGGGTTAAAGTGGCGAAGTAGCGGAGCCTATATAAACGCAGCGCGTAGCTTATAAAACGCTTACTAAGCGTTATCACGCCAGAACCAAGGTTAATACCATTTAGTAGGCCCTTTCTTACGCTTCCACTTCTTCTTCTTCTCCCTATCTAACGTTAGGTTATAATGCGCCCGTGTAAGATATATATATAGGGGGTATATAGTATCCAAGTAGTTCCAGATAAATCGCCTATAAAAGTTAGCAAAGCTAAGAAAGACCTAGATGTCCCTATAGGACTTAGGCTTAAGCCATTCCTTAATAGCTTTTACGTACTTAGGGTCCATTACAATACTATTAGGTATAATAATAAAGCCTAAAAACTTAACGTTCTTAGTATAAAAGATATATTTTAATAGTTTAGCGTATAGGCCCTAAGCGCGGAGCTGTCGCAGTACCTACTTAACATACTTAACGTACTTATCCTCGTTATTTAAGTAGATAAGAATATTATCTAGGTAAACTATACAGATAGTATCCACTAGGGTCCTTAGAGCTTTTAAATATAGCTCTAAAAAGTTATAGGGGTGTTAGTAAGACTAAAGGGCATTACTAAGTACTTAAAGTAACCGTAGCGTGTCTTAAATGCGGTCTTTTATTCGTCTCCCTTTTTAATATAAATCCTATAGTACGCGTTATGAAGATCCAGCTTTATAAATATCTTTGTATAGCTAAGCCTATTAAAGAGTTCGCCAACCAGTAGTAGGGGATACCGATTTTTAATCGTGATCTTATTTAGGCGTCTATAGTCGACGTATAGCCGCATTATACCTTCTGCTTTTAGTATAAAGAGAATAGGCGCTCCAGTAGGCGACTTACTAGGCTTAATCCAGCCCTTCTTAAAAGCACTATCTAGGTACTCTTATAAGATCTATAACTCTTTCTGCGAGAGGTTATAAAGGAGCATTTATAGTAGCGTCTTGCCTTCTTCTAAGTCGATCGCATAGTCGTACTTAAAGTTCTGCGGTAGTATACTTGCTAGCTTATTAAAGAAGACATTAATCTCTTCTTTATATACATCTAGCAAGCCGGAGTCTATAGAGGTTAAGGTAACTATTACGTAGTAATGTGCTTCTGGGAGCTAGTAAAGAAATAGGTGCGGCCGACATACGTTTCGCAGGTATATTTATACTAAAAGTGCATATAGATCTACTACAGTATACTCGATAGTTTTAGGGTTTTAATTACCTTCCCCCTAAGTACAGGTGATCTGCTCTAGCACTAGAGGGTCTCTATAGATACTCGCTGCTAATAGTAGGTCCTCTATTATGTTTATAACTAGTGTCTCTACATCTAGAGGGTCTATATAGGTACTCTCTGCCAGTAACAACAGGTCCTCTATTATATTTACGACCGGTATAAAGAAGAAATCTTCTAGCCATAGCAAATAGACTATTTTACTAGTCTTAATGTCTGCTAGGAGCGCATTAAGGGTAACTATTTAAAGGCGTCTAGGGTCTAAAGTACCCTAGATAAATTGTCTAGAATAAAAGCTAATTAATAAATCTGCTTCCGCGAGCCAATCCCATCTAAGGACTATATTATAACCATTAAATAAGCCACCCTAAAAGGTCTGGGGGCTGATAGTATAAGGGGTACCCTAGGAGTCGCTAGTGGTAACTGTCAGATTATAAGTATCCTAGATTGTTATCTAGTTACTATTAAGGAAACGTGCAATAGGTTTACGTAAATATAGCGCGTAGCTTATAGGCAGGTTAAACCTATAGACGACGTCTTAATTAATAAGGTTAATTTAGCACCTATTATTATATAAGCAACGTAGGCGGACTTTACCCTAGGGTGTATCCATCACAATATATACTATAATGCGTTTCTTCTCTCCCTCTATATTAGGCCCTAGTTATAGTTAAGAGAGATATACTATTAGGGCTTTAGGTTTTCCAAAGGCCGAGCTAACTTCTCTTTATTGGCCTACTTCTAGTATTCCTTACGGTGGCCGCCTATGGTCCTTTAACTCGCGTACGTAGCACTAGCGTCTAGGGGGTCCCCTAGGCCGTCCAGCTTTTAGGTGGTTTCCCTAGGAGTTTGCTTAAAGTGCCGCCCTTTTTAAGTTCTGTTCCCTAAACCTAATTTTATAAAGCCTACGCTGCGACCGCGTTTTAAACGCAATAATTTACTACTGCCACTTACGCAATCTTTCGCAAGCTTTATAGTATTAAGCAATTACTCTACACAGCGGATTTCATTAAAAAGGTCTTTAGTGGTTCTTACCTATTAGGCGAAGTTCTGTCGGAAAAGCTCTACTTATAGGTAGGCTAGGAGATATAAGAACCAAAAGTCTACCTATTACTTAGGATTAATAAAAGGGGTATATAAAAAGAGGTCCTCTAAGCTACGTATATAGGCTAGGAAGACGTTAAACCTCTAATTCTCCTTTATAATAGCCGTATAGTACATTATAATATTATTAAAGCGTCTTACTATAAGGTTCCTAATCTAGTCCCGTTATAGGACCCCCCCTTTTAGCTAAAGGTCTAAATAATTTAATTTTAGTTAAGACTTATAACTTACCGCGTGTTATGTTTTCGCGTTAGGTAGTAATATAGGGTTTTACCGGTTCTAATCGTTAAGTAGGCTAATTAGGATTTTCCATACCCGGTATAGAAAATCACTATTGGCTTAGTTAAGGCGGTAAGCCAAACTAACATCTTTATAGTAGGTTTTGGCAAGGCGAATCTAACCAATTAGATAACTTTAACCGCCGGTTAAAGTTCCTTAATATTTTACTTATTATATAACCGTATCACGAACGTTATAATACATTTTAAGTTCTTTTTAATTTTAAGCTTCCTGCTATTATATTTCGTGTATTTATATTAGGTAGTAGTCGTTTGCCTTTATATTATGTCCATCTAGCTAAAGTAGGCCGCGAAGGATAGTCCTTATAGAATTCTTTTACTAAAAAAGGCGCGTTGGCCTTAATCTGGTTATAGGTTTCCTAGGTTTATATTTTATATCCTTCCTATTTAATAAAAAGTTTAAATTATTTAGATCGTGTTTTCTATTATATATTATTAATTAAGTTAATAAAGTAAGAACCGTTACCGTTGTTAACAATTATAGGAGGTAGCGGTGGCACTTCGCAAGTTATAGGTTTACCCTTTAAGGGTTATAGTAAGTTTACGTAAAATGTTAAATATATTTTTATTTTAGTTGGCAGTTTAAGCTTATAAGCGTATAGGCTTAGTTTTTTTTTTAAATTAGTATAGGCCCATAAACTTCCAGTCTAGTTTCTTTAAGGGTTATTAAGTCTTTAGGTTTTATATATTTAGGTAAACTATATTACCTTCCTTAAAGTCCTACGCGGGAGCTTATCCTTTATTTATATGCTATTCCTATACTATTTAAGCGTACACTAATTTACTTCGTAATAGTTCCGTTAACTGCTTTATTTAATTAGCAAAGTTATACGCGTTAATTAGTTAAATCCTCTTAATTATAGGTCCTGTTATATTAATTTCGGGTTATAGTTTAAATCTAAGTTAAGGGTCTTGTCCGTAGGTTGCGTAAAACGGCGTTACACCTATTAATTTATTTCTCGTATTATTTGCAGTAAACTTAGCTAAAGGTAGCCACTTTTCCCAGTTATTTTGTAGGTAGGAGCAGTATATTTATAGGTATTATTTTATAATCGCGTTCGCAATTTTAGTTTAACTATCTATCTCTAGATAAAATATAGTTAAGAGTTATGTTTATATACTTAATTACTTATATAGGGCTTACTAAAAGTCTAAAATAAACTGGCTTTTATAGTCGGATATTATTAAATTAGGAAGTCCGTATAGCTTAAAGACGTACTTAATAAAATATTTAGCTACTAATATTGTATTAATTAAGTCTATAGGAATTATATATCGTATTTTTATAAAATGGTTAACAACTACTATAATATTCGTAAACCTATTACTATTAGGCAGGTTAACTATAAAGTTAATTAAGATATCTTGCTATCTTTATATTGGAATTAGCAACGGTTAAAGTACTCCTTACTTCTTTATATAAGAGGTTTTCCTATATACGTATATTTCGTATACTTAAACGTATTTTCGTATATAGTCGCGCATTATAGGCTAGTAATATACTTATTAGATAATCTTATAGGTCTTTATATAGCCGGGATGCCCTACTATAGGGGAATTATATATAAATTTAAGTATCTTAAATTATAAGGGTTCGGAATTTAGGACTACTATCTTCTATTAATAGTACAACCAATTATTACGGATTTCGCATTTAGTGTGTGTAATATCCTTATATTACCGTTTTCCTATTTAAATTGCTTTTCTTATATCTGCTATCTAGGGGTCGTTCTTATATTTGTGCTCTATTAATTTATTAATTTCTATATCCCACTTATTAATTTCTAACTTATTCCTATTAAGCTCCGCGTTTAAAAATATAGGGCGTAGTTTCTTAAAGCGTTTAGGGGGCAGTAGGATTTATAATTAATTTATAATTTGTTTGTTAGAGGCGTTTATAGATAAGTTTTATAATTATTATATTAATAAGTTAGGCTTCTAATTAAGTTTACTAGGTTAGTACATAATCTTAAAGTCGAATTATAAGAGGTATTCGGCCTAACGAATTTAGCGTTATATTAATTGCTTTATAGTTATAAAGTACTATAGGTTTTTATAGTCCGTTAATACGCGTATTAAAAATAACAATCCTTTAAGTTTTAGACGCCATTGTTTAAAGTATCTAACGATTATAAGTAGTTCTTTATTATATATCTTATAGTTTAATTTAGTAGAGGTAAGTTTCTAGAAGAGAAAGGCTACTAGGCGCAGCTCGTCGTTTTTATTATATTGCGATAATACTCCTCCTAGTGTATAATTAGACAAGTCTATTTTAACGATATATTTAAGGTCCAGATTAAAGTAGGCGAGAATTAGAGCAGTTATAAAATAATATTTTAGGTTATTAAAAGCTTATTTATATTTAGTAGTCCATTTAAATCTTATATTCTTCCTTATTAAGTTTATTAATAGCTAAATAATTTTTAAGAAGTAATTAATAAATTAATAATAGAAATTTGCAAATCCTAGAAATCCTTAAATGTCTTATATATTATTAGGACTTTCCTAGTTTACAATTGCAGCAATTTTCTTAGGGTTTATTTTAATTCCGTTATTGTAACGTGGCCCGCCTCCACGTCGCCATACGGCCAAAAAGACTAAGAGTGCTTGCGAACTTGTCGCAAGCGCGGCGGGACCTAATATATATACTCTTACAATTGCCCTCTCCTCTGCGCGCTCGTCCCCGAGCGCTCGCAGGGATTCCTCTATACGCCCGTTTAGGCCTCCACAGGGATCAAACGCCAAGAGTATCACCATATTAGTTAGTCCCTAGTAACGTAAGCAATCGGAATCTCCACCAACGCCTTATCGCACGAATGCGCGTTAGACTATACTAGAGCGAAGTAACCAATAGGGATCGAATCCATGATACCTGGCCCCAGTAAATTCGCAAGCACAATTGTAACGTGGCCCGCCTCCACGTCGCCATACGGCCAAAAAGACTGAGAGTGCTTACGAACTTGTCGTAAGCGCGGCGGGACCTAATATATATACTCTTACAGTTATAGGATATAATTAGGCCTAAGTACGTAACTTTAGACGCATAGAACTTGTATTTCTTAATATCGCATTATAAGCCCGCGTCTTATAAGCGTTTAAGGACTATTTAGATATACTTTTAATGCTTAAAAAGTAAAGATAAATAGATTAAGATATTATTAATATACGCGGTAATAAATATATTAAAGAATTCGTAAAGTGTATTATTAATATATTACTAAAACTTACTTAGGCCGTTCTTTACACTAAATAGCATTACTAGGTATTTAAAAAGTCCCTATTATATATAAAAAGCTATATATTTCTTATCTCCTTTATAAATATAGATTTAATTAAAGGCAGCGACTACGTTAAGCTTTATAAAGTATTATGCTTTTACTAAGTAGTTAAGCATTTCTTAAAGCAGGGGAATTAGATATTAGTTTTAAATTGTAATTATATTTAGGGCTTAATAATTAATACAAAACCTTAAGCCTCCTTTAGGTTTCTTAACAAATAGTATAGGTAAGGCGAATAGTAATTAACTAGGGCGAATAAATCCTTTCTCTAGGTGCTCTTTAAGGTATTATTATATTATAAGCAGCTCTTCTCGCGATATACCGTATAATAGGCCAAACTTTAGCATTATACTAGGTTTAAGTTCTATCTTAAAATCGTGCTCATCCTAATACGGGGGTAGTTGGTCTGCGAATTATTTTTTAAACGTATTAATTAGATTATGATATTCTTTAGGTATAAGAGGTTAGGGGTTAATATATTGCTTTAGTTCTAACGCCTTCTTAATATTTTTTAGTATTATAGTAAAGATCTTATAATCTCGTTTTCTTACTAATAAATAAAAGGATGCGGCTTATATTATATAAATTTTAAGGGGTTTTAATATATTATCTTTACATTCTTTACCGCGATTAGCAGTTATAACTTTATTATATTGGTTTAAGGTTTATAATAAGGGCAATTTATATTATATTAAATTTAAATAGTTATGTGCATATTTATAGGGTAAGTAGTATTTTAAGTAATAACTTTAGCAGTAGGTTATACGGAATTTTAGTATTTCTTTAACCTAGCCAATTAAAAGGTTATATTATTTTAGCTATTTATATCCAAGTATTACCTTATAATGCTTTAAGGGTGTTATAAATAGGGAAATATATTTAAGGTATTTGCCTATTTATATCTTTATAAGAGCGTAGTACATTAGTTCGCCGTATATTAAAGGCTTACTATTAAAGGCTTATAGGCCCTAGGGCTTACTAAGTTTCTTTAAATTTAAGCGTTAAGTTTTCGCGTAGTTTATATTAATAAAGCCTATACTAGTAGCTCCGCTGTCTATAAGGATTCGTACTTTCTTCCATTTTTTAAGTATTTAAATTTTGCTAAGTATATTAAGGGAGTTGTGTTATATATTAGTGCTAAAAGAGCCTAAATACTTATGCTCTTCCACTTCTTATCCTAAGGCGCAACTTAGCCCTAGGATAATTTGTTTTCTAAATTAACTAAAGGCGAGATGCTTTATAGCGACTGGGTATAATTTATAAAATAGGTATAATTTAAGGATTGGGAGGAACTACGGCGGACCTTTTTAAAAGGGTAAGTTTAATAGTTCCTTTAAATATATCCCTTTTTACCGCATCTAAAGCATTCTCCATTTACGGCTTAAGTTCTTCATTTATTAGTTCCTAAGGATATATAGGATTAGGTAGTATTAAGGTCTATAGGGTTATATATAGGGCTTTTAGGTCTTAGAGACGGATTCCGCTTTAGGGTATATACTAGTTTTATAGAGTTTTAAACGCGAGGTATAGTTAGTTTTAGGGAATAAGTCTGTTTGTTATATTAAAGGTCTTTATTAATTTGTTAACACATTATAGCAAATTTGGGTAAGTCCTTTGGCAGTTCTCTACCTACTAATTATACTCTAATTTTATCTAAAATAGCTTAATGGAGAGCAGCAACTCTAACGGCTTTATTCTAATCTAGTTTACTAATAAGGCCTAAAAATTCCGAAAAGAAGCTGGTAAAGTCTCGGTTCCGTTATTATAGGTTTTTAAGTTTAGTAACAGCTAGGTATTCGCGGCTAGTATTATTATATATTCGTTCTAATAGAGAGATAAAGGTGCCATTATAGAAGAATAGGTCCATAGTTTATGTAGCGTCTTTACTTAAATAAGATATTCTATAGCTAATCTTACTAGCTTTAGTAGGGTATTAGTTATAGTTTATTAAAAGTTTAAGATAGAGCTTAGTTATAAAGGGACGTAGGTTATTTTAATTTCCATTAAATATTAGAGGGTTAGGGAGCTTTTTAGATTTCGTAGTAGGTACTGGGTTTATTATAGGTATAGGTTAAGCTACTATTACTAGTTTAGGGTTTATATTTAACAGGCCGGGTTTATATATAATTATTTTATTTTTATTTATAGGTGTTACTATTAGGGTCTCTAACGTAAGTACTTTAAGGTTACAGAGTTCTTCGCGGATTGCTCCCATTAATTACTAGTGCTAAGATTCTAATATCGCTTACTATTGGGCCAAAGTATCTATAAAGGACTGTTATATTATAGTTAACTGTTCCCTAACTAGGACTATAATACTCATAGTTAACGCAGTAGGTTCGAGTTCGTTTACTATTTTAATAGTAGTTGTTTTAACGCAACATAATATAAGGGTGTAAAGAGACTTTAGGGAAGATTTAAAGGAATAATATAAATTCTATCTAAATCTAAGGGTATATAGCTCTCGCTAAGAACAAGACGTTGTGTAAAGAAGAGAAGGGAATAATAAGAGAATTATATAATTAAATAGTTAGGGGCTTAGTGGTCGATATGTGCGCATATACGCACGCGGTCTTTAACGGACTTCGGTAGAATTTAATTAGTCTGGCAGAATTTGGTCAAAGCGTCGGAATTTATCTATTAAGTGTTTTACCGAGACATTCCTACTATAACTGGGCTAGTCCCGTTACAGTTACTCGCAGTTATAGTCAGCGTTATTAACCTTAAATTGGTTCTTAACTACAGCAATCTATCGGTTAAAATGCTATTAAGTAGTACCGCTAATATTGGGTGGTAACTTCTTAACTAAGGCATTAAGATTTATTTGGCGTATACGTTTGCTATATAACTTATACTCTTTATTAAAAAGTCAACGGGAGGGCTTTATTAAATTAATAATACTCCGCAAGTTAGCTATTTTCTTAGCCAGCTTATCTAGCTCCTTTATATTAGTAGTATTTAGTAGGACGCTAGTAACCTTACTAAGCTCTTTTTAAGCCCAGGTATATAAGTTAAACTAGTCTCCAGCATTTATAGATGTCTAATCATTTTAAGGTTCGGAAGGTGGCTTAAATTCTACTAGCATACTTCTAGCGGTTTCGTCTGCACTAGATCCTAAGGCGTTTGGCAGTTATATTACTAGCGTATTACCATTAGGTGTAGGCGTCGGTTTTCTTTTTAGAGGTATTATAGAAAAATTGAACCGGCTATCCTCTTAAGGGGATTGGTAAAGATTTAAATATAAGGTAAAAATGTAGATAGGGAGTCTAATAATAGAACAATAGGGTATATTGTATAGACAGACGAATCCTTAAGGGAAAAGGAGGAGTCTGTATGCGAGGTAAGGAAGGGTTTTCCCTAGGCACGTGCTCTGCACGTGCCTTATAGGCGAGTTACCCCTAGGTCGCCCCAGGGTCGCCTATACCTTGCAGCTATATAACTATCTACTTAGGGTTTCACCTAATATTGGTATAGATTGTATATATAGATAATATATATAACATATACAAGAATCCAAAGGAAAAGAATTAGAAGTACCCTATAAGAATATATTAGGCGCTAGAGGAGCGATAGTATAAAAATGCTAAGTATATACACGGCTGGCATTTAATAGAAGTTTAGGAGTTAGGAGACTTAATATTTTAACCAGAAAGATTCCTTACGGAAGAATACTTAGATAGATAATAATAGTAGGAGTGCCCAAAAAATATATATCTATAGTATATTAAGGATAAAAAGCGAACTAGGTATTAGCTAAAAAGTAAGCTAAGTATAATAGGATTAAGCAGCTAATAGTTAGGAAAAGGCGAGGCCTACAGAACTAGAGAGAACCAATAGTAGAGCCTTAGACCTTTAAAGGAATTTAAAAACAGCACCTAAATTTATAAGTTAATTGGTAAGATTAAAAGTTTAAAGCACTAATAGATAGTGGCGTAATAAGAAATTATATCTTACTAGTAGTAGTAAAACGGATGGGGTTACCGCATAGATAAAAGGAGTATCTTTACCTGCTAGTAATAATTTTAGGAGATCCGATAGCCTATAGAGGAGGCATTATTAATCTTAAAATAGGACCTATATAAATAACTATTAAAGGAAGATAAATTAAGATATCTTTTAATATCCTACTATTAGGAAAAAATAAGGCAGTATTAGAAATGCCTTAATTATAGGAATATAATCTAAGAATTAATTAGGTTATAGGTTAGGTTAATATTAGGGATACTAATAACGTAAAATGCGATAATAAACTAAGTTAGTATAGTACTAAGTCGGAGTAATATATAAAGAGACTAAGTAAGGCTTAAGTTATATACTAAAGAGATACTATAAGTATAGTAAGAAACTATACTTACTAAAAAGTAAAAAGCTATTAGAATATATAGTATAGAACTATAAAATAGAGTTGGAACTAGAAATAAGTTTAAGCTTCTTTTTAATTTATAAACTTACCGAAGAGAAAGGTAGAGTACTTAAGGAGTTTGTTTAAGAAAATCTATAAAAGGGATATATTAGACCATTATAGTTATTAGTAGGTTATCTAGTACTATTTATACTAAAGAAAAATGGAAAGCTTAGACTATGTATTAACTATAGGCAGTTAAATAGCATTACTAAAAAGGATAGGTATCCTTTACTCTTAATTAGTGAAATTTAGGACCGGATAGGTAATGCGTAAATCTTTATAAAGATAGATCTAAGATAGGCATACTATTAGATTAGGATTAAGGAAGGCGATAAATAGAAGGCAGCCTTTAGGTTAAAGGAAGGACTATATAAACTATTGGTTATATAATTTGGATTTATAAACGCACTAGTAACGTTTTAGAAGTAAATTAACAATATATTAGGAGAACACCTTAATAAGTTTATTATAGCGTACCTTAACGATATTATTATCTACTTAATAACTAAGGAAGAATATAGAGAACACGTTAAATAGGTTTTAAAGAGACTATAAGAAGAATAGATACTAGTAGTAATTAAGAAATATAAGATCTTTATAAGGAAGATAGATTTTGTTAGATTTATTATTAAACTAGGTTATATTAGTATAGACCTAAAGAAAATTTAAGCTATAGTAAGTTAGTAAAAACTAGAGAATGTAATATAATTAAGATTATTTCTAGGGTTTTATAACTACTATAGAAGGTTTATAATATAGTAGTTAAGAATATTAAACCCTTTACTAGGCTTATAAAGAAAGAGGAACTATAGGTATAGAACGAGGAATAAAGGAAGTTATTTAAGGAATTTAAGGAATTGTTTACCTAGGAACTAATCCTTAAAATCTATTAACTAAGGTTAGAAACGGTTGTAGAGATAGATATATTAGACTTTATATTAGGAGTATATTTACTATAAAAGTATAGGAACGTATAGTATTTAGTGGCATATTATAGTTAAAAGATAATACTACTAGAGTTAAACTCTAACATCTATAATAAGGAGTTATTAGGTATAGTTATAGTACTTAAGGAATAGAGAGTGTTTTTATAAGGCACGGAGAAACTATTTATAGTTAAAATAGATTATAAGAACCTAACGGGGTTTCCAATAATAAAAGAACTTAACTAAAGATAGGTTAGATAGGTAGAGATACTTATAAAATACTATTTTAAGATTTAGTATATTAAGGGCATTAACAATGTAATAGCTAACGCGCTAAGTAGAAAGGCTAAACTATAGAATAATAAGAAACAATTAGGGATAATACTAAGAAAAGACTCTAAAAGGAGTATATTATTTATAGAATCTAAAGACTAGTAAGAAGAGTTACTAAAGAATACCTAGATTACTAAAAGAATAAGCCGATAAGGTATAAGCCGTATAGAGAGCTACAGCCTATTAAAATGCTAGAAAGACTATAGGAAGTTATATTATAAGACTTTATTATAAAGTTACTAAAGTTAAGAGATCCTATTACCAGATAAGAATATAATATAATCTTAGTAATAGTAAATAAAGTAACTAAATAGGGCTACTTTATAGTATATATAGAAGAAATCTTAGCAGAAAATATCGCTAGAATCTATATTAAGGATGTATTTATAAGATATAGAGCACTAAGTAAAATTATATTAGATAGAGATTTAAGATTTATAGCAGAATTTTAGGAGGTATTTTTAGCGGAATAAGGGGTTTGCGTAGTAATATTAATAGTATATTATCCGCAGATAGATGGACAGACAGAAAGATTAAACTAGATACTAGAGTAGTATTTAAAGCATTATATTAATTATACATAAAATAATTAGGTATTGCTATTACTAGTTATATAGTTCGCATATAACGTAACACTATAGAAAGCTATAGAGATATTACCATTTTAAGCAAATTATAGGCATAAGCCTAGAATATTATTATTACTATAATAAGTAAAGAAAATAAGTGGTATAGTTAAGTAAAGGATAAACACTCTAATAAATCCTTATAAGGACCTCTATTTTATAGTAAAAGTAGTATTAAAAAATATAAAAAAGTACTATAATACTAAGAGATCTAAGGGACTAGATCTTAAGGAGGGGGATAAAGTATAGCTATTATATAAAATTTTCACGAGTTAACGACTAAGTAAGAAGTTAGATTATGTTAGACTAGGACTATTTAAAATCGTAGTTAAAATTTTAGAAGTTACGTATAGACTTAACTTACCAATAAAGATAAAAATTTACCCTATACAGTATATCGCGATACTAAAGCTGGCGTATAAAGACGCAGAGCTACTAGTTTATAAAGTAGACACGTATAAAGGATAAGAGGAAAACAAATAGTAAGTTTTAAAGATTATTAGTTATAAGGATATTAATAATAAAATATAGTATAAGGTAAAGTAGGTAGGCTATAATAAGACTACCTAGGAGCCACTATAGAACTTAAAAAATGCTATAGAAAAGGTATAGGAGTATTAAAAGAAAATAGGTTAGGTAATATTAAAAAGGAGCTAAAGACGAAAGAATTAGTTAAAGGTAATAGACGAGCCGGATTATTTAAGGGATCTACTACTAGCGTATAAGCTATTTCCGCCTCTTCTTAATTAAAATCCTTTTTAGCCTCCTTAGCCTTAAGCCTAGAGAGACCTTACTTTACTAGACGAAGTTCTTTTAAACGAACCTTTTTATAACCCTTTTTAAGATAGAGCAACCGAGTATAAGTAGCCAGTTAGGCCTTAAACACTTTTTACTCTTTAGCACAAATCTGCTCCCTATTATCTTAAAGTTTCTAAATATTAGCTAGGGCAGTAAAGAGTTAGTCTTTTAATATCTTAGCAGCGGATTAGATCTAAGACCCTATAGCAAATTAGATAAGGTATAAGATAATTATAAAAATTATAAAACGCGTTAGAGACGGACCGAACATTATAAGACGACCTTATATTCACTCGCGTATACTTAGTACAGAAAGAAGGTTAGTAACTAGACGGAGCCGCGATTATAATATATACTAACTTCTTCTTTATATAACGAGAATAGGATGGTATAACTTTACTAAGCGACAATATAGTAGTTACTAGCTAATTATAACGGTTAGACGCAGAAGATCTAATAGAAGGTATTAGGAATAATAAAGGTTATTAAATTAAAGATGGGAATGCTATACCTTTAATAGACAACTTAAAGATAAAAGATATCTTTAAGGATAAAGATAAAGAGGAGGGGGATAGTATTACGGACCTTATATTAGCAGTAGTAGCACTACTAAAAAAAGACATAAATAAACTAGTGGTGGAAGTTTAGGAGGAGCTAGAATTAGTTAAGCTATGGGATAAAGGGTAGCTAAGTTATATAGCTAGTTACGTTATAAGTTTGGAATATAGGAGTGTGGGAACGTAGGAACATGCGACGTACCAACGTACTAATATACCGACGTACTTAGTACATTTCTTAGGCGCAGTATTATATATTTAAAGGACTATAGTCCCTACCTAAATAGTTCTCTTTCCTTATAGTAAATCTTAGAATATAATTAGAGTTAATTTATTAGGTAACTACTCTACTAGTTATATTTACGTTGTTAACTTCTTGTTTACCTACATACCTAGCCCATTAATAAGTCTACCGTAGTTCTTACTACAAGGCTTCGTTATATAGTATAGAAGCGCATCTCCTACGTGTCCTATTAACTATTATAGTCCTAACTAGCTATAGGAAAAGTCTACTCCCTATAATATAGAATCTAGTAGCCTCTAATGCTTTAAATAGTGCGCACCTATAAGCCGCTAAGGTCTAAATCTAATTCTTTTACTAGTAATTAAGAGATAAACCCTATAGTTACGCTACTGTCTATAAGGCAGTCTTACATTACCTATTTATTATTAACTTAAAGGGAGACAGGAATAACTATACGGTAGCTTACTCCCTCCTTCTCTTACTAGCCTAGTATAAAGGAGTAAAGATCTACTAGGTTCTCTCTTTTCCTAATTAAGCTAACTCTTACTTCTTTTATTAGTAGAAGCGCTTTATATAGCCCTTTTTACTATAGTTATAATAGACGTATAACTTATTTAGATTGGGTTTCTGCCTATTATTATTCTAGGGTTAACTAGCGTTACTCTAGGGCTGCGAAGCCTACTTATATTATTCTTCTATAGAGCAGTTAGGTTAGAATCTGCCCCTATTCTTAAAGCTAAGTCTAGTCCTATACTCTTTATTATTAGTAATTTATTCCTTTTACTTGCCTAAATAGTCTCTTTTAGCATTTTTAATTTAAGTAGCTTTAGAGATAAGCTTTTCTTAAGAGGTAGGAATTTTACCCTTCTCTTATATAGCCTGTTAAATCTTAAGTTATAACTTAGTAAGTAGCTAGTAAAGTTATATAGCGTTATCCTATATGTTTAAGTAGGGTATATTATCTTTTAGCTCTTCTAAGTAGTTTATAAACTAGACTACACTCTAGCCTTCTTGCTATTTAGTATTATGGTATTACTAGTTATAATCCATCCCTTAATTAGTAGGGTTTTAGACCTAATCAACTAACTAGGACTTAAGTTCGCTAAATTTAAAAGGTGTAATAAGTTTCTTTTTATAGCGTGTTTATAAACTCTTAATAGTGCTATATAGGAAGGTAGAAGTAATTAGTATCTAATTATACTCGTTAAAGTAACGTTTTGGGTTTAGCTAAAACCTAGTTTTATATTAATAGATAAAACAATTATAGTTCCGGAGACTATTACTATTATACTTATTAGGTTCCTTTATACGGAATTTAGGGGTTTCTAATATTATAGTATAGTATGGTATTACCCCTTTAAGTCCGCTTTGTGTTTAGGGTGTCTATACTTCTTCTAATTATCCTTATAATTATTCTTAGTAATTTTAATATACTTATCTTAATTATATCTCTAACTCCTTTATTTTTTATAGGGTCTTATATAGTAACCGCTTTAATAACCCCCTAGCGGTAATTATTTTTAAAGGTCTTATAAGGTTAAATAGACTAGCCGTGGCTTCCTACGTCAGGAAAAAATTTACTAGCATTTTTGCAGCATTTGGCGGCATTTGGCGGCCAAATGCGCATTTCGCGCATTGCAACGTGTAGCGTATGGTATCGACTAAGGAGCGGCACACTGCCGCATTTAATAGAAACTAATAACACGGTATAGCTAATTGCGTATTTGCAGCCACCTAGGTAAGTAGTGCCTTTATTCTATTAAGCTTTTTTTATACTTAATGCGCAATTAACGTATAATGTCCTTTTTGCGTATTTTGTATATCTTACTTACTTTAAGTAATGGATAAGCGTTGCTCTTCCCGCGCGGTTATTATTAAGTGCTTATCCCACGCACTTAATAGTATTTGCTTAGTCTGTACGGTTAGTAGTATTTACCTATTCTATATAATTGGTATACTTTACTTAGTCTATGCGGTTAGTACCCTTTACTTATTTTATATAGTTAGTATTCTCTACTTATTCTACGCGCCTGGTATATACTATATAAAGAATATATTTTAACCTAATAGTAGTATAATATAACCTTAATACGCCTAATAACGCCCTTTAGTTAACCTGCTATTTTAAGTTTAATATTTATATTAGTTCTGCCGTAATAGTACTACCGTACTACTAAACCCCTAATTATCTTTATTCTCGCTATTATTTTCCCTATTAATTTTGCTACCTTCTCTACTCTTATCCTCTTTGTTAGCAAATTCTAGTATTATTAGTCTATTTCCATTCCGTAAACGGGCCTTTATATCCTCTAGTATAGCACTATCCGTAATATTTATAACCTTAGACTTACCGGCAAAAGTATACCGTAAGATACGGTAATTAATTCCTGTTTCTTGTTTATTATTACCTTAAATTTATTTAAGGCGCGCTTAGATAGCGTTAATGTTAATGTTATAGTAATATAGTATTAAAATCGTCTTATTAGTATACTATAAAAAGGAGACCTTATATGTGGTTTTGGGGCTTATTCTTAGCGATAAATGCGCTAGGCTACCGTTGTCCTATTATATTATCTTTATTAGCCTATATATAATAATTAAAATGGTGGGATATTATAACATAGGAAACGGCGGTAAAGTATTATAGTATATAGCGAGTATCACGATATAACGTTGCGATGCGATTAATATAATATTGTGTTTATACTTATAGTATGCGGTTATTAAGTAAACCCGTTATTATACTTAGGATCTAGTTCTTTTAGATCTTTTATAGTATCCTTAAAAGGATTGTTAATTACCTACTAAGTCTATAGTATCTTGTCTCTAGTTACGTTCTATATCTTATTAACTTATTATAGAAGTAGCCTGCATAGCCTTTTATTATATTTAGGTTAGTAGCTCTTTTAAGTATTCTATAGTCGCTCCCAACTATCTATAATACACTTTAGTAAGTATAGTAAGAGACTTTTTATGGTTTTACCTGTAACTATAGCGTTGGCTTTAAACTTATAAATAACTTATATTCTACTTCTATAGTCCTTAAGCGCATATTAAATTGCTACGTATATAAGCTATATTGTATTAGCTATAATAGGTAAGAAAAGGTTAGTACTATTTTTATTAAGGGTAAGTAACCTTAGCCTAGTATTAAAGAATACGCGCTTAATATAGCGTGCGATAATCGGCGCCCTAAATCTTATCTCTCTATCCTAGCCTTGGTTAGTTAGGTATAGTAAAAGATAGAGTATTAACTAGGCCACTAAGCGTAAAGCGGTTATCCTTAAGTAGTTCCTTTACTTCCTTTACTATAGTCTTAGTATCTTATTTAAGGTAGTTATAGCTCCTAATAATAGTATTGCGTACTATTTTTATTATAATATACTAAAATATACTAAGCTAGTTATATAGCTAGAAAATTAGTTAATATAGTGCTACTAAATCTAAGGACTGCGAACTTTGTATGCTGTTAGCCCTAGTAGTATATTTAATGCTTTATTTATTAGGCCTTTATAACAGTCTATAATAGTAATTACCTCTTTCTATATCTGCTTTATTAGTATATTTAGACCGCTTATATTTATTTCCGGCTAAGGAAAGAGATAGAGCTCTTTAGGTATAGAGCCTATTATTACTTATACGATAAGACGTATCTAAGCGATATTATATATCTTTATATTAACTAGGCTAAGTAGCTGCTTTATACGTTGTCCGAAGTTATCCTATAGCGGTTATTTATCTAAGTAATATATGCGTTTCTTTTAAGTGTGGGTGTTAGATATCTTAGGGTTGCTTAGGGTTTATAGGCTTTTATCTAATAAGAACGGGACTATTTATTAGGATAACATTATCGAAATTAACAATAATAAGTTATACTATAGTATATAATAATATTAATAATAGCCTTACCTTTTAATAGAGATAATTACGGTATAGAGCTTAATATTATCCCCTTTAAGATCTAGATTATCTTAGGAGCTACTACTTAACTTATAGCGTCTTTGTTTACTTTTCTATGGGATAGGTAAAGGATAAGTATATTAGTCTAGTAGAACTGTTTAGATTTTATATATACCTTACTTTCCTAAAAAACGCTAGATGGTTTAAAGTCTTATACTTAATATACTTTAAACGATAACCTGTTTAACTTTTATGGTATAAATTAGGTTTTTCTTGCCAAGTATAGATAGAAAAGAGCCTTAACTAACTTATAATAATAAGTTGGGAGGGTAGCCTAACTGTTTATTAAGCTTTATAATAGGGTAATTAAATTACCTTACTATAGCGTAGGGTCCTACTTTATATAATATTTTTTCTATACCGTATAGAAGCCTAGTTCCTTGCGATATTTACCTACTTTTAAGGTAGAGGGTATGGTATATAGGATATAAAGGGTAGCTAGCGCGTAGAGGGTAATATATAGTGGTATTATGTTCTAGTTTATTATAGTCGCGGTAATTTACCTTTTTATTATAATCTGGCGCCGCTAGTTATAACTTACCGCTATTTTAGCTAAGTTATATTTATTTACTGCCTAGTGCGAGCCTGTTTCCTTATATATATATTAACCTATACCCTATTTATTTACTTAAAGTCTTTATTATATATAGTATTATATATATCCTAATCGCTATAGTTGTTTATAAAGAAATAGTCTATAACGTTAATATCCGTTAGTATAAGTAAAATAGGCCTTGCGATATAGTTAATATCGTATATCTAGAGGGTATTTAGCGTGCGTTTTATCCTACTATTAGATAGCTTTATACTTTATACTCTAAGTATTCTAGTTTTTATATTAATCTTACTACTATTATAAACTTAAAGGGTCTTTACTAACGTACTAGCGTATTTTAGGTATTTACCCTTACTATCTAATTACTTAATATCCTGGATTGTAAGTAACAGATAAAGCCTTCCTACTTTATTACTATAGAGGCTGTTATTTACCTACTTATATTCTTACACTATTATAGTATTATAGTAGGGGGCTTTAGTATTAGCCTATTGTGGGAGGGTACGACCACTCTCAGATAGGAAAGTCACAGTGCTGTCTATCTGTCGGTCGGTCGGTCGGTTGGTCGGTCGGTTAGTTGGTCAGTCAGTCGTAATCAATCAGTAGGAAAGCAGTCAGTAAGAAGAAAGGAAAGAATGTATTCCCGGTTGGTCGTGATCGTGAGAAGGAGAGAAGCCGAAGGCTCAATATATACAGGAAAATGCCAAGGCACTAAGTAGTGGCCCATTTTACCCCACCATATACCTCCCCTACTAAGAACGTTGTCCCCTAACATTCTATACTATAGAAGAATAGCCAAACAAAAGAATAGCAAAAGCAGAATAGAAAAAGGAAAGCGCATCCCTAAGAGAACGCAGATAACCTCGTCCTCAGCCCTCCTATAGAACTGTTCTATGGCGTCCTTCTGTTACCTATAGCTAAGATCTAATCCAGCAACTAGGATAGTAGTAAACTAGAAATAATAACGGTAGCAGTAACGGCAGTAACGGTAGCGGTAATGGTAGTAGCAATAATAATAAAAGTAGACAGTCAGCGCGGTAAAATAAAATAGAATAGTTGGCGGTAGAACAGTCGGCAGAAGAACTCGCTAACAGTTAGTAAGCAGTAGGACATCCGGCAGCAGAACTTTTGGTAGCAGAAATCTTAGTAGCGGTAGACGGTTAATGGCAGTCAGTTAGTAGCAGTCGGTTGATACAGTAGTAGCAGTAGTAGTAGCAGCAGTGACAGAACGGTTAATAACAAAACGGTCGGTAGCAGTTGGTCAGAGGCAGCTAGTCAGGCGGCGGCGGGGCGATTAAAACGGTAGGGTTTGGCGGTTAGGAGAGCCACAGTAGAATAGCCAAAACAGCATTAGGCCTAGAACAGGTCGGTCGGAACAGTTAGACAATATAGCAGATCCGGCAGATCTAGCAGCGGTATAGATCTAGCGCAGTAAGATAGAACAGTAGAGACGGAACAGTCGGCATAGCAATAGCAGTAGTAGCAGCGGTAGAACAGCTGGTTAGCAGCAGTAGAACGGATCGGTTAGAATAGTAGTATAAAACGGTATAACAGACCTAGCAAATCCGGCAGTAAATAGACCTAGCAGCGGTATAGATCTAGGACGGTAGAGACAGCAGTTAGTTAAGACAGTAAGGACAAAATAGCTGGACGGAATAGTGGTAGCAGCAGCGGCGACGGTAGGCCAGTCGATTAAACTGGCAGAGACTACGGCCCGACTGGGTGGTTCGGCTAGTCGTTTAATATTAGGACTCTACATCTAGCTCTGCATCGGTCTATATCGTATACAGCTCTCAATTAAGGCTCTATCAGTGGCTTTGCATCAGGTCCTACATTATTAGGCTTTATATCCGCATTATTCTGCATCTAGCTATATATTAGGCTGCGCATCAGGCTATGCATCAGTAGCTCTACATTATATACTCTGCGTCCATATTCGCACCCATAGTTCTAGAACGTTAACTAGCAATGCTTCCGATAATCTACTAACTATATACTAATTTCCTATACAGGCCTAGTCTCTACGTACGTGTCTGCGTGCGTACCTTTATGCCTACTTTAATAGCTAGACGAAGACTACCTAATTAGTTGGCGACGACGTGCTACAACTAATCGGTCGGTGGTTCAATTAAGGTAGAAAGTCGGCCCGGTCGAAGGCCCTAATTATCCTAATTTAAATATGGAGACGGCGTTCAGCTGATCCAGACTTAATAAGGCCCTAGCTTAACTCAAAATATCTTCTACTGCATATACGACTAGGGCTTTACATTTATAGACAGTTAATCAAAGCTTCCGTATAGACGTCCGATCGGTTAAGGTTCCGCATCTACCGTTTAATCAAGGCTTCGCATCTATAGGCGTCCAGTTAAGCTGCCGTACTATTATCCAATTAGGGCTCTGCACCTATATACTCCATATCCGTAGGGTCCATATAAGACTTTGTGTAAAGCTCCGTATCTATATCTACAGGAAAGATCGTTCTAGTTAACCAATCCGTAGGCGTTAAGACGTGCAGCAATTAATTGATAAGGGGGGGGACAGCTAAGGGAAGAAGCTCTCGCAAAGGCTCTAAGACGTTAATTAGCTATGCTTCTAACGTTCTTCCGGCCGTATACTAGTTTCCTAATTAGGCCTAGTGTCCGCATGCCTACGTGCCTACGTGCCTGCGGTAATGCATCTTTGACTGCCGATCCAAGACGTCTAACGGCGACAGTAACTAATTCAATTTGACTGTAATAACGTACAATCGATTATACAGGCGGCGTTCGGCTAATCAGGATTTGACTAAAGCTCTAGCTTAACTTAAGGTGTCTTCTACTACACATATAACCTAGGCTCTGCATCCGTAGGCTTTACATCTACAAACAACCGATTAAGACTCTGGCTATGCAGTCGTTCAGTTAAAGCTCTGCATCTATGCAATTGATTAAGGCTCCACATCATATAATTAAGGCTCTTAGCATCCTCTAGACATCCAATCTAGAGACCTATCTTAAGACTTCCTCCTTTACAAGCACTAACGGTAGCTTCCTCTAAACTACTATAATAGGCCTGGCGCTTTTATAGGACGTCCTTAATAGCTACTTTCTTCCTTTTCTAAACTGTCCTTACTCTTAGCTTCTTTAGTGCATCCTTAGGCTTTTACGGCTGCTTCTTTATTCCTACTGCTAGCAGTACGCTCGCGTATCCTTAATCTTCCTCCGGCTTAAGAACCTTCTTAGGATTATCTTCTACTTCTAGTCTCTTTATTATTATCCTACTAACTCCACGCTTTATCTAAGTCCATCTAGTGGCAGCTTCTTAGTTGCTATAACTACCTCTATCGCATATCTCTTGCCCTTATGTCCACAATATAGTCCTTTATTAAGACGACCTCTAAGGAAAAGCGCTAGCTCCTATACGTCCAATTCCTATTTCCCTTATAATCCTCAACAAGGTCCTTTACTAGCTTAGTTAGATATAGCTTTATCCTGTCTTCAGTCGCATAATAGCTTAGGCTTAATGTGGTCAGCTATGCCCTGTATACAATCTCTCACAGAGCATCTTTATTAGTGCCTTTTCGTATACTGCTTTACGGTTCCGCGGTACTTGTTTCTAATATTATGCTACTATTCTTATATAGGTCCCTTCCTTGCTGCGGTATCTATCCTTATCTTACAGCTGGCGCAGTACTAAATTCGGGTAGCAGTAGCAGAGCTATGATTAGCTGTCATTTAAATAAGGAACAAAGTCGGCCCGGTCGAAGGCTCTAATTTAACAACATTCGACTAATTCGATTCAGTGACGGCGACGTGCTAATATTAAGGCTCTGGCTTAATTCGGTTCTTTGGCTAGCTATAAGTCTGCATCTATATACGGCTAATCGTGGCTTCTATACAGTCGTTTAATCAATGCTCTATATACAGCTCTGCGTCTGGCTCTGCATTATACAATCGGCTCTATATCTATACAATCAATTAAGGCTCTTAGTGCTGTTCTCGTCGTGTAGCTAGTGCATTATCAAATTCCAGGGGCGGTGTAGAGTTCTACCGGTTCTACTGATGAATGGACTAATTAGGATTTTCCGTACCGGGCATAGAAAATCGCTATTAGCTTAGCGATAGGCGGTAAGCTGAGCTGACATCTTTACAGCAGGTTATCACGACTAACGCGTCTTAACGCGTTGTAATTAAGAAAATAAATAAGAAAAGGAGCTTTAGGAAATACTATAACTAAGCAGACAAAATAGAAATCTTTTATACGGTCGTCACCTACGTCCCCTCCCCCACCTTAGAACTTAACTGTCCCCTAATCAAACATCCTACACCTACGGCGGAGCCTACTTTAGAGCTTACTGCGGAGCCTAGTTATACAGTCGTCTCTAAGGTCGCGGCTAAGGGTCAGACGATCCGTCCATAGGTACTACTTAATAATAGTCTTCCCTAGCTTCAGCTGCCTTATCCATAGGCCATAACCTAATCTTAATATAATCTCCTAGTCTTACATTATTCTCCTACGGCTTCACAGCTGTCCTAGTTGCACGGCTATCTTTAAGGGTTAGGCGATTCTAATAATAGTCCCCCCAGTTTATACTTTTCTCATCACTAATCTTTAGCGCTGCTCTATTATAGAAGGCCCGCTACTACATCTATTCTTTCTTTGGTCTATCTAGGTCTGCTCCTTAATACATACGGAGCCAGTTCTTAATACCTTTTAATTATCCTTTATTGCCGAGCCACGGGAGTTTAGGTCTAGGTCAATTGTATATCCCGGCTACCAGTCTTCCTCAATCAGACAGATATACAAGTCCTTGCTAAATAAGATCCTTTAAGCCTTAACATTCGTGCTTAATGAAACGGTAACTCCCTCTATATCTAAAACAGGTCCGTCAGCCTTATCCTCGCGTACCCCATACGTCCCATTACAGTAGTCTAAAGGTAGTAGAACCTTACGGATATCGGAAGTCCTACGGATATTGAGAGTCTTACGGAGGTTAGGTGCTATTCTGCCAGTCTTTATATCCTGGTGCCAGGCCATATCCTTATACTAGGCTTTAAACTATAGCTTAATTCGTAGTAGGCGACTGCTGCTACATTAGGGCTCCTCCGTATACACCTAGTCTAACTAGGTTAAGAAGTCTTCCTTCTCTATTACGGTTAACCTTATCCCTTTAAACCGGCTGCTAATTGCGGAATTGTTTAACCAGCTAACGAAGGCTCTGCTCCTCAGGGTCCATTTTTAATAGATAATCTGCGCCCTTATATAAACTAAGTCTATTCTTTACGGCTTTTTGCAGCTAATAGAAGTTAAAGGACTTTCGTCTATCTAGGTTAGCTCCCGTTTTAGCTATAGTATATCTTTAATATTTAAGCGGAAGTCCTTTTATAAACCAGTATCCTCGCTAACCGTTATCCAAATTGCCAGCTTCAGTAGCCTTTTAAGAGATTAATACAAACTATCTACAGTACTCGCGTATACTATTTGGCGGATTGTCCCTATATTACTATACATAGGCTTCTAAGAATTCTACCGTTTCCATTTATCAAAATTAGTTACTTCCTCAGTATTCTGCCCTAAGCTTTCTTATAAGCTCCGTCCAGTTACCAGCTATAAATTTAGGCAAGCTTCGGATCTACATCCCTATCTAGTAATCGCAGTACTCCAGAAGGCCCTAGTACTTCTCCTTACTCATTATATAGTATCGGACGTATAGCCGTTCGTACTGCTCAATAAACTGTAATATGTCCTGCCCTATAAAGTACAGAGTTCCAACAGTTCCTGGGGCTGGCATAGGCTGGACCATAACATAGACCTTATCTTAAGTCATCAACCGCTAGTTACGTGCATCTAGCGCTTCCTCAGGAGCTTGTAGGCGGTCCTCGCGGTTCTTATCCTTCGTCTACAGAGGGTTAGTCCTAGGTGTCGCGGGTAAATACTATAGTAGGTCTACTTACATTGCCGCCTAAGGTAATAGTATCCTAGATGGCTGTCCTAGTGTTAGTTTATACTCAGCAAAAGAAGTATAGGCTTCGGTTCCTTCTAGCTGCTTCTTAACGCCTAGAGGTCGGTCTTCCTGGGAGAGCATAGAATCGCCATCTTCTACTACTACCAGGTCTTGATACGTCCGTCTATTTTAGCCTGCCGTTACTCCGCGCAGTAGGGTACTACTAAGCCTTACGCTTCCGCCTACATCTACTTCTTTATAGAACGCCTTTAGAGCTGCCGCAGATACAATCTAGATAACTTAAAAGAAGATAAAGCTAAGCCAGAATAGGAAGCTTTCAAGGGCAGATCTGATCTCGTATACTTACAACCTTACTTAGTATTCTCTCTTCTATTCCTAAAGGGCAGCGCTAACTTCCTTCGCCGCCAGATACCTTAGATCTCGTTAGCCCTTAGCTACCTATTATCTCTATATCTTTAATAAAGCTCTGGCCATACTCGTGCGCGCGCAGGTGGTAAGATATCGGGTAACTCCGACTGCCGGTTAACGTCGTCTAATTAGCTCGCTGGTTTGCTTAATGTCCTTTATATAACTTTCCAAGACCTTTACCACCCCTTTTTACCTTTCTTTAGCCTATACGTTAAGTCTAGCTGTCCTATTCTGTCTTTTCCAGGACTGCCTAGTTCCCCTTATTATCCGATACTATAATTCTCTGCTTCTGCTATCTCGTCTATCTAGCTAGCGGTTCTTCTGCAGCTAGCTGTTCTTCTATAGCTATAGTATATTCCTACGTACCTCCTATATATATAGTTGTGTATAAAATGCCAGACTTCTAATCCAAAGAGCTTGCCATCGTCCCCACATGGAATGCTATAAAATATATAGGAGGGTACAACCACTCTTAGATAAGAAAGTCACAGTGCTATCTATCTGTCGGTTGGTCGGTCAGTTGGTTAGTCGGTCAGTCGGTCAGTTAGTCGTAATTAATTAGTAGGAAAGCAGTTAGTAAGAAGAAAGGAAAGAATATATTCCCGGTTAGTCGTGATCATAAGAAGGAGAGAAGCCGAAGGCTCGATATATATAGGAAAATGCCAAGGCACTAAGTAGTGGCCCATTTTACCCCACCACACTATAATAGGGTATATTAAGTAAACACCTTATTAAGCTTATTAGTATTAGTGGCGTTCTTTTTAAAGTAAATATAGTATATAACGCTGTAATAGATACTTAGGGGTATCTTTAATACCTAATCGTTATTAGCCTCTAGTTAGTTAACGTCCTAGTCTATTTACCGGATTCCGTTAATTTACTTATAATATTCCCTTATAAAGGGGGCCAGTTTAGATATAAAGTTAGTAATCTCTATCCGGCGCTATACCTCCTTAACTATACGCTAGATAGATATGTTAATTTTCTAGTCTTAAAGTGTCTAAGCTATATAGTTGTCGATGTTTTATATATATAAGTAATGTGTGTATATATTAACTATAGGACCTAGTTATATTATCTATATTACGCTTATTAGGTCTACTATATCGATTATATTAGTTAATATTTATAGCTTAAGTTTGTTCTAAAGTATTATGTTAAGATATATAGTATTATATTGTAGCATCTGCTCTTTATAGTTATTCCATTTATTAGTCCTGCGGTAAAATGCCTTCTATAGCTTATATACTTACTCTAAATACTTTATATTTATGCCTCTAATTACTCCTAATCGCTAGATACTCTCTAGATAGTAGGTAATAGTATATAGCTTAGGAATATTAAAGTATAGTAATCCTACCTTACTTAGCCGAAATGGAAGGAATATATCCTTTATCTTATCTATTTTATAAATAGCTACTACTAGGTACTAGATGGTTAATTCGTTATATAATATATATTAAGATAGTATAGTAAAGTCTATAAACGCCCGGATAAATAGTATAGCGCCTTTATTTGTTTTAGTAAGGGTGCTATAGTAGGGACCAATTGTTATAATAGAGATTTATATATCTTTCCTATTTATTAGCTAATATTTACCTAGCTATCCTACACTATTATATTAGTAAATCGCTCCACCTATGCAAAGTAGGTGGTAATAAGTGTATTAATATTTAATATCTCCTAGCCGTAATTATCTATGCGCGGGATATTAAGGCCCTAATATTTTCTGGCCTATATTTCGCTTTGTATAAGCCCCTTAATCTAGTATATAAGGTGTTTACTAGTAAGGCCTTTAAGCACCTAGTGTAGGAAATTAGGCGCCATTATCTTGTAGATATTAGATAGATTATAGCCCTATATAAAGTTATAGAACGGCCAAATATAATCTAAGTTATCCTTTTTATTAGTATTGCAACCTTCCTACTATATTTATATTTAGTCTTTTATTAATTAATATATATAGAACGGCTACGGTCACTAGATGGCAGTTATTAGATTATACCGTTTATTTGTATATATATAATAAATCGAATATTTGCGGCTACTCTTAATACCTTTAAATATAACCTATTCTTTATAATTAGCTATAAATATAGCTAGAAGTGGAAAGCAGTATTAATCCTAGCCATCCGCGTATAGGAGACGTACTTCTTCTTTACTAGCTTTCTCTAATGTTATAGGCATTATTAGCAACCATATAAGTAGTAGGGTTATTACTAAAGTATACGTTTAAGGATAGCCGCGAGGGTCTTATATTGCACCGCTAGTTATATTATTTAGTTACTAGGTATATAGACCGGGAGGTATATAAGTAGTAATAGGGCTAGTTAATTTACGGATTATTAAACGCGCAGTTTAATATTTCTAATTAAAATATAGAGCGGCTATGCTTTCTTGCCGCCGGCGTATTATGTTAGTTAGGTCTTGTTATTAGCTAATATAATTAGTACTATAGTTATACCGAGCGGTAGCTGCTCTTACGTCTTTTACTACTAGTCTGCCGTATTAAGCTTATTATATATTCTTGTTCCTACTAATAAGTACTACCTTATTAGTAAGAAAGTTATATCTCCTTAAAAAGGGCTATAACTAATAAGGAGGAATATAATCTTTAGAGTATTTCGGTGACGTACTAGTAGCTACTAGTCCCCTATAGTTATAATTATTTTAATCTACTGTGGTTGCTTACTCTTGGATTACATCCGTTTTAAAAGTAGTTTTACTTTAATATCTTTAGCACTCTAGTAAGAAAAATGGTTGGTAAATATTCCCTAAAGCCTAATATTATTAAACTACTCGTTAATAGCGCGGTTAAAAGTCCTGTGGCTTACCTACTATAAGACCTATATGTATTTTACCTTACTACTAAATAGATAAAACGGGGGAAGTGTTTTATCTGGTATACTGCTAGTACGTTTAATACGCGGTATAATATCGCATGCTACCGTAGTATTGTCCGCAGTTTATAGATTTCCTTAGTTCCGTCTTAAAGGCTTTCCCATAGCATAGCTAGTAGCCTCTTTAAATATTTTAGTTTAAAAGACGTCCGTAGATATTCTAGTTAAAGTTTACTAATTGGTCTTAACTATTACTAGGTTATATACTCTATTAAATATTGCGAAATTATTATTATAGTATATATCCGCAGCCCTATTATTTAGCTTATTAGTAATATTATCGCCTAGAGCTTATACGGGTGGCTACTTATTATCTTACTCCGATTTAGCCTTATAATTAGTTATTTAATGCCCTTCTAAGGTTTAATAGCATAGTGTATTGTCGTCTATATATTATATAAGTGACTACTTATTATTTTACTCTAGCTTAGCCCTATAATGGGCTATCTAATACTCCTCTGAGATTTAATAGCGTAAGGGTGTATTATTATTTATCTCTTTAATATTAACGGTCTTATATCTATCCTTCTTTCGTTTCTATTTTCTTAGATAATATTATTTATAACGGGTTAAACCGCCTATACTTTTTAGTTTAGTTCTATACTTTTTATATTACCGCTAGATAAAGCTTATTTATAAATTGCCGCATTAAGCTATAACTTATTATAGTTTAGTTAAAAGGGGGCCGAAAATAATATCTATATAAAACCGTATATTTAAGGTAGTATTTATAGCTTATGCTATATTATAAGCGAACGCGCTAGATGGCGTAACCTAATGTATTTTACGCTAGTTTGCGCTAGATTGCGTTACGTTAGGCTAGGGGGCTCTACTTATTACCAACGTCGCGCCGCCTCTTTATTATACTAAGTATAGGATTTTAAATACTACTATTCCCTATTTAGGATACTAGACTATCTTTTACGATGGGACGTAATATATAATAGCGGTATGCCGCAAATACGGCGTAGTATAACTCTGTAAGCGCTATAGACCCGTAAAAAGATATATAGCTTATTACTGGCTTAGGTATTACTATAGAGAGACTTAATACTATTAAGCGGACTTTTAAGTAGGTTATTATTAAGGACGGCATTCTATATATTTTATTTTGCGGATAACTAAATAATTTACTACATAAGTAGGTGATCCAGAAAGTTATTTATTAGGTAGTAGAATGCGAGAAGGTACCAGTGCTATAGGTATATAAGGCTATACAGAATATACTAGCCCGCGTATAGTTAAATATATATAAAAAGATAAAGGTGTTAGGGCGGCCTAGTATTAACTATATAGTAGATATGGAAAAGGGGTATATAGCTGCTATAAACTTATAGAGCTTGTCCCCGCTTAGCTATATATAGAACTGCGGCTATAATCTTAAATAACTCGTTATACTACTTTATAGGCGGTAACTAGATAGTATAAACTTAGTCCTAAGTATAGACGTGGCCTTAAGTCTAGTGTCGCTGCCTAATGCGCCTTAAGGCCTACGTATAGTCAAATATTAGCTACTAGTTAAGATATTTTTAGAGGCTGGGGTGGATTGTAATAAGGAGTAGATATAGGCCGCCTATATAGAGACTATGCCTATCCGAAACGATAGGGCCTTAAGGGCTGCTCTATTAAGGGTAGTTTATTATAGGGTGGGCTAGGCTATATTTACGGCTATCTATAGAGATGGTATGTAGGTATCCGTTATAATTATAATATATCGCTAATATTTATCTAGCTCTATTACTAGCGCAATACGCTTTACTAGGCGGGCTAGAAGGTATTAATTAATTACGGTTAATCTAATCTATGTGGAGATAGTAACTTTAGTTAAGTTTGCCTTATAGTAAGACCTTTTATCGCACTAGGAAGCCCTGAGATTATTACCTATATATATAATTTTAGGTTATCTAGGCGTAGTATAGTAAATTGCCTTTACTATAGGCTCTTCTATTAGGGGCAATTATATAGATATTATATTTGTTTTATATTTTGCTAGCTAGTAGCTAGTAGGGTAGAATAAGTATTATCCTAAGGACCTATAGCCTTAGCGATAAGTTTTTTAAGATATGGTAAGGGTGTGCTAATGCTAGGAATAGTATAGCCTAGGTTAGGGAACTGCCTAATATAAGTAGGAGAGGGAGTTAAGTTGCGTTGCCTTGATAATAGCTATGGCAAGAAAAGGATTAGATACTATTTGGGGTTATTATAGTTTAGTAAAAATAAAGGCGGCCCATACTATACGGAGAGTAATTAATAATAGTTATGGTTGTTGGTGAGATATCTAGACTATAATCTAACTGGTTAAGTACTTAAAATCTAGATTATAGATTAGTATTAATTAACCGCTAGCCTATAAGGGATAGAAATTAGGATTACTAGACTTTATAAATTAGGCTATCTTTACTGTAATGCGCTTATCTATTTTGGAGATTATAATTGTTAAGAGTTTATCCTATTTGGCTGTGATATATAATGTTATAATATGCCATATTTTATCTAGTGCTATAGTAAAATTATAAATGCTAAAGGCCTGTAGCTACTACTACTCTTAACTTCTATCTAGTGTCCCTATTTAAGGGTTTTGCTGCTAGTAAAGTCTATAATATTTGTTTTTACCACCCTCCTTATATTTTAACGCCACTAACATCCTCTCTATTATTGTTATTCTTGCTGTTGTTACTAGTACCGTCCTAGCCGTTATTATTAGCGCCCTCTTTATTAGCCTTGTTCCACGCTTTAGTATAATTACTAGTACTACTAATATTTGCTACACCCGCGAAGTTAGGGATAGTAATATTAAAGTTAACGTCTATGCTGTATAAAATGGGCGTGTAATTGGCTGTACGCTGGCGGTAGATATATTATATGGTTTTATTAACGTTAAATAGGGCGATAAGTTACTAAAAGTGCTCTTTCTACTTAGGATTCTTAAGGTTAATAAATACCTTATTGTTCTTATACTACTTCTTAATTTTATAGTATGCGGTATTTATAAAGGTTTTATTGCCGGTATAATAATTATAGACTACTTAGGGACTACCAATAATAATAAGGCCCACTTATAGTCTAGTAATTATAAAAAGGTTCCTTGCCGTGTTTTAGATAAAATTTAGTGGACTAGTAACTATTATATTGTATACTAATAACTCTACCTAGCTGTCTTGGATGCCGTTAATAGTAAAGACCTTAATCTCACTAACTACTGGCGTAAATTCCCGCCACTTGCTGCTATCTTGCTAGGCATAGTACTATTCTTTAAGCGTATATAGCGCTGCGGAGTAGATAGTAAGTTGGGCTATATATAGAACGGTAAGGCTAACCTCTAATAGCTTAAATCTAAAGTTTATTAGCGCTATGGCTACCTAGAATACGCGTTAAGCGTGGACTAGGTTATACGTTAATTAGCTAAACTTGTTTACCTATATAGTACTATTAATAACAAGGAAGGCGATAGGGTAGTCATAGCGTAGTATATCCTTAAAAAAGCTCGCCGCTAGCTTTAACTGCTTTTAGTCCTTAACTATTAGGCTTATCTAAAGCTAGCTATATAGTAGGATGGTATTTATAAAATATGTAATGTCTTTAACGAATTAATATTATAGTAAAAACTATACTATATCCGCACTAGCCGCGAGGAGATATATATAGAGAGAGATGGATTTTTAATAGTAGAACGGATTATTGAAATCGGGACTAAGGATTAGTTTTGGTTAGTATATATTACTAAGGAGAACCTAAGGCATAGGGTTGCTAGCCTGGATTTATAGACCTCCTTAAATTAAATATGGTCTGCTCTAGGCGAATTTAGTAAAACTGCCTAGCTTAGATACCTTTTTGGCCTTATTATGGAAAACTGTATATATGGCGCTAATGGAATATATACGGGTTTGTAAGACCATATTAGGTATTATAAGAATAATATTAGCCTTCTTAGCCAGGTCTGTAATAACTATATTAGCCGCGAGTGTTAATCCTATTTTATTGTTTTGCGTTATATTATTACTAAGCGTAAATTAGTATAAGTATTAGCGGAATTTGGCGTATTTAGTTGTATTAGGGTCTGTAATAGGATATAGGTTTCTATTACTATTTAGGACACCTATAAGGCGTAATAACTACTAACCTTTAGATAAATCTATAACCTATAACCGCTTATTAAAGCTAGTGGTATTACTAGCCTTAAACGTACGGTAGAGTAGGAATACTATATTTAGTATAGATGCGTCCTTATTAATTATAGCATAGTTATCCTATTTCTTAAAATACTTAAAATAAGTATTAATGCCTGCCGCTGTTTACTATATAATAGTATCCTATATATAGACCTTAGTTTCCGTTAAGCGTATATAGCGGTAAAGAACGATAGGAAATTTAGCGGGATGGCCTTGCGTAATTAGTGCCTTATAGTCCTCTATAAGTGTATTATTAATTATTTTAGCTAGTATATCTAGTTGGCGATTAAGCGGTAATAAGACCTAGGTTTTAGTAGGATCCTACTAGGGCGACCTAAGTTAATACTGGTATTATACTAAAATAGTTAGGAAGGTAAATTTCCCAATACTATTAGGGCCTTAGATTAGTAAAATACCGCCTATTATATATTTAAGCGTAGTATAGGCACCCGTTTACTCTTTGTTAAGTAGCGGCAAGACGGCCTTAAGGGCATTATTAACCGAGTTCTTCCTATACTTAGTGATATTATAGTTAAAGTAATTAATACGCAGGAGATCTGTGAAGTTGTTAGATAGCGTAATTTGGCGCTTAATATAGAAACTACCGCCTCCTTACTATAGGTGGCGTAGAGTATTAATCTTTTAGGAGATTTTAACCTTAGGGACACGCTTGGTTATAAGATATTTAATACCCTATGCCGTAATTAGGGCCTTACTTAGGTTATTAACTATTATAAAGTTGTTATTGCTTAGGATATACTCTAAAGCAAATATAGGGTTTAGTATAAACTTATAATCTACCTATAGTTAAAAGATAAAAGTATAGTAGTTATAGCCGGAGCTAAAGGGAGTGGTATTAATAATAACTCCTTTTTAGCTAGCTTAGCTATTTACGTCTTTACCTAGGAATAAGATATTAATAATAGAGTTGGTGCGAAGGGTAAGACTATTAATTATCTAGATGGTAGTATAGTAGACTTAGTCTGCGCTACCTAAGAAGGTAATAAGGCGAATAATAGTGGGTACTTAGGGGTTCTGGTTAACGACCTTAAGGCTTGTGATTACGGTATAGAACTAGACTATAAAATACTTAAGAACGCTATTAAACTAATACCTTACGGGGATTTTATATAATGGTTAGTCCTTTACTAAGAGCTATATACTAAGCTAGATATTTATATTATAGTTCTTCCACTAGTAACCTAAAGGATTATTAACGCTTTGTTATTGTAGGCTTATATTTAGGCTTATAATATAACTACTAAGCTATTTAGTGTCTAGTGTAAAGAAGTGGATAATAACTATAGGACTATTTAATAGTATATCCTAAGCTTTGTGGATTTATGGCGTAAATAGGCTAAAGTCCCTATTAATAAAGAAGTACTTATTAAGTAACGTGCGTATACCTAGTGTAAGTTTATTAGAGGCGATAACGAACCTAATATAGTAAAGTTATAGGGTTATAGCATCTTATGGGAGAATATAAGTAAGATGCTTAAGCGTGGTTAGATGTAACAGTTATTAAGTAACTAGAGAAGTAGTATTAGTAGTGCTAACCTTAATATTGCCGGTAATATTAGCCTCTGTAAATTAAATAGACGCCATCTTATATAAACGGTAAGTAGGTATTTTACTGGTTTTATAAGATACCTAGAACGTAATACTATATGCTATAATATACTCTTTAATAATTTGCGTAATAAACTAAACTATAAGGTAGTTGTTATTTAGAAGCTAGAGTATATCTAAAGGTTTAGTTATTATAAAATTACTATCCTCTATATAGATGTTTAGATTATTTACTAGGCTATCTATTACTAGATAGAAGCCAGTTATATTAAAAGGTTTAGGTAATAGAGAGGTAGCAGCTATACTTAAAGCGGTAGCACTTAGTGTATCTATCTTGCCTAGAGTAGTTGCGGCGTCTATTACCCGAATTAAAGTAGGTTTACTTATATAATTATTAATATTATGCCCTATAACTCTATAGTTCTTATATACCTAACTATAGAAGATGGTTTAATGGTTTAAGGAGTTATAGTTTAGGTAAGTCCGCTTCTTCTTATCTAATAATTAGGGATAGTCTTACTTTCTATAGCCTATAGTACTATATTAGTTATACGTTATATAAAAATAGTTACTTTTAAGATAACTAGCTTCCTTATAATTATTATATATAGGGTTAAGGTAGTTAGCTTTAAGATAACTGGCCTTACTATAGCCGCGATAAAGTTAAGAAGCTTTCTTAAGAGGATAATTGGCGCGTATATGGCCGGTAGATAGATAGAGATAGTATTTTAAAGCGTTATTAGCTGAGAGGTATAAACTACTAAGCTTTAGAAGAAGAGGCTCGTTAAGTATAGGGCCCTTATTATTGCCCTACGAGACACTAAAGCCTACGGCCGCTATAGTTAAAGTAATCTTAAAAACTATAACGTTCTTAGTAAACTTTTTGTAGTTATAGACGTAGTTAATGTTATAAGTTATAAAATAATTAGTAGGTAGGTCTATTTTAGTAGTAGGTAGTATTAAGCGGTAGTTTATATAAATATATTAGTAAATATAGATTCTCTATTATATAGCTAAGGTTAAAGATAAGATAGCTGACTTACTATATTATAAGGCTTTATAGCCTAGATAGATTTATAAAGATACCGGTTATAAAGGTAGATGCTAGTAGGGTAGGAGTAAGGGAGGGTAGTTAGTAGAGTTAGGTTAACTAGTAAAGGTAAGAAAATAAGGCGCGCCTTAATAAAATTGTATAAGTAAGGCTTTAGCGGTAAAGTATATAGTTATATACTCTATAGGTTAAACGCGTATAAGGGCAAATCTATAGTAATAAGACTAACCTATAGAGGAAGACTGGTATAGTATAAGTTACGGGGACTACCCTACTTTGCCTATCTCTTAATATAGGCTAGGTAATAGTCTAGTATTATTAAGCTCTTATAGTTTATAATATAAGTATATAGATATATAGAAGGGTAAGAAAAAAGAGAAGTAAGTAGTAAAGTAAAAGTACTTTACTATAGGCAGGCTAATTATATTATAGGTAAATGGAAACTTAAATACCGTAATCTGTTAAAAATGTCACTAATAAGTATAGTTTACCGCTACTGAAAAGTATAAGTCTTTTCCTTCCTTAATTGGTAAGAGAAAAGGTATTATTAGTTAAATAATCCCTTACTAGAGTACTAGATAAGGAGCGGGATATTATAAAACTATATATAGTTTTAAATAGATTTAAAATAAAGATATTAAATATAAGAGACTCTAACGTAATAAATACTATAGTAGAACACTAACCTCTTATATAACACTAAATAGATAAATAGTAAGATAAGTTAATATTGCTAAGCGGCTAAATACTAGGTATATATAATATGTCTACTATTCTAAAATACCCTAAAATGCCCTAATATACCGCAAAATGCTGTAAAATGCTATTAATTATATAAACTTATAATATAAGATATAAAACCTCCTACTACCTTTTATAGTAGATATACGTTTAAATAAGTACTAGATATTTAGGTATAGATGTAAAAGTATCCTATATATTAGATAATTATTATTCCAAATAAACTTACCTAATAGGCCCTTAAGTGCTACCTAGTAGTGTAATAATAATACTAATAATTATGAAGTAAGTGTAATATATCGCCGTTTATTAGAAGTACTACCTATTATATATTAAGCACTTTATAGTAATAGAGTTTGCATATATAGACGCTAGCTAGCCCTTTAACTCTAATAGTGCGTATATCTACTAACTTTATATAATAATAAGAAATATAGTAACGCCTATAATAAGTATAATAATAATAATTCATTGCTTAACATCCGATTTGGATCCCTATTGGGCCCACGCGGACTACTCCTTATTTACATATAGGGAGAAAACTCTATTTAAGAAAAATGAGAAAACCCCGTAATTTATCTCCCCGCCTTTTGGGACTCGCCTGCTTAGCGCCTATAAGTCGCCTATAGTGCTCTACTACCTTACTATTTAACCTCCTTAGGAACCACTGCTGCCGTAATAAGCCTATAGACGCGCTAGTATTATAAACTATTACTCTACTACTATAGAGTTACTAGGGGGCACCTACTACTCGCCCCCTTGCCTTTTATTACCATTTCCCTTGCAACCCGGAACTAATTTAGTATATTTTAACTAATAAGCCACTGGGTAACCGCCTTAAGGCCTTTTTATATTAAGAGTAGTGTATTATAGTTCTTTGTGCTAGCTGCTAAGAGTATTATTTCTTAATTGGTGTGTAGGGGGCATAGTAGTATTACGTGTTTTAGTGTCTGTCTTAGCCAGCTATATTCGCATTTTAGGCTACCTACTAGAATACCTACCCAGTAAAGCCAATCTTTTAGTTCTATTATTCCTGTTCTTAAGAGTGTTGCTATTATGTTTTTTGCCTTTATTAGGCCTTCTTAGAGCCCTTAGGTATTTACCCCCTATGGCGTTAACTATGCTATAGCTTGGGTTTGTCTTACCTAAGTTAGCCTCTATACCTTTAACTTCTATTTACCTCTCTAGCGTTAGTCTAACTAGTATTATATTGCGGTAGATGGTTTCCTGGCATTCTTACGTGTTTTACTTTAGCTCCTTTCTCTGTCTTACTGTTGTCTTTGCTAACCTCTTACACGTCTCCCTTTCTCCTCTATATAGGCCTAGGCCCTAAAGCGGCATTATTCTTCTTCTGCTTTCTTTACCTGTTTCTCTAATATCTTTTTCCTACTTTAGAATTGTTGGTTTATTCTCCTATAGGGCACCCTAAGGTCCCTCTATAGTTTACTTAGGCGTATCTTAATGTACTTTATAATATTAGAGTTACGTTTATTTTGTGTCCTTTATATTATAGTGGCTTTAATATATAACTGTAGGGGGGGAATATTGAATTCCTTTTTAAGTAGTGCTATAGCCGTTTGCTTGTACCCGCCTATAATACTCTAAAGGTAGGCTGTCTGGACCTTTTAAAGTGGTTTAAGGAGTAATTTAGGGGGGCCCTTCTTAGTTTCTTTAATGGCCTAAATACTGGATCTATATGTTATGGTTGGCTGGATAACTGCTATATATAGTAGGCGTAACCTCTAAAAGTATGGACCCTATATAGAGTTGACAATCCTAGATAAAGTAATGAACTGTGCTTAGCCTTTATGGGCTGCTTGTGCCGTATATATGCTCTACCGGAGCTTGCTGTCTACCTATACTCCTAATACCCTTAGGCCCTAAACTGGTTAACCTCTAAAGCCTTAGATGCGAATTATATGCTAAAGATCTGTAGATTGGTTGCGTTTTCTTATAAAATAGATTAGCTAGTATTTCTCTAGTAAGAATTGGACTCTATAATATTTTGCCTATTCTATATAAGTATTATAAGCTTTCTCTAGTGTTTTATAATTCTTTGCGGCTGTTAGCCCGTATATAATTAGGTTTATGTCGTTAATAAAGCCTATCCCCTAGGTCGCCCCTTCTTTAAAGGAGTTAAGCAGGTTACTTATAAAGAAAAGGAAGAGTATAGGCGAGAGGGGTAATCCTTATAGTATTTCTGTTATAACTGCAATAGGGGGGCTCTAGTATCCGCTAAAGACCAGTAATATTTCTTTCTAGCCTATAAACCCTTGGATAAATTATATAATCTATTTTAGGAAGCCCTTTGCCCTAAGGATATATAGGAGACGCTCGTAGGGTATATTGTTATAGGCACTACTAATGTTTAGGCTAAGTATTAATACTATAAAGTCCTTTTGTATCGCCCATGTAGATTTAATAGTGGCAGTAAGTAGCGTAAGTGCTAATAGTGTTGAGCGGTTCTTTTTTGCCCCTATTTAGTTTTATGGTAGTAGGGCGTGTTCTTTTGCTATATCTGCTATATATTCCGCTATTACCCTTTCTAAGATCTTGCTAAGGGTATTTTCTAAGGCAATAGGGCGGTAGCTTCCTAGGATTAAGTAATCTACTTTACCTTCTTTTTATAGGATAACTGTTGTTATAGATCTTCTAAGTTATAGGTAGTAGCCTATAGTAAAGTATGCTTTAGCTATATCTACAAGCTAAGGTGCTATAAGTGGCCTATATGTTTTTAGGGCCTTATTTAGAATCCTATCTGGTCCTAGTGCTATATTGTTTAAAAGGCAGCTAATGGTTCTAGCCATTTCCTCTGTTATTATATCGCTGTTGACCCATAGGCGAGTTACCAGTGTTTCGCCCGTAATATCACTAAGGTCTACTAGAGCTAGTTAGGGGAAGAACCTTTCTATAAGGATCTTTACCTTCTTATTATTGTTATTTATAGCCTATAATTCTTCTGCTCTTTATAGGGGTAGTAGGTATAGGTCTTTTACTAGGCGCTCTGCCTTTTTTTTTGCCTATTTTGCTATAGCCTAAAGGCCCTTGTTATAGGGGAGGCTTAGGTTAAAAGTATGCTTATTTATAAACCATCTCCAGTTATTCCTTGCTTCTTTTTTTAGGGTATTCTTTAGCTGGTTTCTTATATCTTTGTATTGTCTCTCGTCTTTAAGGTTATAGCTACTTATATATTTCCTTCTTGCTTATTATTGGCTGGCAACTAGAACTGCGTATTATATAGACTATGCGTATCGTATATAGGGGCCCGGTTTTAAGATCGGGTAGTGCTCTTTTAGCCTATTTTTAATTACTGCCTAGATCCTTTCTAGTCTTTGGTTAATTTCCTCGGGGGTAGCCAATAAGCCTCGCTCATTTAGTATTGGGTGGATTTCTTCTAGGTTTTGAAGTTGTTATTTAACTGCATTAAGGAAACTATTTATCTTAAGCTTCCTTATTATATATCTTTTTCTATTTAGTTGCGCTTTAGTATCTAGGTTTAGCTATATCTAGATAGGGATATAGTCTAGGGTAAGTGCCTATTTTTTTTTAGGGTTGTACCTTTTAAGTCTCTAGTATAGGCCTTCGTCCATAAATGTGAGGTTAATTATACTTCTGGTGGTACCTCATTACCATATAATTGCTCCTAGGGGGGTAGCTAGCTTAAGGCCCTAGATATTTATAGCTCTTAGTAGGCACTCTAACTGTTAATTTATAGCAATATAGATACCCCCCTACCGTAGGTAGTAGAGGTTTATGTCTCCTAGTAGAATAAACTCTATACCTTTGGTTTCTAGTAAGCTTATTACCAATATAATATTCTCTGTTTATAGGACCCCTTTAACCCTAGGGTTATATATATTAATAATTTGTACCGGTCCCCTATATGTTTAGATTGTTATAACTATAATATTTAGGTTAACTGCCTGCTATGACCATAAGGACAGGCTAATAGCCTTGCTAATTATAAAGTACACGTGTATAGCTGCTTTTGGTTTATATAGGAGCTAGAATCCTTAGGGGTAGTATGTTAATTATATAAAGGTATTATAATACAGTTCTTGTATAGTAAGGATATAGTGTTTCTCTAAGTCTAGACTATCTAGTAGGGGCCTTATAAGGTGGTGGTTTATATTGCCGTAGTTATACTATATAATAGATAGGTGGCGGACCCCCGGTGAGGGTCCTTTAACTCTCCTTTATTCCTCGCTTCTTCTATTTCTACTTTCTTTAGAATATTTGGAACTTCTGTCTCTTATATCTATACCCTAATTACTACTTATTTTGTATAGAGCTTTTTATTCCCGTGTCTTATATTCCTATTAGCGCTTCTATATCTAAATCTGTTATTATTACTAGTTCTTCCCCTATTCTTACTAGTCGGCTATATGCCCTTTATAGGTCGGCTATAAATATTATATTTGCCGCATTAAGTCTAATTCTTAATTATCCTGGTTTTAAGCCTACTATCACTGTCTATAGGGGTCTTCCTACGGGGCGTCCTCTCCCTTATGTCCCCTGTGACCCTTATATCCCTAATTGGTTTAGTGATATCGCACGGCGTCGCTTCTGGCCCGTTAAGGCTTGGGATAGCTGGCCTAGCCCTCTAGTATTAAAGGTAGGAAACGCTAGGAAGGCGCCTGCGTCCCCCTAGCTTATTACCTGTTGTTTCCATTTATATAATCTAGCGTATAGTTATTCCCGTAGCTATTAAGCCCTTGCCTTCCGTCTCCTGTATTTAATACAGTCTTCTCTCTCCTATGCCTTATATATGCTTTAGTAGCAGTTCACGCATTTTATTTGGTCTTAATTTAAGCAATGTCTTATATTATGGGGGCCTGCATAGTGGCCGCAGCACACCTATACTGCGTATATAGATTGGGTGTGTCCCTATTATATATAGCAATAGCATTATTTTAGGCGTAGTCTGTGGTTATAGAGCCTTATATTATATATAAGGCTATTTATAATTATTTCTTTTTAGATAAGGAGTTTTTACATTCCTAGTGTATATATGCTAATAATAAGGGAGTTATGCGTTTGTCCGGCGTCTCCCTAGTAAGTCTCTAGCAACCCTTATGTCCTCTTATTATTCTTATTATATGCTTAGTTTATATTTTCCTATTAAAGCTATTAGATTTAGGTGATTTTAAGTCCTAGTATAAGGCGTTCCGTTTATCTTACTATCTCTTATATAATTACTGTATTATCCGCCTAGCGTCCCTTTTCTACCCTAAGGCTTATAGGAATCGCTAGGACCTTAACTAGGTAATCCTCGCGGAGTACTTTTATGCCAATATGTTCTCCTAGCCTATCCTCTACCCTTACGGCTCGTTCCTTTACCTATTGGTCCTTTAGGGTAACTCTAATGTCTCCGCTCTTAAGGTGTTAGACTATAATAGTGTTATAGACCTCTTTACGTATCTCTATAAGGACTTCTGTTTCTAATTATCCCTTAAACCCCTCTGCTTATTCTATATTTAGTTATATTATAATTATATACCCAGTTATTAACTTAAGGGGGGTAGGTTTTCTGTGCTGTAAAAGCGCAGCTATAGCGGCCTAGGTGCTGTTCGCCCGTAAGGGGGGGTTATACTTATTTTTAATTTTGCTTAGCCATTAGAGGATTTAATTAAGGGTTTACTAGAGGGGTGCCTAAGGTTTACTAGACTAGCGGAGCTATTCTACTAGCTATATTAGTTTATTATAGCTAACGGTTACTCCCCTATAATTTTAGATACTAGACGCGTCTAATAGGCTTCGTATTTTATTAGATGCCTTCTTAATAGAGGTATTTCCGCTTTATAGTGTGGTATTCGCCCGTCTTTGTTATGGAGGGCTATTGCTAGGCGTAGTTCTAGCGGTCGCGCGCGAGTGCGAGCCACCGTCGTTTGACGTGTGCCTCCCCTGCGATGCATGCATCTTAGGGGGATTCTCTAGGTGTTTTTCAGGGTTCTTTTGGTTGGTTTTGGTCTTTTTAGGCTAGGTGTAGCAAGAGCTCCTCTAATAAGTATAATATATCGCCGTTTACTAGAAATACTACCTATTATATAGTAAATACTTTATAGCAATAGAGCCTGTATATATAGATATAGGCTAGCCCTTTAACTCTAGCGGCGTATATATATACTAACTTTATATAATAATAAGAAATATAGTAACGCCTATAACCTCCTATATTTTACTATACTATAATAACTAATTACCTCTTTATAGGCACTTAATAAATCGCTCGCATTAAAAACTATAAGAGTTTAGTAGTATTAGACCGCCACCTAGCCCTAAATAGGCTAGGTAGGGTAGTTCCTATAAGTTATATAATTATACCCTTATTTAACTATATAGCACTAAGTCTAGCTATATTTACCCTAACTAGTAGTAGTAAATAATAGCTAATTTTACCTCTATATGGGTATATATAGGCAATTATAAGATCTACCGCTTTACCTTTTCTTTATTTACCTTACTTATTTTACCTTTTATCTCTCTAATAACTAACCTCTAACTATGTCTAATACTAAAGTTATACTAGTATAGCGCTAGCTAGCTACCGTATAAAGCCCTTTTACTTTAATAGTTACCTTTTACTTAATATATGCCGTAATATTATATATACCTAACTAAATAAGCGACTTAATAATAATAAAACTATAGGTAAAGCTAGATGTATAGTATAAGGCGAACCTAAAGCTAACTAAAGATGCGGATATTGCCTAAGGCTTTAAAATAAGTATTAAAAACTATAATAGACTAAAAGAGAGGGTTAAAGATATTGTAATTAAAGTTAAGCCTAAGTACGTAATATATTGCGGCAACTTTATAATAATAAAAGAAGGATATATTAAGGAGTTTTATAACTAACTCCTATAATTTACTAATGCTCTATTAGATTAGAAACTATAGGTAATCCTAAAAATTATAGGAAGTGCTTATTCTAATCGCGTAAGGAGGGTATTAAATACCTCTAAGAAACTAAAAAACCTACCTTTATATAAATATACGTTACCCTTAAAGACCGAAGTATAAGATAAGACGACGTTACTTTAGCTACTATATGCAATATAGCCTATGGACGTTACCGTAAACCCACTATATAGTATCCTTTTGCCTTAGCTAGTAACCCTAGTAGTAAGCAACGTAATTAATATAGGAGATATTAAGATTGAAATCTAATTTATAGGCTTAATAGGTAAGTTAATGGTTAGGGTAGTCTAAGTCTTATATTTAATAAGCGGAAACCTATATATAGCTCTAGGTAAGTTATAGAAGGAACTATAAGCCTATATAGAGCTTAATATTAATAGTCCGCCTAAAAAAACATCTATATATTGCTATAGAGATATAAAAACGTTATAATACGGTTAGAGGGCATACTTATTATAGCTCTTAGCGAAATAGCGAAAAATAGTATAAAGAAGGCCGTGCTTATAATATTATTCTTACCTCTTAGCTTAAACTTCTAAGTTACTGCCACTAATAATATACCGCTAGCTATTAAATTTAAGGCGCCTAGATGTAATAAATATAGCGTAAAAGACAGCTAGTAAGTTTTAATATTATATAAGGCTAATAGCAAGAGTAAACTGGGAGAAGGTAAGAAGTAGAGTTATTTAAGATTAGTAGTATATAGCTTTAAGGAAAATAGTAAGGGCGAGCCTATTAGATATAAGAAATTAGATAATAGTAAGACTAAATTAAGTAGATATAATAAATAGCCTTAACTAAGATTAGTAATAAGTGCCCTAGTAAAGGATAATAAAAGTAAGCTAGCCGCGCCTAAGAAGTTAAATAGTTATAAGGCTAACCTAAATAGATATAGGAAACGCCCTTAACTAAAATTAGCGGTAGGCACTTTTATAGAAAGTAATAATAACGAGCCGGTTGTGTGTAGAAGGTAATTAGTAAAGGGAAGACGTAACCTATCTGCCTATAAGCCTATATTAGCAAGTAATAGTAGTACTAAAGAAATCGCCGTAGATAATAGTAAATTGCTATAACCTATTATTAAACCTAAAGGTATATACTAGCCTAATAATATAATAAATAACCCTACTACTGTATTACTAACTGTTAATACCCCTTAAGATATTACTATAGAGGACAGTAAATTGCCGTAATATGCTAGTGGATATAATAATTAGTTCCTATATTATACTAACTTTAAGGATATAAAGAGTAGAAATAAAGATAAGAATTTAGTTAATAATAATAACTAAAATAAGGATTTAGTTAATAATAACGACTAAGATAAGGATTTAGTTAATAATAATAACTAAGATATAGACGTAGAGGAAGAACTTAATTAGTAAAATTTCTTAGCCTAGCTTTATAAGGCTAGGAAGGATAACCTAGATAGCGCATTAGTATATATAATAGAGGCGGATCTTCTACTTACTCTAGAGTATTTCCTACTTGTTTTATTAAAAGCACTTTCTAAAACTGCCCTAATTAAACTCCCTAATTAGGGCCTCGTATTAGGCTTTAAATTTAGCCTATACTAAGTGGTATATATAGCTTGGGTATTTAAGTAAAAGAGGATAATTAAAGGAGGTGGTATCTATGTAGACGAACCTAGCGCGGGTAAGATTATATAAATAATTACTTAATGGCTAATAAACTACTTTTATTATTAGAACGTAATAGACGTTTAAGAGGCCTGAGCCGCTGGGGACGTAACCCGCTACCTACTTAAGATATATCCGCTGGATATAAAATGCTTATAGGTAGTAAAGTAGCCAATTATATGCTACTGCGAAGATAACTTTAAGAAGGTATACCCTATAGACCTATAGTAAGGCTGCTTAGTTGTCCTTATGCTAACCTTAGGCCTGCTAGGATTTCTAAAGGATGTAAGTATAATATTATAAAACGGCGTGATTATAAAGCGCCCTAACCCGCCCTAGATTATAATTCTCGCCCTTAGCTAAAATAAAGTTAAAATATTTGGTAAACTAAAAAAGGATAAATAGCTGTAAATCTATAAGGCTCTTAAGTGGACTAATAAGGAATAATAGGAGAATAATAATAATATATATCTGGTTGGTAAGACTTTCTTATTATACCTATAGGGTAAAGCTAGGTTTAAGAATAATTATTACCTTACCCCTAATATAATAGAACTATTAGTACTAAAATACTTAACCTAATTCCTTCTAATTACTACGCGAAATTATATTACTATACGACTAATACGCGGGTTTATTACTATATAAACTAGTATATAGAAATACCTAAATGGCTAAACCCCTAGATCGTATTAGATATTAAAGAGTATAATATAGGTTAGGCGTATCCTTTAGGACGAATGCTACCTAGACGTAACTAGTAGAGTCTTAATATTGTTTATTAAGGATATAGTTAAGGAGTACTATATTACGTATAATTATAGCCCTACTATATAGGGTGTATCTAGTACGCCTAATAATGGGAACCCAATGTAACTAATGTTGTTTATTATAGTAGGATTAAAGAGGCCTAAGTAGGAAGAAGCTAATAAGCTAAAGGGAACAGAGTTTAAAGTACTGCTTAAGCTTAAAAAAATATCTAGCTAAAGAAGAAGGAATTTAACTATCTTTATAAGGATGCGAAGACTAACTTAACCAGAGTAATAATAGATACGAAATTTAGCGAACTAGCTATATTTTTCCGTATAGTTATTTTAATATTTTAGATATATAGAGGGGAGTTAATACTCTGGTTTAACTAGTAAAAGCTTATCCTAAAGAATAGCTATTTTAAATTAGTTATATTATAGGCCGACCCTAATAATACTAAGGCGGCTATAATTATAGCTATAAAGGACTAAGTAAGGATAGAGTAAAGGCGCTAATATAAGGAACTTCTGGCTATATAGGAGGAAGATAGTAGTAATCTAAATATTAAACCTAAGATACCAAAACTTACCTAAGCCGAGTTATACACTAACGCGAAAACGGTAGTAAGTGTAGCTTAGGTTATCCAATACTGGGACTAGTAAGCCCCTATTATAATTAAGTCTAATAATAAATATAAGTCCAATAATATATGCCTAAAAACTTAGAGTTATATACTTAAGGACCTAATTATTACTAAGTAGACTACTAACCCGCTTAGTAAGGAGTTCACCAATATACTTAACCGCTATTTTTAATAGAATGTAAAGTTCTTTAAAGCTAAAAAAATCTATAATTACGTTAATGTCGAAAAATGGATAGATGGTTTAGTGTGTAAAATTATTATTACTACTTACTTACCTCTTATACTAGCTTATTAGTTTAATAGGCTATATAAAAAATATAGTAAAGATAAGGTGCTCCACTATATAGCCGGTATATTTAATATTAAGAAGGCTAAGGTTAGGTAAACCTTTAATACTAATAACTCTAAGTGGATCCTATTTTGCATCTTTATATTAATTAGGCTGTCTATTAACCTATAGCGCGTAAATTATATTATTATAGTTAAGCTAAGCTATAAGCTCTTAGAGGTAAAGTAACTATTTACTTAGATAGATTAATAAGGATAGACTAAGCCTGTTTACTATAGTACTATTATAGCTAATTAGAAGTCGAGTATTAAGTAAAGGATATTAAAGTTAACTAAATTTATGTTGTTATTGTAGAAGTTGGTATATAAGGAGAAGGCTAATTTAAGCTTAAAAGTAGGCTAAGGTAAGAAGGAAGATACTAAGACTATCTAATACTGGTAATAATTGTAAGAGTATAATATAACTATAGATAGTTTTAAACACTATATATAGTTACTGTTAGGTAAAACCTAAGTAGATAGTTATATAGCCGCAAGGTATAGGCGACCCTGGGGCAACCTAGGGGTAACTCGCCCGTGAGGTACGTGCTCTATACGTGCCTAGGGAAAACCCTTTCTACCTCGCATATAGACTCCTCCTTTTCCCTTAAGGATTCGTCTCTGTCTATATAATATACCTATTATTCTATTATTGGACTCCCTATCTATATTTTTACCTTATATTTAAATCCTTACCAATCCCCTTAGGAGGATAGCCGGTTTAATTTTTCTATAATGCCTCCAAAAAGAAAACCAACGCCTATACCTAACGGTAATACGCTAGCAATATAACCGCAGAACACCTTAGGATCTAGTATAGACAAAACCGCTAAAAGCATACTAGTAGCATTTAAGTTACCTTCTAAACCTTAAAATAATTAGATATCTATAAACGCTAAAGACTAGTTTAACTTATATACCTAGGCTTAACAGGAGCCAAGTAAGGTTACTAGCGTCCTACCTAATACTACTAATATAAAGGAGCTAGATAAGCTAGCTAAGAAAATAGCTAATTTACAGAGCATTATTAATTTAATAAAGCCCTCCCATTGCCTCTTTAGTAAAGAGTATAAGTTATATAGCGAACGCATACGCCGAATAAATTTTAACGCCCTAGTTAAGAAGTTACTACCTAATATTAGCGGTACTACTTAACAGCATTTTAACTGGTAGATCGCCGCAGTTAAAAACTAATTTAAGGTTAATAACGCTAACTATAACTATAAGTAATGTATACGCTAGGCCATTAAAGGTCTTATAAAAGAGAAGATAATTACCTAACTAGTTTATTGCCGGTTAGGCNCTAANGATAAGGGTCCTTTACTATAGGATAAGTTTAAGACTATAGTCTAAGACTAAATTAGGAACCCTATAGTAAGACGTTTTAATAACGCTATAACGTACTATATGGCTATTATAAAAGAGAACTAAAGGTTTAACGTCTTTCTAGCCTATATATATAGCTTAGAGGACCTCTTCTTATATACCCCTTTTGTTAATCCTAAACAATAGGTAAACTTTTGGTTTTTACGCCTTTTAGCCTACCTATAAGCAGAGCTTTTCTGCCAGAACTTTGCCTAACGGGTAAGAACTACTAAAGACCTCTTTAACGAAATCCGCTGTATAGAGTAATTGCTTAATACTATAAAGCTCGCGGAAGATCGCGTAAGTAGTAGCGGCAAATTATTACGTACGAAGCGCGGTTATAGTATAGGCTCTATAGAGTTAGGCTTAAAGAATAGAACCTAGAAAGGGTAACGCTTTAAGTAAACTCCTAGGGAGATCACCTAAAAGCTAGATAGCTTAGGGGACCCCCTAAACGCTAGTGCTATACAGGCGAGTTAAAGGACCGCAGGCGGCTATTATAAGGAACACTAGAAGCAGGCTAACAAAGAGAAGTTAGCTTAGCCTTTAGAAAACCTAAAGCCCTAGTAGCGTATTTCTCTTAACTGCAACTAGGGCCTAATACAGAGGGAAAGAAGAAACGTATTATAGTATATATTGCGATAGATACGCCCTAGGGTAAAGTCCGCCTACGTACTTTATACAATAATAGGTACTAAATTAACCTTATTAATTAAGACGTCGTCCATAAGTTTAACCTACCTATACACTACGCGTTACGTTTACGTAAACCTGTTATACGTTTCCTTAATAACAACCAAATAATAATTTAGGATGCTTATAATCTAATAGTCACCACTAGCAACTCCTAGGGTACCCCTCGCACTATTAGCCCGCAGACCTTTTAGGGCGGCTTATTTAATAGTTACAATATAGTCCTTAAATGGGATTAGCTCGCGGAAGCAGATCTATTAATTAGCTTCTATTCTAGATAGTTTATCTAGGGTACTTTAGACCCTAGACACCTCTAGATAGTCACCCTTAACACTCTCTTAGTAAACATTAAGGCTAGCGAAACAGTCTATTCGCTATAGCTAGAAGATTCCTTTTTTACGCCGGTTATAAACATAATAAAGGACCTATTGTTATTAATAGCGAGTACCTATATAGACCCTTTGGACGTAAAGACACCGGTTATAAACACAGTAGAGGACCTACTATTACTGGCAGCAAGTACCTATAAAGACCCTCCGGTGTTAGCGCAGATCACCTATATATAAGGGGGAGGTAATTAAAACCCTAAAACTATTAAGTATACTATAGTAGAGCTATATATACTCTTAATGCGAGCACACCTATAAAACGCATATCGGCCGCACCCTTTTCTTTACTAGCTTCTGGAAGCATACTGCTATATAATAGTCGCTTTAACCTCTATAGCCCCTAGCCTACCAGATATATATAAAGAGGAAATTAATGTCTTCTTTAATAAGCTAGTAAGTATATTACTATAGAACTCTAAGTACAACCATACAATCAACTTAAAAGAAGGTAAAATGCTACCGTAAATACCCCTCTATAACCTCTTATAGAAAGAGTTATAGATCTTATAAAAGTACCTAGACAATGCTCTCGAAAAGGGCTAAATCAGGCCCAGTAAGTCGCCTGCTAGAGCGCCTATCCTCTTCGTGCCGAAAGTAGACGGTACAATGCGGCTATACGTTAACTACAGACGCCTAAACAAGATCACGATCAAAAATCAATACCCCCTACCGCTAGTCGGCGAACTCTTTAATAGGCTTAGCTATGCGAAGATATTTACAAAGCTAGACCTTTGTAATGCGTACTATAGGATTTATATTAAAAAGGGAGATAAATAAAAGACCGCATTTAAAACACGCTACGGTTACTTTAAGTACCTAGTAATGCCCTTTAGTTTTACTAACGCCCCTATAACTTTCTAGAGCTATATTTATAAAGCTTTAAAAACCCTAGTAAATACCATCTACGTAATTTACCTAGATAATATTCTTATCTACTTAAATAATAAGGATAAGCACGTTAAGCACGTTAAGTAAGTACTATAATAGCTCCGCGCTTAGGGCCTATACGCCAAACTATTAAAATGTATCTTTTATACTAAGAACGTTAAGTTCCTAGGCTTTATTATTACCCCTAAGGGTATTATAATGGACCCTAACCGCGTAAAAGCTATTAAGGAATGGCCTAAGCCTAAGTCCTATAGGGATATCTAGGTCTTCCTTAGCTTTGCCAACTTCTATAGGCGATTTATCTAGAACTACTTAGATACCGTATACCCCCTACACGCATATCTTGCATAGGTATATCGCAACCCAACATTAAATAGGGAGAAGAAGAAGAAGCGTAAGTTAAAAGGGCCTACTAAATGGTATTAACCTTAGTCCTAGCCTAACGACGCGTAGTAGGCGTTCTGTAAGCTACGCGCTGCGTTTATATAGGCTCCTTTACTTCGCTACTTTAACCCTAATTTACCCCTAATAGTAATTACTAACGCTTTTAACTATACCTATAGCGGTATACTTCTGCAGCCTTAAGGGTAGGGAGATTAACTCTACTAGCACCTAATTACTTATTATAGTTAGAAGCTTACTAGCCTAAAAGTATAGTATAATATGCACAATAAAGAACTACTCGCTATAGTGCAATTCTTTAAGATATAGCGCCATTACCTTAAATACGCCGCGTATATAATACGCGTGCTCTGCGATTATAATAATTTTAGGTACTTTATAACTACTAAGAGCTTATCTACTTACTAGGCCTGGTACGCTAAGGAACTAACTAAGTTTAATTTTAAGATTAAATATAAGCTAGGTAAGGTAAATCCTACTAATATACTATTCCGGCGCCTAAATTATACCAAAAGCTTTAAAGATAGTAGTAAAAGGACAATCCTTAATGCTATGCTGCCTATATTATAGTAAAAGTTGCGGGTTATAGGCCTTATGGGCGGCCCTAGTACTACTACACTAAACTAGTGAGTAGCATACGTGCAGTATGTAAGTAACCCTTATAAACTTAGCGCTAGCAGACCAGAGCGTCCTACTATTCTCTTTAAGACTACTTTAACTAACCTAATAGCGCTTAACCCTAGGGAAAACCCCTTAGCCTAGGCTACGGTCCCCTGCAATAACCTAGTAAGTTATCTACGCATTATATATTACTTCGCTAGTACTAACTTTACGTAGAGTCTTATGCTATAGCAAGAGGTAGTAGTAGCTGCTTTAGCCAAAACGGCGTTTATAGAACACCCCCTTAAGTTACTAGTTAATTTTATTTATAGAGTATAAAAAAGGGACGCCTTTACACGCTCTATATATAATTAGTTAACCTAAAAACGAGTTTCTACTAGTAATAAGAACTACACCCTTAATAATTAAGGACTCCTAAGGTAAAATAATAAGGTCTAGGTGCCGAATTATATACTACTATAATAGGAGATCCTTAAGCGGAATCATGACAATCCTATAGGCGGCCACTATAGTTTTAACCGTACTTTTAAGGTAATCGCGCGGAAGTATACTTAAAACGGTCTTACTTAGGACCTCTATAAATACCTAGATAATTATAATACCTACTAACGCTCTAAATCGCGCCGCTATAAACCCTATAATAAGCTATAGCCTCTTTAGGTCCCCACCTAGGCCTAATAACATTATTTACTTAACTTTATTACGGATCTCCCAAAGTCTAAGACTCCTAATAGCGTAGAGTATAACTCTATCCTTATCCTTATAGACCATTTTATAAAGCTAGTACGCTACTATCCAGTGCGTAAGATAATTAATGCTACGCAACTCGTAGAACTCTTATTTAGAGTTTTTACGCAAATAGGGCCTCTAAATAATATTGTCTTTAATAGGGGTAGTATATTTACAAGTAAGTACTAAAGCACTATGTGCTACCATCTCCGCGTTTAACGTAAACTTAGTACTACATTCTACCCGCAGATAGATAGTTAGACGAAGCGTTAGAACTAGGAGCTTAAGGTATACCTACGTATATTTACAAACTGGGAACAGTCCAATTAGGCCTCCCTACTTAAAGAAGTAGCCTTTACCTATAACTCTAAGGTCTATACTATAACGAAGCGTTCCCCTATTAAGCTCGCCTATAGCTAGCTACTAAACGTCCTAGATAAAGTCCTAGATAGCATCTAAGACGCCTAATAAGGTAGGAAAAGGTCTAAGTTAACGAATGTCTAACTTATAAGGACGCATTTATAACGCCTACGCCTTACATATAAGGCAGCGGCGGCGTTAATAATGCACGCCTAAAAGCTTTAGGTAAAATACTACAATCGTTACCACCTAGCTAAGTACTTCGCCGTTAGTAAACAAGTCCTACTCTCCTCTAAGAACATCCGCACAAAACGTCCCTATAAAAAGCTTAACTATAAGTTTATAAAACTGTTTTAGATCCTAAAGCGCGTAGGGTAGTAAGTATATAAGCTAGAGCTTCTACTTACTATAGCATAGCTCTACCTAGTCTTCTATATCTCCCTACTAGAGCCTTATAGGTCACGCCCTAGGTTTTAACCCCCAGCAGTAGAAGAGCTTAAGGAAGGCAATTAGAAAGTAAAAGTAATCATCGCCTATTAGGATCGTGCTAAATAACCGCAGTACCTTATTAAATAGCTAGGATGGCTAAATAAGTATAATAAATAGAAATACAAGACAGAACTTAAGAATTGTTAATAACTATTAGATAAGTACCGTAAGCGGGACACCCTAGCCTTATAGCCGAAGCGTAGGCGAAAAGCAAGCGCCGCTGTTAAAATATAACCTATATTAAAGCGGAGCAGAGGATATCCCAAGGGATTAAAGAACAAGTAACAATTGCTATAAAAGCTACAGCGTATATATAGGGTGAAGTTTTAATTCATTAATATCCTATATAAGCTATACTCTAACATAACCTAGTAATGCTAGTAACTTATAGGCGACTTACAGGCGAGGCTACGGCGTATACTAGCAACGAAGCTTAACTTAAAAAGCACCCTTCCTAAACCTAGTCTATTACTCTATACTAGCTAAGCAGATTATTTATATATTAGAGAATAGGCCTATCTATAACTAGGGTCCATTTAACTAAGGTCTATAACCTGCTAGTAACCTACCAGTAGTAACCTATACCGACAACTTATATACTATTCCACGTATATACTATACAGATAACACATAAGGCTAAAGCATAGGTTAGCGGCGGGTCTAATAGGTATATAGCCTTACCGTCCTAATTTAGCTGCATATAAGTAACCTATAACCTACCCGCGAAGTATATACGGCGCTACGCCGGTATAGCGTAAGGACAAAGTAGGGTTAGTAGCGGATTTAATAGGTATATAGCCTTACTATCCATAAATCTAGCTATATGCGAATAACCTATAACCTACCCACGAGGTACTAGCGACCTGCCTATATAAGCGAGCTTTGGAATATTTCTAGTTTACCAAATTTAGGCGACAGTATTAAGCTCTACTAGCTCTACCTATTAAATAGACCAATTAGGATTTTCTATACCGGGTATATAAAATTACTACTAGCTCAGTTAAATACGGGGAAGTCTTAGCAAGGCAAATCTAACCAATTAGATAACTTTAACCGCTAGTTAAAGTTCCTTAACATCTTCGCGCCGCGTATATGCACTACCTGTCTCTCTATACGCAAAATTAAGACGCTCTTTCCCCTCCAAATTTTTTCCTTACTAAGGTTTTTTATGGGGTTTTATTAAGGCTTAAGTATATAAAGGATTAGGGACAACCCTTTTTAAAAGGGGGGGGTATTATTAGGTAAAACCTAAGTAGATAGTTATATAGTCGTAAGGTACGGGCGACCCTAGGGCAACCTAGGGGTGACTCGCCCGTAAGGTACGTGCTCTGCACGTACCTAGGGAAAACCCTTCCTACCTCGCATACAGACTCCTCCTTTTTCCTTAAGGATTCGTCTCTGTCTATACAATATACCTATTATTCTATCATTGGACTCCCTATCCACATCCTTACCTCACAGTTACTATATAGCGAAACCTGTTATAATTATATAGTGGCGTATATGTGGGTTAAGGGACGTGTTTTCTAGTAACTTATAAGTAGTAGCGTAGCGTATATAGTAAACTTAGTTAATTAAAATGTTTTTAGTATTATTATTTCTAAAAGAGCATTAAGCTGTGTTATGGGACTAATATATATTGTTATAATTTGGCTTATAAGCGTACGCGTATATATAAGTATGGACCTAACCCCTAAGTGACGCGTATATATACTACCTTACCTCCTATATAGATCTTTACGCGATATTAATTATATACTTTCGCCTCATACCTTAACAGTTAGCTTATACTATAATAGTTGGCTTATACTATAATAAGCTGCAGCTTATAGCACTATTATTATTAAGGCAGCGTTTAGCCACAAATTGCAGCATTATTATTAGCGGTATAGCATATAGCCGTAAAATATAACTAAATGCGGCTAAATGCTAAAATCGCTAGATTAGCATAAACCTAACTTAAGATACTAGTAAAAAAATTCGTAATATAGAGCCTTAGCGAGATTTTTATAGGGGTAGTAACTTTAATATTTATTAATAAAGTATATATAAAATATTAAAATTATTAAAATTATAAAATTATACTTTTATATATACTTACCAATATTAATAAAGTATATATAAAATATAAAATTTATAAAATTTATACTTTTATATATGCTTAGTAATCTTATAGTTAGTAGCTAAATACTAAGACTTAATTATAAATGCCGCATTTAGTAGCTAAATACTAAGACTTAACTATAAATGCCGTATTTAGCAGCTAAATGCTAGTACTTAGTTATAAATGCCGTATTTAGCAGCTAAATGCTAGTACTTAGTTATAAATGCCGCATTTAGCGGCTAAATGCTAATATTTAATTATAAATGCCGTATTTGGCTGCTAAATGCTATAAAATGCTGTAAAATGCTATAAAATGCTAGAAAATGCTAAAATGGCAGAAAAGTAAAATTAAATGCTGGTAAATTTTTTCCTGACGACTAGTCTACTCCTTTATAAGTAGAGGGGATACGCTCCTCCGGGGAGACTTTATTAGCCTCTTGAGGTAAAGGCGTTATTTTAGGGGGTAAGGAGGTATAGCCCGTTATTGTTAATTAATAGCTATACGTTCCCTCTATAATAGATTATAAGCGATTAGAATTATAAGAGGCTAGTTTAACCGGAATGTATAATTATCTAATTAATAGTATAGAATAAGGGTTATAAGTAAGTAGAAGATAAGTTAAAGGTAGAATAAGCTTTATATAATAAAGGGCAAATACTTTCTAACCTTTTTTATTTAGAGACTAATCGCTAGTTCTTCTTTAGAGGAGAACTAGCTCCCTATATAATCCTTTTAAGACACTAATAAAACCCTTCGCCCCTTATCTATCTGACCATATCTTCTCTATAACATTAGTAGGACATTAGTAAAACCTTTATCTATTTTATTTAATATGTACCTTTTAGGAGAGCCCGTTATAGCTATATAACTCTTTTAAGTAAAAAGAGGTAAATATATTAGCCTAGTTATGGATAGGAATAATATAACTTAATAGATATCTATACTAGATTAAAGCGGTAGAATTAAATCTATATAACTATAAATAAGTAAAAGAAATAATAAAATATTTCCTTTTTAGGTATATAAAATAAACAGCGTATTAAGAGCAAATGCTATAGTAAATATAAGACCTTGTAGAATAAGGCATAAGTAGCACTAGGGAGTACTAAATAAGGTATATATACGGGCTTGTACGAGAATATGGCGAGACTAAAGGGAGCGAAAATATGTAATATAGTACTAGTGCCCTTTAGGCTTAGTGCCTCCGGGCGGAATAAACTTCATCATCATCACGCTGATACTAAATTCTGACCTATTAAAGGTAATTCCTCCCACCATTCTTTCCACATTCAAAATATCCTCTACCATTCGTCTTTCTGGAGTTTTGTCTTCTCCCTAACTTTTATTGTTCTCCTCTCTCGTTCACCTGTGCCAAGCTCTCGTCATCTGCCTTGCGCATCAGGCCATCATCGCGCTGCTACAGTCGCTATTCATCCGTCATGTCGACAACAGTTGCAAATGACGGAGGTGCAGCTCCCGTGGCGACAGCTTTGAATTCGGGGAGGCCAGGGAAGTCGAGGACTGCTATACCTGCACAGACGGGAAACTGGGTTCTTGGAAAGACGATTGGTGCAGGTAGTATGGGCAAGGTGAAGCTGGCTCAGAGGGTGGAAGATGGTGAACAGGAATTCCTCACAGCAGATTGGCTTCTGCGGTCACGACTAACCGCTATTATCAGGCTGCGGTCAAGATTGTCTCTCGAGCAGATCGAGAGCGAGCCGATAATTCGAAAGAGATCCGCACAGCACGAGAAGCCGCAATTGGCACTCTCTTAGATCATCCGTACATATGCGCTATGCGAGACGTTGTACGCACGACCGATCATTGGTATATGCTTTTTGAATATGTAAATGGCGGACAAATTCTTTATAGATAGCCAAGCAGCTATTAAAAGGTTACAGCTTAATTCTCTTACAGGAGGGCAAGAACTAGTCTTTAAAATTACACAAAGCTGTTCCTACCTAGCTAGTAAGAACGTCTCTATTAACTTTTACTGGGTTCCTAGCCACCTAGAAATTTATGGAAATGAAATAGCAGATAAACTAGCAAAGAAGGGCCTCTTAAGAAGAAAAATACCATCCTCTTATACCTCTTTAGCCTATATAGGGAAGCTAGCAAGAGAAAAGATACTAGACTAGTGGAAAGACAATTGGCAACAGAATAAAAGTAAAGGAAAACACTACACTAGAATCTGTAAAGGAAACTACTCCTTTTCTCTTAAAGCCCCTTAGGATAAATATCCTAAAAGGCTATAATCAGCTTTCTACCAACTAAAACTAGGAAAAGGCTTCTTTAAGTCCTTCTTTAAAACAATAGGAAAGGACAAAGAAGGTAGATGCTTTAGAGATTGTACTACTGTACAAACCCCTAAGCACCTACTACTAGAATGTAGGCTATATTGGGAAGAGAGAAAAGAAATGCAAAGACAACTAGGTTCTTCTTTATCTCTAAAGAAGCTTTTTTATACAAAAAAAGGAAAGGAAGTACTTTTTCTATTTCTAAGTAAGATAGGAATAGCTACTGGAAAGTGGCTAATAGCAGAAGGATTTTCTTAGGAGGTAACTCCTATTAGAATCTAAGTAAAAATAATAGTAAGCAAAAGGACAGAAATAAAATACAAAAAAAAGGATAGGGATAGGCGTTAGGATTTCTTATTTTTTACTGATTTCCTACTGTCTTTTATTACCTAATAGTTGTTAGCAACCTAGTGTTTACTAGGGAGCGGTAAACCTCTAGCTTAGAGGTTTATAAACTACTAGGACATAGTTACTAGTATATATTAAGCTGCCTAGAAAGGATTCATGTAGATAGGACTATAGCGCCATAGCCTAGAGGCTGCATGCGCAGTATTGTACGTAGTATAATACAATGGATTGAAAAAGAAAAAAAATGGCGGACAAATGCTCGACTATGTAATCCCTCATGGAAGGTTGAAGGAGAAGCAGGCCAGGAAGTTCAGCAGGCAGATCGCGAGTGCTTTGGACTACTGTCATCGAAACAGTATTGTTCATCGGGACCTGAAGATTGAGAACATTCTGATAACTAAGATGGGTGATATCAAGATTATCGATTTTGGCTTGAGCAATCTATTTGCTCCATGGAACCATTTGAAAACTTTTTGCGGGAATTATTTTCCAGCGCCGGAGCTACTGCAGGCCAAGGCATACACTGGACCAGAGGTTGACATTTGGAGTTTTGGCATTGTGCTCTACGTTTTGGTCTGCGGGAAAGTGCCATTTGATGATCGGAGTATGCCAGCGTTGCATGCCAAGATCAAAAAAGGAATTGTGGACTATCCAAATTGGTTGTCACCTGGTAGGCCAACTTCGAAACAATGCCTTAGCATGTGTGATGACGATGCGCAGAGTTCAAGAGCCTGATTTCACGGATGCTTCTCAAGGACCCGAAGCAGCGCGCAAGTCTGCAAGAAATCATGAATCATCCTTGGATGATCAAAGGATTTGGATCTCCACCAGAAAACTATCTTCCAGCCCGCGAACCCCTTCAGCTACCCCTCGATCCCGCCGTCATACAAGCAATGACCGGCCCCGACTTTGGACCTCCGGAATTGATACAAGCTCAATTGACGGAGGCGATTGAGTCGCAAGCTTACCTGCGGGCTGTTCGACTGGCTATACACGAGCGCGAGAACCAAGGCCCAAATAGAGATCCGGAGAAGAAGAGGGGGTTTGGTTTTAATTTTTACAAGAGGAGGAATTCGACGACGAGCCAAGATACACTCACAGCTCCGAGTTCAGAAGACTTGCGGCTTGGCAGCGATCCGATTAAAGCCTTTTATCCACTCATTTCTGTCTATTATCTTGTTAGAGAGAAGCAGGAGCGGGGTCGACTTGCAACAAACCCAGGAGCCACGAGCCTCTATGAGCAGGCGAAGCTTTACTTCAGATACCAGAGATCCCAACGAACATCCCTTCCCCATTGGTCTCAACGACTGTGTCCAAGCCTTCTAATGGGGGATATTTCCTGGCTTAGTAACCATCGAAGGCATTCTTAGCCAGCTCAAAGTCCCCATGGTCGAGTTACAACGTTGGATACGGCTTTATTTTATAAACTTAAGCCGGTGACAGATCACGCACACCCCAGGGCGGATCATTATGTCGGGATTGGAATTTCGCCATTAACCCAAGACCGTTTCTGTGTCCATCCTATTAAATCCAAGCATTAATAAGGAGGGTGCGGATATTGATAAAGAACGTAATGCTAAGTCCGTATATATATCTCTATAATTCTCCTTAGTGTCTATAGTCTCCTACCCTTAATCTAAAAATTTAGGTCTTAGACCTTAAGCTACTATTAAGGGGAGATAAACTTAGTAACTACTATTAGGGGGTATTACTCTAGGGGGGGAGAGGAGGGGTCGCTTAGGGGTAATATATAGTCTCCTATTAGGAGCCGAATAAGGTTATTAAAAAATACTAGTTTCCTATTAAAAGCTTATTAAAATAATTAGAAAATATAAGTTTTCTATTAAAAGCTTAATAGGATAATTAGAAAATATTAGTTTCCTATTAAAAGCCTAGTAGAATAATTAGGAAATACTAATATTCTATTAAAAGCCTATTAAAATAACTAGAAAAATTAGAAAAATTAAAATCTTATTAAAAGGCCTTTAGGGTCTTAATACCCTAATTAAATATTAGTATTATTATAAGGTTTAAAGGAAGAAATAGTAGATATAAATAAAAGATATAAATTAATAATCTGGTTTTTATAGCTAGCTATTCTTTTTTTATAAAAAAAAAAGTATAAAGGATTTAAATATAAGGGGACTTTATAAATAGGGGGATATAAGGTATAATTATAGGAATAAGATAGATTATAGAGAAGATAAATCCTTAAGGAGGTAAGGCCTTTAAAATTAAAGAGACTATATACTTTAGGTATATACATTTAGTATATAACTAATAGCTATTTAAGGGGTATTTAGGGTTTATTTTAAGGATAATCTAAGGTAATATAACGGGCTCTTTTAAAAGGTATATATTAGATAAAATAGATAAAGATTTTACTAATATTCTATTATTATTTATTGCTTAACGTCTAATTTAGATCCCTATTGGGCCTACGCGGACTACTCCTTATTTATATATAGGGAGAAAACTCTACTTAAGAAAACCCCATAATCTATCTCCCCGCCTTTTAGGACTTGTCTACTTAGCGCCTATAAGTCGCCTATGGTGCTCTACTACCTTACTTTTTAACCTTCTTAAAAACCACTACTACCGTAACAAGCCTACGGACGCGCTAGTATTGCAAACCTCGCCCTACTACTGTAGAGTTATTAGGGGGCGCCTGTTACTTACCCCTTTACCTTTTATTACTATTTCCTTTGCAACCTAAAACTAGTTTAGCACATTTTAGCTAATAAGCTACTAGGTAACCGCCTTAAGACCTTTTTATATTAAGAGTAGTGTACTATAGTTCTCTATGCTAGCTATTAAAAGTATTGCTTTTTAGTTAGTGCGTAGGGGGCATAACAGTATTACGTGTTTTGGTGTCTGTCTTAGCCAGCTATATTTACATCTTAGGCTACCTACTAGGACACCTACCTAGTAGAGCCAATCTTTTGGTCCTATTATCCCTATTCTTAAAAGTATTGCCATTATATTTTCTATCTTTATTAAGCCTTCTTAAAGCCCTTAAGTGTTTACCCCCTATAGCGTTAACTATGCTACGGCTTAGGTTTTTCTTACCTAAGTTAGCCTCTATACCTTTAACTCCTATATACCTTTTTAGCGTTAGTCTAACCAGTATTATATTATAGTAGATGGTTTCCTAGCGTTCTTTTATACTCTACTTTAGCTTCTTTCTCTTTCTTACTATTATCTTTACTGGCCTCTTACGCGTCTCCCTTCCTCCTTTATATGGGTTTAGGCCCTAGCGCAGCACCATTTTTCTTTTACTTTTTTGCCTGTTTCTCTAATAGATCTTCCCTACTTTAGGGTTATTAGTTTATTCTCCTATAGGGTACCCTAGGGTCCCTCTATAGTTTATTTAGGCGTGTCTTAATATACTTTATAACATTAAAGTTACGTTTATTTTGCGCCCTTTATATTATAGCGGCTTTAATATATAGTTATAGGCGGGGAATATTGGCTTCCTTCTCGAGCAGTGCTGTGGCCGTTCGCTTATACCCACCTATTATACCTTAAAGGCAGGCTATTTAGATCTTTTAGAGTAGTTTAAGGAGTAATTTAGGGGGGCCTTTCTTAGTTTCTCTAATAGCCCAGATACTGGATCTATATATTATAGTTAGCCGGACAACTACTGTATATAGTAGGCGTGACCTCTAGAAGTATAAACCCTATATAGAATTAACACTCCTAAATAGTGCGATATATTATACTTAGCCCTTATAGGCCGCTTGCGCCGTATATACGCTCCATTAAAGCTTACTATCTACCTATACTCCTAATACCCTTAGGCCCTAAACTGGTTAACCCCTAAAGCCTTAAATATAAATTATATAATAGAGATCTGCAGATTAGTTGCGTTTTCTTATAAAATAGATTAGCTAGTATTTCTTTAGTAAGAATTGGACTCCATATTGTCTTGCCTATTCTATATAGGTATTATAGGCTTTCTCTAGTGTCCTGCAATTCTCTGCGGCTATTAGCCCATAGATAATTAGGTTTGTGTTGTCAACAAAGCCTATCCCCTAGGTTGCCCCTTCCTTAAAGGTATTGAGCAAGTTGCTTATAAAGAAAAGGAAGAGTATAGGCGAAAGAGGTAATCCTTATAGTATACCTGTTGTAACTGTAATAGGGGGGCTCTAGTATCCGCTAAAGACTAGTAATGTTTCTTTCTAGCCTATAAACCCTTAAACAAATTATATAATCCATTCTAGGAAGCCCTTTACCCTAAGGATGTATAGGAGGCGCTTATGGGGTACATTGTCGTAGGCGCCGCTTTTACTAATATTCTACTAATATCCCCAGAGAAGATATAGTTAGACTAATAAGGGGTAAAAGGTTTTACTAGTATCTTAAAAGGATTATAAAGGGAGCTAGTTCTCCTCTAAAAAAGGATTAATAATTAATCTTTATATAATAAAGCCTTATAGAAAATACTATAATAGGCTTATTAATGGGTAGGTATATAGGTATAGAATAGTTAATAATATAAATATAACTAGTAGAGTAGGTTACTTAATAGATTAACTCTAATTATATTCTAAGATTTACTATAAAGAAGAGAACTATCTAGGTAGGGACTATAGTCTTTTAAGTATTTAATACTGCGCCTAAGAAATATACTAAGTATATTAGTATATTAGTATATTAGTATATTATACGTTCCCACGTTCTTATATTTCTATATTTTAAACTTATAATATAAATAACCATATAACTTAGCTACTTTTTATCCTATAGCTTAATTATTTTTAGCGCCTTCTATATTATCTTAATTAGCCTATTTATATCTGTTACAGAAGTAGGTACGAGCTGGAATACAATATACTAAACGGGGTAGTAATTAAAGAAGGCTACGTACGCGTAACTATGCGTGGTTAATATAAAGATATTTAGATGCAGAAATAGAACAGGTTAGGTACGGGTATAAATAGGGATTATAGGGGAACGTGCGTAGGTGTCTTGGAACGAACGTGAGCACGGGTTAAGAACGTTAAAACGCGCAGAGACGTGAGAACGTGTGAGTCCCATAACAATATCTTTTCTTAGTAGTTATATTACTACTAATATAAGGACCATAACACTATCCCCCTCCTTTTTATCTTTATTCTTAAAGATATCTCCTATCTCCAAGTTATTTATTAGAGGTATAGCATTTCCGTTTTTAATTTAATAACCTTTAGTATTTTTAATACCTTTTATTATCTCCTTTATATCTAATTATTATAACTAGCTAGTAACTACCATATTATTACTTAATAAAGTTATATTATCCTATTCCCGTTATAAAGAGAAGAAGTTAGTATATATTACAATTACGACTCTATCTAGTTACTAATCTTCTTTTTATGCTAAGTATATATAAGCGAATATATAATTATCCTATAATGTTTAATCTATCTCCAACACTAAGTATACACGTTTTATAATTCTTTATAGGCGTTTAGTGCCTTATTAAATTTATTATAGGGTCTTATATTTAATCTACTATATCTTATTTTAAGGATAAGTTAGCTTTAGCCCTTACTAAAGTATAAAAACTTTAAAATAACAAAGAGCGGATTTACGCTAAGAAGTAGAGAGTATTTAAGGCTTAACTAGCTACTTGCGCTCGGTTACTCCGTCTTAAAAAGGGTTATAAAAAAGTACGCTCTAAGAAATTACGTCTTACTAAGTAAGGTCTTTATAAGCTTAAGGCTAAGAAGGCTAAAGGGGGTTTTGGTTAAGAAGAGGCGGAAATAGTTTATATATTAGTAGTAGATCCCTTAGATAATCTAGCTCGTTTATTACCTTTAACTAATCCCTTTATCTTTAGCTCCTTTTTATTATTACCTAACCTATTCTCTTTTAATACTCCTATACTTTCTCTATAGCTTTCTTTAAGCTTTATAGTAGTTCTTAAGTAGTCTTATTATAGCCTATTATAAAGGCTTAGTTAAAAGAATAGAATCTATTAATAGCTAGTAAACGAGAATTCTAAGACGAGGACTAGAAGAAGGTTAAGGAAAGGACATATCTATATATATAGCGCCAAGGCCCAGCGGAGCCCCTAACTAGGGTCTGTAACAGTGCCGTAACACCTATCTACTTTACTTTATACTATATTTTATTATTAATGTCCTTATAATTAATAATCTTTAAAACCTACTATTTGTCTTCTTCTTACCCTTTATATATATCTGCTTTATAAACTAGTAGCTCTATATCTTTATACGCTAGCTCTAGCATCGCGATATACTATATAGGGTAGATTTTTATCTTTAATTAAGAAATAAAAAAACGTATTAAGCCTATTAATAGCTATAATAGTAATAATAATATTTAATTACGCTGTTGCGGCTCCTATTAGGGTCTATATAGATATATATATATATATAAGAGGGAAACCGTACAGCTATAGCTGGATAAAACCTCTCCTTCTACTATTATATAGCTTATATAGCCTCTCTTCTAACTAGTAACTGTTAAGCACAAGTAAACGTCTCCTTAAAGCGCTATAGAAAAACTATTTTAATGCGTACTCCTAGGTCCGTCTAGTGGGATATATAGCTGGGCCTAGGTTTCGTTCCTAGCTGCTTTAGTTATCTAGGTAGGGCGTAGGCTAGCGGCCCGTAAGGTTAGTAGTGTAGTAGTTATATATACTACTATCTACATCGTTATTTACAGCTTTATAGCTCTATAGTTATAATAGTACTAGGGTATATTGCCTGCTAAATTCTGTTAAGTTCTACTAACTTACTAGCTTTTACTAAGTTCTACTAAGTTCTACCTACTTACTAACTTTTACTAAATTCTGCCAACTTCTGCCAACTTCTGCTAACTTACTAACTTTTACTAATTTCTACCAACTTCTGCCAACTTCTGCTAACTTACTAACTTTTACTAATTTCTACCAACTTCTGTTAGCTTGCTATAGTATTCTACTATAATTGGCAAATTATCGCGACATTGCCGCAATTTACCGCAATTTGCTGTACTTTACGGTCCTCTTTCTTTTAAAGCACTTTTTAGCCTCTTCCCTTTGCCCTAGTTAGCTCTTTAGCTAGTAAAAGGTATAGTAGGAGGTTTATCTATATAAACTAGTCTATAACCGCTTTAGCAGCCTTTAGCTTAGCTAGGAGCTCTCTATATAAGGACGTTCCGGTATAGTAATATATTTCCGCCCAGCTAGCGGCGTGCCTAGGGTAGAACACTACTACGTATATTGTTAATTATTAGTTATAGCCGCATAGGCAGGCTAGGGTTAGGTGCCCTAGTACTTTTTAATAGTAGAGGTATCTATTAAGCCCTATATACTTAGTTCTAAGCAGTATATTAATTATACTCTCTACCTTAGTAAGCCTTATATAGCGTTTAAAGACCTTCTTATTTTATAGCTCGGCCTAGGCCGTTATATAGTAGGTAAGCGTACTCTAGTACTTTTTCTACTCCCTTTTCCATTACTCCTTAAATACCTCTTGTACTTTAGCCCTTTTGCTCTTTTTATACTACGCTTTAAACAGGTCTACTAACCGTATTTCTATCCCTAAGATAGCTGCCACTATCCTTTTAAGCTTATTCCGTCTAGTAGGTCTTATTAGTAGCTTTATTCTAGGCCGAAGTTAGCGCTAGTAAGCTATTATAGCCCGTATAGCGTTATACTCCCTTTTAATATGCTCTCTTACTGGCCCCTTTTACGTTCTCTCTATATAGGCTATAGCTAGCTCCTTAAAGTATATCTAGAGCGGCGGAAACCCTATCTTATACTTAAGTACTACTATTATAGAAGGGTACGGTGTCTCTTAGATAGAAAGTTAACAATGCTATTAGTCTATCGGTCTGTTAGTCGGTTATAATTAGTTAAAATTAAGTAGTAAGAAGAGAAAGAAAAGAGTATATTAAAGGAAAATTGTATGTCTATTAGTGTCGCCTAAGTTATTTAAGACTTTAAGGGCTCTTGTAACAAAGCCTTATAGTAAAAACTATAGTGGACTTGTCAATAGGCTAGGTATATAGGTAAGAACAATAATTAACAACATAAATATAACTGGTGGAGTAGTTGCCTAACAGATTAACTCTAATTATATTCTAAGATTTACTATAAAGAAAGGAACTATCTAGGTAGGGACTAAGGTCCTTTAAATACCCAAACTACGCCTAAGAAAGTCCTTGCTCCATTTACTCTATTTACTTTATTACGGATTATATAGATTATATAGATTATATAGATTATATTATATAACCTTGATTACTATTCCTTATTATATAGTTCTACCAGATCTATCTTAGACTATACCTATATTAACTAACTAGCTTCTTCTAACTCTTCTTTAAGTAGTTATAACATTGTACTTAAAGCGTCCGTAATACTATCTCCCTCCTCTTTAGCTTTGTCCTTAAAGATTCCTAGCATCTCTAGGTTGTTTACTAGATATATAATATTCGTCTAATTAATTTAGTTAATATTATTACTTATTATACCTAAGGCTCCTTCTTCTTCTTCTACAGCTCGTCGGTCTCGTACTGTTACTGCGATATTATCTCTTAGTGAGATAATATTATCTCCGTATTCTTATTATACGAAAGAGGGGTTAGTTTGTATTACGCTGGCAAGTCCTTTATCTTAGCAACCCTCTTTATATTTAGAGTATACTAAAGCGAATATTTAATTATCCTATAATATTCGCTTAGTCTTTAACGCTAAATATACGCGTCCTATTATTCTAAATAGTTTTTAAGTACCCTTATTAATTGCTGCTAGGGTCCTAGGTTTAATCTACTACTATAAAGCTTAATAATAAACTATTAGTGGCGCTGGCTAAACTTCGTCGTTCTTATAATGCTAAGTAAGAGGCTGCCGCTGCTTAATAATAGGCTCTTAACTCTCGTCTTACTGCTTTTACTCGGTTAATCCGTCTTAAAAAGGTTTATAAAAAGGTGCGTTTTAAGGAGTAGAAACTTATAGAACAAGGTTTATAGAAACTTAGTAATAAAAGAACAGATTTTCCTCTAATAGAGAGGGAAACAGCTCCAAATACCTCGGCAGGTGCTCCTCTTAGGTCCCCCTTAGGTAACTTATTCTTTAGCGATCCTTCTTTATTAATACTACCTAACCTTTTCTCTTCTAATACTCCTGTACCTTTCCTATAGCATTTTTTAGGTTATTTAGTGGCTCCTAGGTAGTCTTATTATAGCCTATCTACTTAACCTTATACCATATTTTATTATTAATGTCCTTATAACTAATGATCTTTAAAACTTACTATTTGTCTTCTTTTTATCCTCTATACGTGTCTGCCTTATAAACTAGTAGCTTAATATTCCCGTATACTAGCTCTAATATTACGATATACTATATAGAGTAGATCTTTATTTTGGCTAATAAGTTTAACTTAAACATAACCGGTAAAATCCTTTATATAATTTTAAAAGGTCCTAAGCTAATATGGTCTAACTTCTTACTTAGTCGTCGACTCTTAAAATTTTTATATAGTAGCTATACTTTATCTCCCTCCTTAAGATCTAGTCCCTTAGATCTCTTAGCGTCGTAGTATTTTTTTATTCTTTGCTATACTACTTTAGCTATATCTATAAGGTATATATAAAGATTTATTAATATCTCTATTCTTTGCTTAGCTATGCTACTCATTTTCTTTACTTATTGTAGCAATAATAATATTCTTAGCTCGTATCCGTAATTCGCCTTAAATAGTAATATGCCCATTCCTTCTTGTGGTATTATATTATATGCAAACTATATAACTAGTAATAGCGATACCTAATTATTTTGTATATAGTTAACGTAATGCCTTAGATACTACTTTAGTATTTAATTTAGTCTTTCTATCTAACTATCTGTCTGCGGATAATATATAGTAGAAGTTGCTGCTCGAACTCCTTGTTCTACTAAGAATACCTCCTAAAATACTACTACGAATCTTAGATCTCTATCTAATATAATCTTTATTAGTGCTCTATATCTTATAAACACTTCTTTTATATAGATTTTAGCAATATCTTCCGCTAATATTTCTTCAGTGTATGCTACAAAGTAGCCCTATTTAGTTAACTTATCTACTATTACTAAGATTACGTCGTAATATTATCCGGTAATAGGGTCTCTTAACTTTAGTAACTTTATAATAAAGTCCTATAATATAACCTCCTATAGTCTCTCTAGTGTTTTAATAGGTTGTAGCCCTCTATATAGCTTATACCTTATTAGTTTATTCCTCTAAAAATCTAGATATTCCTTTATAACTTATCTTACTAGTTCCTAGATTCCTTAAATAATATATTCTTCTTAAAGTCTTAACACTAAGCCTATAGCTCCATTATGTTCTTATATTATTCCCTTATAGAATTCTTTAACAAATTCTTTTGTAATAGACCTTAGAACATAAGTCACTTCTCTATTCTTATACTAGTCTGCATCTAGATCCTTACTTTATACCTTTTAGATCTTCTATATCTAATCACTCTCTAGTAATTTATAGGTCTAGCTAATTTCTCTTATTACTGCTATTTTAGGATAATTGTATCTAATTAATCTATCTTTATCCTTTCGCAATATTGCTCCTAATAGTTTCTTATTATTTTATAGTTTAGCTTTTCTACTAAGAGCGTCTGCTCGTGCATTCTCTATACCCTTAGTATACTAAATCTCGAAATAGTATTCTGTAAGCATCTCTACCCACCTAACTTATCTTTAGTTAAGTTCTTTTATTATTAGGAACCCCATTAGGTTCTTATAGTCTATCTTAACTATAAATAGTTTCTCTGTACCTTATAAGAATGCTCTCTATTCCTTAAGTACTATAACTATACCTAATAACTCCTTATTGTAAATGTTATAGTTTAGTTCTAGTAGTGTTATCTTTTAACTATAGTATGCCACTAGATGCTATGCGTCTTTATACCTCTATAGCAAATATACTCCTAGTGCGAAGTCTAATACGTCTATTTCCACAACTATATCTAACCCTAATTGGTAGATTTTAAGGATTAGTTCCTAAGTAAATAACTCCTTAAGTTCTTAGAATAGCACTTATTGCTCCTTTTCCTATATCTATAGTTCCTCCTTTTTCGTAAGCCTGGTAAAGGGTTTAGTGTTCTTTAACCACTATGCTATAAACCTCCTATAGTAGTTGTAAAACCCTAGAAACGATCTTAATTGCGTAACATTCTTTAGTTCTTACCAACTAACTATAGCTTCTATTTTCTTTAGGTCCATATTAATATAACTTAATTTAATAATAAATCCTATAAAATCGGTCTTCCTAGTAAAGAACTCGCATTTCTTAATTACTACTAGCATTTATTCTTCCTATAGTCTCTTTAAGACCTATTTAACGTATTCTCCATATTCTTTCGTACTTATTAAGTAGATAATAATGTCGTTAAGGTATACTATAACAAACTCATTAAGGTGTTCTCCTAATACACTATTAATCCGCTTATAGAATATCACTAGTGCGTTTATAAGCCCAAATTATATAACTAATGGCTTATATAGTCCTTCCTTTAACCTAAAGGCTGCTTTCTATTTATTGCCTTCCTTAATCCTAATTTAATGGTACGCCTATCTTAGATCTATCTTCGTAAAGATTTACGCGTTGCCTATCCTATCCTAAATTTCGCTAATTAAGGGTAAAGAATACCTATCCTTTTTGGTAATGCTGTTTAACTATCTATAGTTAATGCATAGTCTTAGTTTTCTATTTTTCTTTAGTACGAACAGTACTAGATATCCCGCTAATAACTGCAATAGTCGGATATATCCCTTTTATAGATTTTCCTAGATAAACTCTTTTAAAGCTTTTAACTCCTCTTTAGTTAGCTTATAGATTAGAAAGAACTTTAGACTTATTCCTAGTTCCAATTCTATCTTATAATCCTATGCTATATACTCTAACAGCTTCTCACTTTCTGGTAACTATAACTTTTTACTATACTTATAGTATCTCTTTAGTACATAACTTAATCCTTAATTAGTCTTTTTGTAAGTTGCTCTAACTTAATACTATACCATCTTAGTCTGTTATTATATCTTACGACGTTAAGTATCTCTAATATTAACCTATTCTATAACCTAATTAATTATTAGATTATATTTCTATAACTAAGGCATTCCTAACACTACCTTATCCTTCCCTAATAGTAGGATATTAAAAGACATTTTAACTTGTTTCTCTTTAATAGTTAGCTAAATAGGTCCTATTTTAAGATTAATAATGCCTCCTCTATAGGCTATTAGATCTCCTAAAATCGTAACTAATAGATAAGGGTGCTCCTTCTATCTGTGCGGTAGCCCCATCCTTTTAACTACTACTAGTAAGATGTGGTTCCTTATTACTCCACTATCTATTAGTGCTTTAAACTGTTAATCTTACTATTTAATGTCACGTGTCTATACATCGCTTGGCACAAAGTATCTTCCATCTTCCATTAGATAGATTGTTTACTCTACTACTTCATTATTATCTCGCACACAACATAATATTAGCCTATTCATCAATTAAGATAGCTTAATCTTATGCCGTTAGCGTGCTAATCGTTTTTAATGTCTACGCGCGTTCCGAATACGCAGCGCCCTAGGGTTTCTACCCAATCTCAACGTTGTTAGTCGTTAATCTTACCGCATTAATTACTTCGTAGCGACTCTAAAGCTATAGCTACTAAAGACACAATGCCTACCCCATCTCCTCTGGCCTCTCGCCATAACCCACTGGCCCGTTATACACTTATAAAAGACCCAAACGCGCTTCTCGTCGCAGTATATATTAAGAGCTTGGCAAATAAGGATGCTCGTAAGGCAGAGGCACATCGCCTTTAAATAAAAAGACAGGCAGAAGTTTACGCGGCCACGATGGCTAGATTAAATACTCCTACCGCAGGCCAAGGTAAACCTAAGGCGCCCGAAGGTAGGTCTATTAAACTCCCTCTAGCTACACAAGACCTTACCCTCCAGATCCCAGGTCTTCATGAAAAGGATCTTCTTACTATATAGAAAAGCTCTTTCGACCCTAATAATATTGCTAAACTACGGTCCCATGCACGCTATTAACACCGCAGCAATGTTACTATACTGGAAAATGGTTGGCTAGAGACTGGCCCGCTAAAAGCCGACTTAAAACCACTACATTCTTCCAAGATCTATTTTAAATACTTTACTAATTACATTATTATTATCTTATTACTTTGCTAATGCCCCCCAGGCCTATATATCGCTATGCTATATTTTATAAATAAGATTCAATTTCTTTTAGGTTTCTATATATAGAAAGGGGCGGTACTTAATCTGGCCTTAGTATACTATCGGGTTGTTATAAACTATGGCTAATTAGAGCCTACTAATTGAACTATACCCGATTTGTTTTAATACACTTTTACTACGCCTTTTATAATGCTTAAGAAAGGACTTACTATTTAAGGCGCTGCCGGAAAAAGACCTAGGACCAACACTCGTACCTTACCGCCTCTTGTATTAAATACTTGCAATAACTTTAATAAAGGTACGCCCTGCCTAAAAGATCTATATAAATTCGAGTATAGGTGCAGCAAATACGGTAGCTAGTATTTAGCCTCTAGTAGGAAGTGTGCCTTATAGCAATCCCTAAGTCCTAAAGTAGAGGATTCGGACGATATCCTAGCAATTTATAGTGTTTTTATAGGCCGCGGCCGACTATTAACGGCCTCCGAGATTTAACTTCCGCGCCCTAATACAACGCCTTAATTTATGCCCTTTATCCAGACGAACCCTTTCATTAACTCGCTATTACTACTACGGATTTAGGCCTAGGCTACGCTTTTAGCAGACTACCTAGGGCACCTCCTTTCAATCCTAGTTAGTATCCTTACTTTTAGGTACAAGATCGGCTCCAATCTCTCCCTACGGGTACGTAATTATAAGAACCAGATCTCTTGTTTTAAAGACCCCGGTATTATTTTTTAGAAAATAGCCGAAGACCTAGCACTTAGCCATATTCAAGTCGCCTTATCTCCTATTATTACTTCCCCTTTAGATCTAGTACCTAAAAGTAATAGCGGATGGCGGCGTATATATAATCTCTCTTCCCCTATAGAAGACTCGGTTAACTATTATATCCTACCTAAGTTTAGCGCGCTTAAATACACTACAGTTAGCGCCATTCTTAAACATATACGTAAGGCCAGCCGCGGCTGTATATTAATTAAGAGAGACTTAAAGGATGCCTTTTAGAATATACCACTTTTAATCTAATTACGTCGCCTAATAGGCTTCCACTAGAGGGGTATTACGTATAAGGAATACTACTTATTATTTGGTCTTCGGACAGCGCCCTTTCTATTTAATTTATTCGCGGAGGGTTTATATTAGATACTCGCTACTAAACTAGCCTTCCTAATTAAATACTATCTCGATAATTTTATCTTTATTATCCAGAACGCTACTAATGCCGTATATACGGCCTAAACGTATATTAAAGTTATAGACGAATTAGGAGTCTCTTAAAATGACTTAAAGGATGTAGAGGGTACTAAAGTTATTGTATTAGGCTATATAATTAATACGGCGTTAATAGAAATCCGCCTCTCCGAGGAGAAGTAAGAGAAGGCGCTTATTTAGATTAATGCGGCGCTTTACCATAGCTCTCTCTCTCTTTACTAGGCACAGTAACTATCTAGCTAGCTCTTATAGAGCGCAGTAGTTATTTAACTTAGAAGGTCATATTCGCGGTTATTGTAGACCTTTATAACGAATTGGCCTGCGCATTTAAAGCGCTATATACTAAGGAGATTTAGTTTAGAAGTTAGAAACAACCTCTAATTATAGAGGGAGTCTCTAATTATCAGCAATGGGATACGTTTTTTGGATGACTTATATTAAGATATATTCCATTTCTTTACAGATGCTTTATTATAGGTTAGTTATAGTAGGTTCTACTTTTATAAGTCTTCCGAATTAGACCACTAGCCTGCATATTTAACTACCTTACTATAATATAATGTATTTACAACACTCCCTTTTAATCGCTAGGTGGAAGATTATATTAATTAGAAGGAGATGCATGCGATCGGCAAGGCTTTTACTTAATAGTCACCGAACTAGAAAGGAGCCTCCGTCTTTATCCATATAGATAGCCTCGTGGCTTTATAAGGCCTAGTTAAGACTATACTTAAAGAACTAGGCAACCTCTCCCTTTAAGCTGTTATCTTAGCCGCCGTGTAATACGATATCGAGATTACTACTTCCTAGGTGCCTGGTGTTAACAACGGCCTAGCAGATACTCTCTCTCGGGGTTTAACCAATAAGATATCTCGCCTATGCCCGTACTAGAATACTTCCAACTTTATGCTTCGCTAATTGCACCGTTAGTTTATAAACCTGCCCCCTTCTTAGTACTAGACGGCTTCGCTAATATAATCGGCTCCTCCTTATTAGTTGCTATGCCACTATAGAGCGGCCTAGCACCCGAAACAAGAGCTAGGTACTTATCCGCGACGAACAGCTAGGAGGCCTTCTGCGCCTTATAATTGTTACAGCCGTACCCAGTCCAAAAGCCCCACTTAGGCGAGTGGATCGCACGGCGTGCCTTTAGGACGCCTACTATGTAATAGGTCTTCCCCTTAACCTTATCCAATTACGTCTTTACACTACGGTTAAAGCATATAGACTTTGGATACTCTATTACAGTATTTAACGATCTATTTATAAAACGCTTGCTTACTGGGGCTAGGTCCTTATTTCTACAGAAAAAAAAGGAAAAGCTGCCGATTACACAGGATATTCTTACTTAAATTGTTATAGGCGGTTGCTTAAAGTAGGATATTAATATTAATGCAGCCTTTACCGTCGCCTTTGCAGGTTTCCTTTAGATAGGAGAAATTTTGTATATAGCCGCTGAACTCCGCTTAAAGGCCTTCGTTTAAACAAAGGCTATTTATAACAACGTTAGCATTATAAAGGATTAATCGTTAATAGTTTTATACCTTAAACGGAGTAAGACGGATACCTCGCACTCTAGAGTAAAAATTTAAATCTTAGCACAGCCAGGGGACCCGCTGTGTGCAGTAGCGGCGATGGTTAGGCTTTAAAATTAGGATCCTTAGCCAGATTCGGCGCCCTTGTTTACTCTTAACACCAAGCCATTTATAAAGGGCTCTATTTAAGCAATCCTTTAAGCCAGACTACTTAACGCGGGAATACGGCCTAACAACTATACTAACCACTCCTTCTAACGAGGCGCTGCTTAATACACTAGGGACTACGGCTTTGCTAAAGCTTAGCTAGGCCTACTTAGGAGATAGAAATTTAATGCAGTTAAGCTATACTACAAGGATAGCGACGCAGCATTATTAAAGTTAAATAACTACTTTCAGCGCGGTATTCCACTATTAGTATATAGCGCTAAAGCCTAGCCTGGCTGACGCACTTTTCTAAAAAGTATGCCAAACTACCTTTCTTTTAATGGGCGCAGGCGCTTCGCTAGTGGGCATTTAGGGTCTTCACTAGGCCTCTTATAGCTATTTAGTAGCTAGTAAGTGGCTATACGAGACCCTAAATAGCCTACACCCCTATCTATTAAAAATCCTTTTAAAATAAGCCATATTTCGCCTATATATAAGATAACAATGAGAGATAAATATTACGTGTCTATACATCGCTTAGCACAAAGTATCTTCCATCTTCTATTAGATAGATTATTCACTCTACTGCTTTATTATTATCTCGCACACAACGTAATATTAGCCTATTCATTAATTACCCACCCACCGTCCCTTTTCTTTTTTTTTCACGCTAGAAACCGTGTACTTTAGCTTTATTACAGCCCGTTAGGCTTGCGGCTGGGCATTTAGGGTCTTCGCTAGGCCTCTTACAGCTATTTAGTAGCTAGTAAGTGGCTATGCGAGACCCTAAATAGCCTACACCCCCATCCATTAAAAATCCTTTCAAAATGAGCCATATTTCGCCTGTGTATGAGATAACAACGAGAGATAGACTTATAAATTTAGGTGTTATTCTTAAATTCCTTTAAGGGTCTAAGGCTCTACTACTAGCTCCCTTTAGTCCTATAGGCCTCCACTTTTCCTAACTATTAGCTGCTAGATCCTATTACGCTTGGCTCGCTTTTTAGCTAATACCTAGTTCGCTTTTTATCCTCTATATACTATAGATACGTATTCTTTAGGTATTCCCACTACTATTATTCGTCTAAGTATTCTTCTATAAGGAATTTTCCTAGTTAAAGTATTAAGTCTCCTAACTCCTAAACTTCTACTAGATGCCAGCTGTGTATATACTTAGCATTTCTATACTATTGCTTATCTAGCGCCTAATATATCCTTATAGAGTATTTCCAGTTTCTCTCTTTTAGATTTTTTTATATTTTGCATATATTATCTACACATGTAATCCATAATAGCGTATAGTATACTAGGTGCTTTAGGTTAACTCTTAACTTATCTTTATCCTTAAGTTTAAACCTTTATTATGTTAATCTAAACGTTACAACTTTATTTACAGGTACTAAGATATATCTCTCACTTCTCCAGTCCTCTAATCGTTACTTTAGATCTTTTAATATTATAATTAAGGCTCCCTTAATATAATTTATTGCTTTTTCTATAATTGGGTAGTCCTAGATAACTCTCTTGTCTAACTATATATAGAAATCTTCCTACTTGTTATTATGTCTTTGCCTATACCACTTTTAGTATAACTATTAGAGTATATACGGCTTATCCGTAAGGAAGTATCTTCTTATTACTACGTTATAATAGCCTTTTATATACCGTTCTTCAAACCTAGTTAGAATCCCTAGATCCTCTTTATTTTCTAGTTTAGTAAGCTACTTAGCTCTTAGCGTGCCTACTTTCGGCCTATTAGTAATTCTTTATACTAGTACTTTATCTTATATACGGCCTAGTATACTAGATCTTATGTCTAGTTTCTGTTCTTACTATATAAGGATTCTTACTCTAAATTCATCTATAGTTTCTTAGTATCTACGTCTTATAGCTAGATCCTTAAAGTCTTCTTACTTCTTAATTGTTGTGGGTGTCCTGATTCATACTCTAAATTTTTAGTCCCTTAGATTCTTTAATCCTAAGCTCGCTTCTTTCTTAAGCTGTGCTCTAGCCTTAGTCTAATTAGGCTTTACTAGTGTTCTTATCTTATCTTAAGAATCTTAAATCTTACTTATCTCGCTTTAAGAATCTTATACCTTTAGGAAACTTCGTCCTAAGCTTATTTACATATTATTAAACTAAGCCGTTACTCTGCTCTATTAGTTATCGTCCATTATAGGTCCCTAAGCATACCTTATCTTATCTTAAGAATTTTAGTCGTCTCTTATCTCATTTTAAGAATCTTAAGCCTTTAGCCTTTTGCCTTTATTAAGTGGTAAGCTAGCACTAATAGTCGTTTATCTACCTAATCTTTGTTTAATATTGCTCCTTCCGTCTTATAAAGTAATGGATACCGTATCCAACGGTATTATAATACCCGTTACTAAACCTTGCTCTATAGCGGTCTTAGTCTCTACTTCTATTACGTGTCTAAGGCTTAGGTACCCCTAGTTAGTCCCTTTATCTTCCTCATTACTATTAATTAATAAGTACTTTAACTCCATTATTATTATTACTAATTATTATCTACACGTTACTGTAACATTTTAATCTAGCTTATAGAGTTAATCTTATTCTTTATCTAACTCTTTAGTTCCCTTAAGTCCTCTTAACTCTAGCTCCTATAGCCAATAGCTTACGCCATACTTAGCGTCCTTATAAATTAGGCATATATTGTTATAATAAAATGCAAAACTTCTAATTAAACATTCTTTTGTTCCTTGTAGTACACTATTATCCCTCTATACATATATGTCTTCTACTAGCCTAGTTCCCTTTACCGCATAGTATCTCTAACTATCTTTATAGTCTCTGGCAAAATAACCCTATTTTCCGTAATTTATATAAGCTCTGTTTTTAAACCATTCGTTCTGCTATAGAGTCCGCTTAAACATCTTCTTTTACTAAAATCCTTAGTTTGGCCTACGCTCCGTGATCCTATAATTACTTAATCCTTAACCTCTAGGTTTCTATAGTTAATTCCATTTTTTAGATTCTTTAGTACTGCTTAGGTCCATTAGCTCTAGTCCACTATTCTATAGTTTTTAACTCTGTGTCGGTTATTGCGTGCTTTGCGCCTTATATAACTATAGGACTCTATCTTGCCCTTTCTTAGCTAGTTCCCTTTAGTAAATTCTATTATCGATCTTTATTACTTAATCTATTAATTCCCATAAGGTGTCCGCATCTTTTATTAGGATAATTACGTCCTACACTTTTGCCTTAAGCCCTTACTTATACTATACTATAAGCGCCTTATTATTCCATTTAACCTATATAGCAAGTATTTAAAACTATATTGTATACTTAATTGCTAAAGTCCTTTATAGTAAGTTCTGTAACTTTCTTTCTACTATAGTTGTTGCTTCTAGATCTCTAAATATTTATATTAATCGTTCCGCAAATCCTCCCTAACTAAAGAATATAAACCGTACTTCCTAATTAGTAGTAGCCATGCCGTTTACTTATATCTCCGTAAGATATAGCTTAAACCATTTAAGTGCTCGTCCCGTTAGGAATAGTCCTGCGTACGCTACTTGGTCCATAAATATTAGTAGCTTTACTGCTTCTTATATAACCTTAAAATACATCTGTGTTAGAAATCCCTTAAGCTTTAACTTCTTACCTGCGAATCTCTTAATTAATAGTAACTTAACCTTTGCTGCTCTAACCGCATTAAGTCTTTCTTTAAGTATTTTATTATTATCGTTTAATTAATTAACTATTTCTTGTAACTGTCTAACTATAACTAGTTGCGAATTAGTGTCTTGCATACTTGTATTACCACTCGTCCTTAAGGTGGTTGCTGCCGTTAACGGCGTCGTAACTAGTGCTTTTGGTAGCATGTTATTTAACTCTCTTTTATTAATACTATAACTAGGTAGTAAATGTGTAATAAAGCCTTATAGTAGGAACTACGGTGAACTTGTTAATGGGCTAGGTATATAGGTAAAAATAATAGTTAACAACGTAAACATAACTAGTGGAGTGGTTGCCCAATAGATTAACTTTAATTATATTCTAAGATTTACTACAAAGAAAGAAACAATCTAGGTAGGGACTGAGGTCCTTTAAATATATAAACTACGCCTAAGAAAGTCCTTACTCTGTTTACTCTATTTACTTTATCTACTCTGTTACGGATTATATAGATTATATAGATTATACAGATTATATTATATGACCTTAGTTACTATTCCTCGTTATATAGTTCTACCGGATCTATCCTAGACCGTGCCTGTATTAACTAACTAGCTTCTTCCGATTTTTCTCTAAGTAGTCGTAATATTGTACTTAAAGCGTCCGTAATAGCTTTAAACCGACCTATATAACTATAGAAGGCCTAGGCTCTCCTAAAGCTACGCCTAATCTAGATATTAAATCTAAGGGGCTAAATTACACCACTATATACCTCCCCTACCTAAGTTGTTGTCCCCTAACGACTTCTAAAACTCTAAAACTCCTTATCTTTAAAATAAAGGCGTAGAAGGTAATTGTATACGTTCCTTGCCCTTACTATAAACCTAAAATAGTAAATAAGGAGACTCCGTTCTGGTTAAATGAGACTATTCTCGTCCGCCTAGCTAAGTAGTATAAGATATATTAGACTAGCGGCTCTTAGATAATATAGCTTTTTCGCGTTCTTCTACTTACTTGGTTTTATCCTATAATTCTTTAGGTAACTTTATATAACTCTGTCCTTCTGTAATAATTAGGGGTACTCTACTTAGATCTACCGTAACAGTTAAAGGATCAATTCTATTGTTAACGTAGTAGAAGTATAAATAGCTGTTAAAGCGCTCTATTTTAGTTGTATATATAAGCTAAAACACATCCTTATAGTTCTTAACGACCTTTAGACAATAGGAATGCATTTATTTTATAACTTTATTCCCGTTACCGGTAAGAAGAAGATTATAATCTTAGATTACTATTAGAGAATCTTATTATTGTTTACCAAGAAGGGCGTTAGATAGAGCGCTGGTAGCTATAAGCTTAACTGCTATAGGGAAGCGATATAGAATTACGCCGTAGAGATTAGTATATCTAGACAGCGTATAAGGCGGCGCTTTTAAGTCTTAGTGCGTATTTACTAACTCTACCTAAGTACCTTCTTTAGTGACCTTAAGGTTATTATAATCATCCTAAATACTAATAAACTATAGCAGTATTGTTCGCCGGGTCCTAGTTAAAGGCCCTTTCGCTCTATAAGGAAGGTAAAGTATAGTTATATGCATATCTCCTTTCTTATATAGCTAAGCTACCCAGTTAGTTGCATATTTCTCTACGTCCTTAGCAGTCTAGTTATGGTCTAAGATTTTATATATAAATCTGTCGCCTTTAGTTAATCCTTACGCTTTAAGATCTGCCTACTATAATTTTAAGTAATAATATATACCGGGTAGGATAATCGTGTAGTTATCCTTAGTCTTATTATTTAGAGAAACGCTCCCTTAGATTATATTAACACCGCGTCTACTTTTAAGGAGTGAGGGAATATTAACGTTAATATGGCGAAAAGCTATAGAGTCTTCTTTAATCGCGAATTTTATATAATAAGGATAGGAAATAAGTTGCTACTAGCTATTAGGTCTAAGAGCGTAATAAAGATAATAATACTAAGGGTTTTATCTTATTAGCTATTAGTAGAGACCGTAGACCATTATTCTTAACTAGCTATAATTTAGCCGCCTATTAATTAGACGCTAATAGTGGCGGTGTATACGCATTTCCTTATTAATTATCGCTAAGATACTAGAATCCTACTACTATTTAAATATATTTAAAATTACAGATCCTTCTCACTGCCATACTTTTTAGTCTTTTAGTAATATTATCTAATTAAGCAAAGCCTCTCTATTATATAAAATTTTTAGCGCTAAGTTATAAATAAACTTATACGGTCCTAAGGAGTTGGACGGAACTAGAGGTTTATAAGCCTTTCTAAACTAAGAGTACGTAGTAGGATTAGTCTTTATGGTGCTAAGGTGGTTATAAGCGTAATATATTAAATAGAGTCTATAATATAGTGCGGTATAGTTTAGACCCTTTATTACTAAACCTATACGTCCTTCTATAGCTTACGTATACATCTAGTAGACTTTATATACCTTTAGATTAGAACTAGCTACCCTATACTAACTACGCAAGAGCTTTATAACCTTAGTTAGTTTAATTTTAGTAGTTTAATTTAGGGACGCCTTAAGATAAGCGGGTATGTTATCCTTATAGTTATATCCTCGTTTTACGCGGAGTATTACTATAGCATCTATAGCCTCCTTAATATACTCCTTATTATCTCCCGGCTTAATAACGTTCTTATTAAATATTAATGCCACCCCCAGCCCTCCTACTTTTGGGTAAGCAATTATTAACCCTTTTTTTAGATTCCTCCTTAATAAAGATACTGGTAGCTATAGGGGCGAGCTAACAGGCGTTCTAGCTGTAAGAATGCTCTCGTTTATAGATAATAAAGGCGAGTTAACTAATATAGGCGATCCCTATTAGGATGGGCTTAGTATAATACTAACGCCTCCTCCTTAAATAGGTGTTAACGGCTAAAAAGCTAAAGGATTTATTACGTCGGAAGTATATACTAAATATATTTACAGTATAAGAGCTAAGCTCTCTCCTACCTATCTAATTCTAATATTAGTAACCTCTGGTCCTACTATAGTTAGCCTTTTACTTCTTAGTAATAGGTTCTTATTTAGAATAAAAAAGCTAGTTAAGTGTCTTTTTAAACTATACTTATTTACCACCTAGTCTAATATTACTCTTCCTAATATTTTAGGCGCGAGCGCAAAGTTGGTCGGCTATAGTTAAGTAGTATTCTTAATACCGCGTTTTAGATAATTAAGCCTCTTAACTAGGGCTTTATTAACTCGCGCTATTACTTTATAAAGTAGGTGGACGGTAAGCTTTTAGGCGGTAGAAAGGAAGTAGTAGAAGACTGTATATTTTAGCGGTCCGTTAAGAATATTCTATCCCTAAGCTTTTCGGATAGTTTCTCTGGCTTTATTATACTAATTTCTTTAATCTTTTACCATCTTACTAACGTTAGAGATGTCCTTAAAGATTATAAAAACGCGTCCTTTTCTAGAGATGCTTATAACCCGTTATTATAATTAACGAAATTAACTACTATACTAGTAGTATCTGCGTAGTTCTCTCTTAAGAGCAGAATCTTGTTATAGATTTAGATAAGCACTATATAACGCTAATTGACTGCAAAGCCTCTAACTTCTATAAGGATATTACTAATCTGTTACTTAGCTTCTTTATATAGTACTAGTGGTTTGCTAGACAAAGACATAATAAGTATACTATTATTAATTCTGCTTAGTTTTATACTTTAGCTAATTACGGTTATTTTTAAGGTTTATTAAGGGCGAAAAGGTAAAGTTCTTAATAGGGTTTCCTAATCTAAATAGTCTACTAAATCTAGGTAGCGGTATAGAGTTCTGCTAGCTCTAATCGTTAAATAAACTAATTATAATTTTCTATCCCTAGGATAGAAAATCGCTATTAGCTTAGTAAAGGCGGTAAGCGGAACTAATATCTTTGTAGTAAATAATACTAAATAGTTATATACAAACATTCTTCTATCCTTACCTTACTATTAATACGTATTAGATTCCTATAATTAAAAAGTAAATAAGAAAGTATAATAGAAAGAGATTTAGGGAATACGGCGAATAAACGGATAAATTGATAAACTGCATAATTGTTATCTGCGTCTCCTCCCCTACTTTAAAACTTAACTATCCTCTAATTAAACGTTTTATACTTAGTTCTGTTAAACAATCTTTCTAAAATACGCACTTTTTAAACTACGCGGCATTGCGATACTAGTGGATTTTGTATAATATCTTCCTTAGGCTCTAGCTCTGCTGTTATTTCTTATAATATAGTTCTACCTAACTAGTTAAGCCAGTCCTCCTAACGGACCTTAGATATCTATTATTAATAGAACTTCTTTAATCTATTTCCTGGGGTTTAATTACGGAACAGCGTACTATTAAGATCCTTAATTAAGTACTATCCTTTATATAGGTAACTCTTACGTACACGGAACGGGCTAAGCTATTTTAGATCCAATTTACAACTGCTAGAATAATCTTGCTTAAGCTATATATTATAGAGTATAACTATATCTCTAACCTTAAACCCGTCCTAGCGAATATAATAGGTATTATTAAAATACTCTTTATTTGCTACCCTTAGCCGTCTTATATATACGATAGCCTCTTATATATCTACGTCTCTTTGGTTAAACTGCCTTATATAAAGTGCTAGTAGCTCTATAATAGTCTAGACTGTTTACTAAGGCTGCGTTTACTATATTGGTATATAGAGTTTAACGGGAAGGACATATTTATACCCGTATATAACTCTCGCTGGTATTATTTCCATAGACCGCTTAATAGTTATTCTATCCGCCCATAAAACAGTATAAAGATTATCTAGCTATAAGCCATCCATCTTCGCTAAAGCGTCCACTATAGGTTTATAACCTCGCTCTATTAAGCCTTGCCCTGGTAGGTAATATATGGAAGCTATAACCCTTTTTATATTATAGAGCTCTACAAGTATAGCGGTAATATTAGCATTCTCTCCTCCTCTATCTATAGAGAGCTGTCTAAATACTCCCTATTAGTAGATAATATCTTTATAGAGGAACTTTGTTATACTTTTTATATCTTTCTTTTAAAGAGCCCGAGCTTCCACCTATTTAGGCATATATTCTTATATAACGGCTATTAAGTAATGATTAAGCCTTATTTACTAAAAGATGTTTATAATATAAATAAGATAGGGCTATTTTAGAAGGCTATACTAGATACTATATTAGCTACTAAAACTTTATTAGGAATAAAGAAATAAAAGGCATAAATTTCTTTAGGCAATTACTCTAACGTATTTTATTAGTTATCTACTAAAATTAGTTATCCACCTACCCCAAAAACTACTAAAAATTAGGAAAATCGCATTTTAATATATTAATAACGGCTTTATAATAAATTCTAAAATTCTATAGCTAGCCTTTTATGCCTATTTTAAGACTCTACTCTAACTTTAGAAGTCATTCATTAAGTAGTTCTAGAGGAATAGCAATTTAGCTTAAATTTGAGGGCTAAAACTTAATAAATCTTAATATTTTAATAACAGCTAGACCTATTATTCTAGAACTTTAATATGAGTCTTAGAATAGGTATAAAAGGCTAGGTATAGAATTTTAGAACTTATTATAAAGCCGCTATTAAAATATTAAAATACGATTTTCCTAATTTTTAGTGGTTTTTAGGGTGGGCGGATAATTAATTTTAGTAGATAACTGATAAAATACGTTAGAGCAATTGCCTAAAGAAATTTATACCTTTTATTTCTTTATTCCTAATAGAGTTTTAGTAGCTAATATAGTATCTAGTATAGCCTTCTAAAATAGCCCTATCTTATTTATATTATAAACATCTTTTAGTAAATAAGGCTTAACGATTACTTAAAGCTCCACTATACAATCTTCTACTCCATCTATATTGGCTAAGGCAGCCTTATCGTACTACTTTCTCTTATACTAACATAGGTATTTATTGCTATAATTAAGTGGCGGCAGCATGTATAAGGTCGCCAGTAATAGAAATACGAGAGTTCTATAGGCGTTAATGCCACTTAAAGAAAGCCTCCTTTAAAAGAGGATATTTAGCAGCTCTCTTTTGCTCTTATATACTTTACCTATATTATAATTTAGCTTAATTAAGCTATTAGAATTTATCGCTTAGTATTTCTAATATTAAGGATTAATTAATATTATAATAGAGGAAGTTGCTTACCTAGTGAGCAATCTCCAATTATAGTAGACCGGGGTATTTTTAGTAGTGGGCGCGTATTTTCTAGCGCTTATAATTAGTAAAGCCGTAACGGCGTCACCTTATAGGATTTTAATATCTTACTATAACAAATAAGATAGAATTAAGTATAGAGAGTAATATCTAAGGGTAATTTTAATGAATTTCAATCGTTATATAATAGATTTAATAGCTAAACCTATAGTAAGCAAAGATCAAATCCGACGAATTAAAATCTGCTTATACCGATATTAGTAGTAGGTGCTTAACGATATCGGCAAAAGTTAAATGATCGTAATATTACACCAAAAAAGGCTTGATTAAGGGGTATAGATCGTAATGTAGAGGGTATCGTTATATACCCTATATCGTATTAAGGAGATTTTACCGTAGTAACTTAATACTAAAAAAGGCCTCTAAAGGTAAAGGCAAGTAGAAGGTTTATATATCTGGAATTCCTAGTGATAAGGTAGATAAGGTAGATACGGTAGTCCCCACTCTAGCTTAAAGTCGTCGCAATAGGCAAATTAACCTCCTAAGAAGGTTCCGCACCTGATAAATTGCCCTACGAGAGTCTCCGAGCTCCATAGGTTGTTACACCAAAAAATTGACTTAATTTACGATTTCTATAGAGCTGTAGAGCTTCAAAAGTTGAAGGTTGTTACACCAAAAAGCGATCGTTACGCGAGGGCGATCGTTGGGCGCTTTGACCCAGTAGTCCATCATTTCTTAATAAAAGGCGCCTTCTCTAGAGCCCTTACCTGAATTCCCCATACCTCCCTTCCCAACTTCACAAGCTCTGACCCAAACTCTTCCAGTACCTCCTCTGCATGTAAACACTCCACACGAAGCTCTTCCTTGTATTCTACATCCGTTCCAAACGTTGCGACCTTCCACTGCCTCTTCCACCTTTCCACCGCTAGGACAGCCTCACAGTGCTGGCTTTGGATATTAGTAGCAACCATGTAGAAGGATGAGCGTTTGGCATGGTGCCTTGTCGGCTTGAAGAGCTTGATTGAAGCGAACTTGTTGAACGTGTATAGTAAGGAGACGGTGTCTGCGGCCTCGAATTTGTGGAGAAGGACGACCATAGTTCCGCCAATCTTGACGCGCTCAAGACCAATGGCAAGTTGTGTGACTGTTAGCCTGCGGGCTTGTCGGTTCTCCCGGTATGCGACCCGGATGTGGGTACGGAGGACCTGACCGTCGCACAAGACGAGATCGAAGAGTTGTCCGGGGCCGAATTGTTGCGGTAGCATATTCCTGGCTTCGGGATGCTCTGACGAAAAGTCTGTGACGCCTATATCTGCAGCAAGCATCGTAACGTCAAGGAATTTTAGCGTCACGTTGGGATCTGTGTGTAGGAGCACCTTGTGCCCTCCCTCGGAAACAGGCAAGCTGAATCCTAGAGCGTGGGCTCCTGAGTTCAAATCTAACGTCGTTGCAAGAAAACCGCCAGGGGCCATACATATGTCCAGGATGGTCGGGCTGTTCGCAGCCGTCTTTGAAATCGCGAGAGCACCGGTTGACCGATGCATTTCTTGGCCGATCTCCTTCATCATTTTGTAGAAAATTTGAGCCATCTTCTCGTCAGCGTTGTCGGCATTGTGGCGTTGCTTTTGGAAATATCGATCGCCTTCTGGGTTGCTCCATCCCTATGTCAGTCAGCGTCGTCGCCCTGGAATTGGTTAAGAGTTTCGGCGCTCGATTTATTTACCTGCTGTCGGAGCTCGGTCAGTCGTCGAAACTCCGCGACATTATCCCGCAGGTACTGTGTTATTATGGAGCTGGCACGTTGTGCTTCTTGATCGGTGGGACATTGCGATTGGTCTATCTTCTCCTGGGGGGTGTTGTTCGGTGCATCCTGGAGCAGAGTATCGCTGGTCTCCTTCAGTGGGCTTGTAGGCATAGCCATTGATCTTCGAGGTAGACAAATAGAGAGCTGGGTTCAAACCTTTGAATGGAATGGGGAGAGTTTGCAATATCGACGAGTAATCACGGCTTTGGAGTAACGAAAGGCTCTTACACTGATAGGGGAAGGTTTCACCGGAGTCTTGAACGTACGTGGCATGTGGAGGTTGGCTTCTGAGAAAGCCTTCAGGTGTCACAAAGCTAACCTCGTACTGTCTTGACCGGAAGCCAAAGCAGGACAAGACCTTGATGCGGCCTGCATCAAGGTCTTGTCCTGCTTTAGCTTCTCTTCTCTAGCGCAAGTTAAGGCTGGCTGTTTAGAGACTATCGTCTAGAGGAAGGCCTGATCGTCGCTATAATTACCTATCATTGCGATAGTGTCTGTATCCTCAATCCCTTCTGATATATCTTCCTGCGTTAGGCCATAATCTGGGACACCCTGAAGCATCCGAAGATTCCAGTATAGAAAGACTAATTTATCTACGCGATGGGTTTCAAGCCGATTCCTCTTCTTGCAGTGAATATAACTGAATGCAGACCAGTTTCTCTCTGCTACACCAGAAGTAGGTGATATAGAGAGTGCATATACAGCAAGCTGTACTAGCCGTGGCATCTCCATGAATGTCCTTTTTGTCGGACGGACAAGTCACTCATAAGAACTCTGTCGATTGAAGCTGGCTCTAGAAGTTCTCTATATACATGAGGTAGGGGCAAAAGACTGACGACGACGTTGACGACGATTTGGTAACTGTTACTCAATCGCCACAAGGTCGGTATTGCCACTCAGTCGGTGATAGGTAATGAATAGGTAATAGAAAATAGATAGTAAGACATACGATGGCAAGAAACAGGGTGTGAGTCATAAGGTGGTACTTGATGGTGACCTCAACGTTCGACACTTTTCCACTATATAGTGATATCCTGCATCGCCATTGCTGCTTGCCAATTCATCTCATCTGTAAAAATTCCTTCCCTTTCCTTTAGCTCTCGAAGCTGTCCGTACATCTGAGATGCGACCTTGTCGATTGAGGTGGCAATGACGTAACCGTCGTCATTGTCGACGTCAGCCTTCGCCACCCATTTCATGTATATATAGTCACTTTTCTTCGTAGTTTAATCTACACACGAGTCCTTCTTTTATAACCTTATTGTCCGTTCGACAAACCTTGCCTGTAGTTTCTCCACGGATTTGAAACCACTCCTGCAAAAATGGGCCAAGTTCGTTCATGTATTAAGGAGGGATATTAATAGGACGTTCATAACGCGCTACTAGATCACAAAGATAAGCGATTAGCCAGAGTGGGCTGTTTTGAATCTCGCAAAAATTAATTTCTGCGCATCCTGGCCTGAGATGAATTGAGATTTCATTGCTGTCATCCCAACAAGAAGCCATATAAACCAGGCATGATGGAAAGACCTCTCAGGTTCGAGACAACAGGAGCAATGTAAACAAAACAAAAACATAGCATTTAATGGGCAGTCATTATACCCTGATGATGGCTTTAATGAAGTACCACCCCAGAATACCTTCACAGAACCCAATGGCATCGTTTCAGTGGACTCTAAATAAGCCAATAGTACTACCTTGAACCTCGGCTTCCACGTTATTGTGTGACTCAATTCTACGCAAACGTCTAAACCGAGTCCTATCCCACACTAAGTTTGCAACAGCTAGGCAAACTCTGCCCACCCGCAGGCATCTTCCCCGCCTCATAAAACAACACCCAATTCGCCGGACCCTCATACCCCCGCTGTTCTGGATGGCGCAACCCCGGCGGATGCTCCGGCGCCTTCCCCTGGCAGGTATCCGCGATGCACCGCCAGCAAAGGGCAAAGTAGTAACAGTGGCCGCAGAAGAGTCCATAAAAGCCGGTGTTCTTGTATCCTAGGGAGGAGGCATGGCGTCAGCTCAACTCTGCTCGCAGGGGTCGTGGAGACAACATGAATAACGTAATCCACCACCAAGTGGTGGTTACCACCATGTGGCGCCTCACCAAAAATTAGAAAATTCGTACTTTAATATCTTAACAACCACTTAATAATAAATTCTGAAAATTTAGATTTAGACTTTTATATACTCTCTGCAGCTTCTATTAAAGTTGCATAGTAATTAGTTAAGCGGTTTTTAAAATATTATAATTTGGGGGCTAAAACAAAGCTAAATTCCTATATTTTAAAAACCACTTAACTAATTACTATGCAACTTTAATAGAAGCTGCAGAGCGTATATAAAAGTCCAAATCTAAATTTTTAGAATTTATTATTAAGTGGTTGTTGAGATATTAAAGTACGAATTTTCTAATTTTTGGTAAGTTTTGATGGGGCGCCACATGGTGGTGACCACCACTTGGTGGTAGATTACGTTATTTCTGTTTGGGGAAGGGGAAAGAAACCCACTCTTCCGACACTTTGCACAATCTACTTGGGCATCCTCTGCCGCTTCAGTACCACGACATATGTCGAGTCCATGTGGCGGTGGTTGACACTACGATTCTCGGTGTAGGACGCGCAGTAGATGCATTGCTGGCATCTCGTCTTTATGCAGAGTGTTGCGGGTTTGTTGTATGCTAGCACTGCATGGGATGGCGACATATTAACTTCAGTCTTTGCCAGTCCTTTCTCATGGGTGCCTTCAAGGAGAAAAATGGGGTGGCTGCGTACCAAAGTCACACTGCTTGCACTTCGCCAGTTCAGATTTGATAGACACGGTGTCGGGATACTGAACCGTTCCTTTGAACAGGGCCTCCTTGTCACAGTTCCGGTACAGCGAGTATCGGTACACTTCTTGAAGTCGGGGGCTGACCACCCATTTCAGATCCGGAGTTCTCTTGAGAATGTTTGTATCTGGGTTAGCATGGTCGTGATAGTGTCTGTTCCTGTCTACCGCCCCGAGCCTGTATAGTTGCCAGGTCAGTCGTTTCCTATGGACGGATATGTACAGAGGGAAGCTTACACAGCTCGCATGTCGGACACCACATAGTCTCCTTCCTTTCATCAGGGATGGTTGCATCGAAGATAATGGCCGTCTTGATGAAGACGTGCTCGTGAAGCTTTGGCTTTCCTCCGTTCTGTTTCCGGCCGTTTTCTTTTTTCTTTCCGCTCTGGCTGATGTCTTTCTCCCACTCCTCATCCTCCAGGAAACACATCTCACAAAGCCACTGGGTGAACCCTCCCCATTCTTCATGACAAGTCCGACACCAGTATGCTCTCTTCCCAACCTCCAAGGCAAGGTGACATCTCTCGCAATGCATAGTCGCCGCTGGCCGTCCCTGATCCAGACACCGACAAACCTCCTCCCTCCACTGCTCCAAAACACGCCATCTCTCCGGATAGATCGCCAAGAGCTGAATCTCCGCAGGGAGCATCTCCTTCTTCTTAGCATGGTACGCGGCGTGTTCCGCAAAGAACTTCTCCAACGCAGCAGCGTTGTGAAAGCAGGGCAGACACAGGGCAAACCCGTACTGCCTGCACTCGCACTCCATCCTCGAGCGCGCCTCCTGGGAACAAACCCGGCAGGGGCTTGCTTCGGCCATGAACTCTTCCAATTTAGGACTGAGCTGGACTTGCAAGCCCCCCATATGCGCAGCCGTGTGTCCATCGCTGCACGCGCCGCAAACCCAGTGCTTGCACTCGGCACACAGAAAGCTACCAACGTCCTCGCAGGTAACTCCCCGGCTTGCACTCACCACAGCATCTCTCCGTCCATTGGAGAAGTTGGGTGCGCACGCGCTGGGGATGGGTCCTGGGGGCGTCGCTGCAGCTCTGGCAGAGCTAGTACCGACACTTGGTGCAGATGAAGGTGTCGGAGCTGTAGGTGATGCCCTGCTTGCATTTTTCGCATCATCTGCAATGGATCGAGGACGATGCTCCTTCAACTTCAAGTGTCCCTTCTGTCGTCGGAGCCGCGTCAACGATGAAAGGGGGAATGGGATTCGTGATGGCGAGGGTAGAGGTGGCATTTGCTAGTGTCTGCCTCTGCCGGCCACCATGGCAGTTGCGTAGGGACTGGTGCTGGTTGGAATGCTGGCGCCGATGGTTTGGGATGGCCGTAGACTGGGCCGGGGGTGGGCATCAAGGCGCCTGGAGCCGGGCCATGTACGGGTGCATGGCTATGATGAGGTGAAGTGGCGTACGCGGCAGGATTTACGGGAGGGGGCAGGTACTGCGGGCCCATTTGTCCATAACTTGGTGCCGGTGGTCCGGACACAGGTGGCGGCGGTGGCATCGAGGAAACAGGAGCTAGTTGTTTGGCAAGGTTGGCCGTTGCCGTTGTCCATGGCGCGGGGTGGCCCCCGGACTGCGAGCTGGGTTGTTGCCATTGTTAACTTAGCTGCAGATATTGCTGCTGCGGCGGTGCTTGCCGGGACTCCGGCTGGGAATCGCGTTGGTTCTGCTCCTTGAGTTTGCCGCTGAGAGCAGCTTTGAGTTTCCTCATGACGGATTGACCTGTCCGGATACAGGGTCCGGGAGGTTCGGTGCGCGCAGCAGCGGTGGCATCTAATTTCGCTTGAGCTTCGCCTAAATTAGTATGTAGAACTAGCAGGAAGGGGTGTCGTACGTGGTTAGGGCTTGAGCCACGGCCCACCTCGATAGCTAGCTTATACGAATATCGCTAACAAAAGGTCTTGCACCTTCCTAATTAGGAAGTTAAGCGACTGCGCACGCGCAATCACGGGTACGCAGTTAACGGCCTACCCCACGTAAATTTAGACTCAAATGCGTAATTTTTAGCACTGCTGCGTAAGCTGCAATACCGGCTGCGTAAATGATAGTACTAATAAATTCTAATACATTTTAAGTCATAATAACTACTTCAATATTATTAATTAGTAGTAGTAGTAGTAGTTCTTTAATTAACGTCTGATACGGATCCTATCTTGGCCCACGCAGACTACTCCGTTACAGGGGGGAAAACTTGTAATTTACATGAAGAAAACCCTACAGTTAGGGGAGGAAAAACCCTATAAGCAGCCTCAGTAGGATAAAAAACCCCGATTTGCCATGTTTGCACATAGCAGCGGCCCTACGGGCCTACTGCACGTCCTCCTCCTTAGATGTTTTGAACTCCTTAGGAACCACTGCTTCCTTCTCTAGCTTATTAAAGCTAGGGTTCACTATATCCCAGCTAGGCCTTACTAATTAATTGCTGTATCTTATTGTCTCTTTATGTCCCATATCTTACCTATCCCCTATATACTATCTCTTATATAAACCACTACTATATACGCCTTGCCTCCCCCCCCCTAGAGCTATTAAAAGCGTAAGGGGGATTCATCCGTTCTAACTACCGTAATACTAATAAGCAAGCGGGATATTATATTATATTTGGGTATCTTTTGTACCTAGGCCCCAGCTAGGCCCTCTCTAAGGGTCACCACTCCATCAAAAGGAGATAGGGAAAACCGTAGGTCGCAATCCAAGCTACTAGGTAGTATTTGGTAGTTAAAAACAGCGAGTAACCATATGCTCCGCGGGCAACTGCCCTAGGGGTTAGGAGGGGCTGTATATTTACTCATTCGTTCGTTCACTTATACGCTTATTTATCCGTTAATATAAGGTCATTAATACTTTCCATTAGGGGCTAGGGGATGCTTTTAAAAGCTGTTTATCTATGTTAGATTATATAGGTGCTTAATAGGAGAACTAGTGGCTATATTATAAAGGGGTACCGTTAGTAGTGGTTTTCGAGATCTCACCATCCCATGTGAAAACTTTTCACTATGCCCCACAACGCATACAACCACCAGGTCCTACTTGCACGCGCTGTGCAACATCTCTGCGTTGGCTCTAGGTCTGAACTTCGAAGACCTAGGTTTGTAGCCGTCACCACGTATAGGTGCAGAATCCGTTTTCAACGGCCAATATTATTAATTATATAATAATTTTAATTTAGAATTTATATAAAGCTTATAAAATTTCATATAAAAATATAAAAATATAAAAATATAAAAATATAAAAATATTTATTTAATAATATACTAAGAGAGTTAGTAACGTAACTTCCTAATTAGGAAGGTACAAGACCTTTTGTTAGCGATATTCGTATTTTTTATCCTTTCTTTAAAATCTTAAACTTGTGGCCTTTTATGTAAGGGATATTATTGCAGTCACCTCGGGTTGCCCTCAGGACAACCCCCGGACGCCCCTCGGATGGTCGCCAGTCACGTGCTAGAGGCACGTGCCCGTAGTATATATAGTAAACCCCCCTTATTACGATATAGGGTATATAACAATATATATCTATATTACGATCTACACCCTTTAATTAAGCCTTTTTTGGTGTAATATTACGATAATCTAACTTTTAATAATTGTTAGCGACTCAGTCAATCGAGGCACGAGCACGGTAAGAGGGACGCGCAAGCCTGTACGATTGGATTGTCTATAAACGAGAATCTAAAGCTAGGGAAAGGAAAGGAGAAGAAGAGTAGCGCCGCTTAATGTTTTATAAGATCTTTGCGTCATATAACCGCAATATGCGGCAATCTGTAGCAACTTGCTAGTGTGAAGTTCTGCTAAGTTCTGCTAACTAAGTTCTGCCAAGTTCTGCCAGTGCCGTAATATTACCCCCCCCCCTTAGTAAAGCCTACCCTTAGGCTTTATATATCCGTATTACTTCTATAGGGCATTCTTATCTTTATATTCTTCTAGTAGCCTATTATCTTTACTATACTAGCACTCTATCTACTCGTCTAGGTACTTTAGGGGTCCTAGTTTATTAGGGTAATAGCTATAGAATTTTTAAAGCTTATAGGGACTGCTAATAAAGTTCTATATAGGGTACTGAGTAGGATCTAGGTTATAGCCTTTCCAACTAATGCGGTATTTTAGCATTCTCCTTACTAGTTTATAGGCTAGTATTTTTTTAATTTCCTATTTATCGTCGCTATTGACTTAAATTGGCAGGGGGGGTTCGTTCTTTTATTTGGGTAATAGGTTATCTATAGCTTTATATAGCTTATCTGGTAAGAAAACGAGGTAAACCTTTGTTAAATCTGGGAGCTTTACTTTATATAAGTTACCCCTCTTTTTAAGGACTTGGTATAGTCCTACTATCTAATAGTCTAGCTTATGGCTAGGTCGTCCTATATTTTAGTTCTTTATTATAACCTAAACTATATTACCTATAGTAAAGTTAGTCTCGCGCCTATACTTATTTATTTGCTATTCCATTAATTTCTAAGCCTTTTTTAGATTTACGTAGGCTACCGTCTAGGCTTCTTTTAAGCGCTTAGCGTACTACTAGGCTTCCTTATAAGATAGTTTTTCGTATATAGTCTAGGGTCCTTCTAGTCTTTCCTAGTTAAAGCTAGTACAGTAAAGCCGCGTTTTAACGTTATCTTGGTACACCGTTTATCTACGGTATACCAGTCAATAGTTAGGAACAGTTGATTTTACTATAAGGCGTGTAAGGCTTTACGTTTAAATTTGATACGCCGTTACGTTTAAAGCTCTCTTATATAAGAACGGTATAGCGCGAGTAATTATAGTGTTGGAAACCCTATTTTTGGAGCCAATTTGGGCGCCTAATGGGAGGTTAATTGCCCCAGAGGATTAGGAACAACCATTCTTTAACGAAATTGCTTAATTCTTAATTAAGGTTAACTATATACATCTACTTTATTAATCTATAGTTTAACTAATTAGTAAATATATATCTATAAATTATTATAGGGGTAGTTTAAATCCTATCTCTACTGGGCGTAATTTGGCACTATATATTAACCCCTTACCCTTAAGCCTATAAACTAGCACCGCTGCCATTAATATTTATTAATTTAACACCCCTTTTGCCCTATATAATAGCAAAGTCTAAAGACCTTAAGCGCCTTTGCCGCTATAGTATTTTAGAGCGTAAGAGGTAGCAGATCTGGGTATACTGCCGTAAGAACCCTAGAAACCTTAGAGAGACGCTACTCGCTTTTTTACTGATTAATTTTAACGCCCTTATATAATGCGCTAGATAATAAGAAAAGCGATAATAAGGTTAAGCTATAAGTTATTAAGCTTAATAAGGCTTTAGATGCACTAGAGCGCCTTAAGCTCTATAAGGGGTAGCAGGAGGAGGGTAATAAGACTCTAATTATAGCTCTTATAAAGGCAGAGAGAGTAATTTAAGGCCGTTAAGTTGCGTAAGTAAAGCAGACGACTACCATAAGCTTCTTTAAGTAGTTATGGATAGAGAGAATAGTTAATTTAGCCTCTTACAGCGATTAATAAGTGAGCTCGTAATATAACGTTTCTATACGGCATAACGTTTAAACCCCCTACTACCAAGCTAAACGGTATAACGAGGTTTTACTATATAGGGTAAGTAGCCTATTTCTAGTTAAATAGGGGCAAATCTAGTGGAGTTATGGGGTAGAGTTGCCTAGGTATAGTCTATAAGGGGTAGTAGTTTGGCCTAGTTATTTTAGAAGTAGTTAATAAAGGGCCGGAGCCTCTAATTTAGGTATTAGTTTATAATCTCTGTCTAACCGTTTGTTTAGGGGTAATATACTATAAAAAGCTTTAGCTTAATACCTAGGATCTAGGTAAACTCGTTCTAAAAGGCTAATATAAATTACGGGCTATAATTAAATATAATAGTATTTAGTGGTCCGTAAATGCGGTAGACGTAGTAGATATATAGTTAGGCCGCCTCTTTAGTATTAATATTCTTATAATAGGGAATTAAGAACGGGCGCTTACTAAAGCGGTTAACTAAAATTATAACTATATTATATCCGTTACGGTCTAAAGGTAGTTTATAGAAATTTATAAAGATATACTGCTAAGGGCGTCCTAGTATTAGAAGGGGTTTTAATAGTCCTAGGGTCTTATCCTATGGAATTATAGACCTACGGCAGTTATTACAATTCTATATATAACGGTTAATATCTATAACTATTCTAGGCCAGTAGTAACGGTTACTAATAATCTTATAGGTCTTATTTTTTCTAGGGTAGGCCGTAAAGACCTAGGTATATGCTTTAGTAATAAGCCGGGTTTGTAAGTTCCGTTCCTCTATTACTACTAGCTATTCCTAGTGCTTAAGCAGTCTATTTTTAAGGGACTATAGGCTAGTAATATCCCTTGCCTTTTCGCGGTATTTCTATAGAGAAGGGTCCATACGGTTTGCTTGCAGTAGTTTATTAATAAGGTCGAATTCTATAGGGTTAATAGGATATATCTTAGCGCTTAAAGATTTAGTACTTAGTTCTTCCTATATCTAAGGGTTAAGGTGCTCTAGTTATAGTAGCGTCTAGATCTATAATAAGATCTTCGCGGCTATCTAGTTATTTAGGTCCTGTTTACATCTTATAAGAGCGTCTATACGGTTAGTAGCGCCTAGCCTATATATAATTAGGAAGTTAAACTAGGATAGAACGTCTACCTAGCGCGCTTACCGAGCCGTAAGGGCCTTAGTTATTATAAAGTATTCTAGGGCTTTATAATCCGAAACTACCTAAATAGGCTTAGGGGTCCCTTCTAGCTATGCTTACTAGTGCTAAAAGCTAGAGATAATAGCCAACATTTCTTTATTGTGGATTGGGTAGTTTAGCTTAGCATCTATTATAGTCTTTAAGTAGTAAGTAATAGGGTGCCATTTCCCGTCCGTCTGCTTTTAGAAATAAACGCTAGTAATAATACTATCTAAGGCATCTATTTCTAGTATTAAGGGCCGTTCTAGGTTAAAGTGGGTAAGTAAGGGAGCGGAGACCAGTTGTTTCTTAAGCTTATTAAAAGCCTGCTTATATATAGTATTAAAGTAAAAAGGCTGGTCCTTTATAGTAAGGCGGCTAAGGGGCTAAGTAATTCTACTATAGTTCTTAATAAAAGCGTTAATAGAAGTTATAGAAGCCTAAGAATAACTATATCCCTTTTACGGTCCATAGTGGTTCCCACTAATTAATTACGGCTATCTTTTCTAGGTTTGCCTTAATTCCGTCCGTACTAATAATAAACCCTAAGTACTTTATACGCTTTATACTAAATTCTAACTTCTTAATATCGGCCTAGAGGCCAGCCTTATAGAGCCGTTATAGGACCTTATAGATATGCTCCTTGTATTCTAACTTATTCTTAAAGTAAATTATAATATTATCTAGGTAGGCCGTGCAGAAGTTATTAAGGTAGTTAAAGAGTACATTATTTATATATTGTTAGTACATAGCTAGTCCGTTAGTTAGTCTAATAGGAAGTACTTTGTATTTATACGATCTATATTAAGTCTAAAATATAGTAAGATTTATAGATCTGGGGTCTATTCTAATTTAGTAGAAAGCCTAACGAATATTAAGCTTTATAAATACCTTAGCTCTATTTATTTGGGCTAGTGTCTTATTAAGTAGGGGCAGCGGATAACAGTCTTTGCGGGTTATATTATTAAGCTTATAGTAGTTAATATAGAAATAAAGTCTTCTATTTGGCTTTTTTATAAAGAAAATAAGGGAGGTAAAAGGGGCCTAGCTAGGCTTAATAAACCTCTTTACTAGGTTATTAATAAGGTACTACTTAGTGGCCTATAATTCCGCAATAGATTATTTACGAAGGGGGGTATAGCTAAGGGCGTTTTCCTTATCTAACTTAATCTCGATCTTATAGTTATATAGTTAGTATAGTAGAAGTATATTAGATGCTACCTTGGAGAATATATCCTTAAACTTTTAGTATTAATGGGGTAGTTTCTATTCTACCAGCTCCTCGTCTATAAGCTCGCTTTTTTATCCGCTAGGCTTACTTTTCTTTTCCTTAAGTATTTAGTTAATTTTATATAAGCTAGTTATAAAAGTAATGGTATTAGGCTAGACCAAGTTCTAGTAGAATCCTACAGCGCTAATATAGCAGATATCGACTAGTAGGAGGTCCGTAGGTTTTCTTACAGCCGTTTACTAGACCGTATTTTACGGTCTAGGGTTTATAATCTTTCTTAGCTCCTATTCCATCTTCTATAAGTTATCCCTCCAATCTATTAGTTTAGTGTAGCGTCTAACATTCCTTACTATCCTTTGCAGCTGTATAGGGCCTAAGCTCTTTATAGGGGGCTTTTCTAGGTTACTACTAACTTCCTAGGTCTTTAATGCGGGTAGCGTAATATAGGTAGTCTAGGGGCAGTGTAGTATACGGATCCGTTGCGGATTAAGCTATACATCTTTCTTAAAGGCCTAGTCCCTACGTATAGCATTAGCCTAGTAAATAGTGTTAATCTAGGGCCGTATAAGGTTTTCCATTATAATGCTGATTTCTTTTATAAAGGAAGGAGTTAGGGGTAGGGTTTTAGGCCAGATAAGCCGTCTACTCCGTAAGTTAAGCTATAAGCCTAAATAGGCTAGCTATTTTCTTCTTAAAATTATATTATGGCTTCCTAGGTCTATAATAAGAAAGGGGACATTATACTGCCTTCGTCCGTTAACATAAAGGTAAATCCATAAAATAGTTATAATAGGTAGCCCTATCTATCCGTTATACCCGCAAATAGGAATTAGTTTAGGCAGTTTTTTAAGGGGTATATTTAAAAAGTTAGCCAGCTTTACAGAGTACTAGGTGTCTATTAAGGTAAAGGCATTTACTCTAGAGTTAGCTAAAGCAGAGGTTAAAACTTAATATCTATTATAGAATAAAGTATAAGGGATAATATAGCTTCTTCCGCTAACTAGCTAACCTAGATTAATATATAACATTTTAATCCCTTTTAATCCTAAAGAGGAGTCTTTCTTTAGGGTTCCTCTTTTTCTAACTCCGTACTATCCTCCTAGATTAATAAAACTTTATCCCCTTTTATATTTATTAGGCAGTCTTTTATAATATAGCCCTTCTAGCCGTAAGAGAAGTAGGCGTCTTAATTGCTAAGGGCCTATATATAGGCCAAGCATTCGCCGGATCTACGGCAGGACTAGCCGCACGGCTAGCTGCTGTGTTAGCGGTAAGCTGTAAGGCTAGTACTATAGGAGTTACTAATCGTGCTAGGGCGCTATAGGCCGTTCTTGCGTTACTTATAGTCTAATTTAGAGTGTTTTTAGCTTTATACCGTTTAGCGCATACCTTAATTTAATAGAGGCCTTAGTTAATAGCTAAGCACTAATCTATAAGTTTCTTTAGCGTCTATATAGTAGTAAAAACTAGTAGTACGGCCCGCTATAGGTCTAGGGTAAGCTTATTAAATAGGTCTAGCATTAGATCTTTCTAGGGAATTTAGGCCTGGCCGGCTAAGTGTAAAAAGCGGGTCTAAAAGGCTAAAAAGGTCTCCGTTATTTTTATATTTAGGCCTTTATAATTAAGGTAGGCATTCTATACCTTAAAGGGGTCCTTATAGATAGAAGACAAGTAGTTAATTATTTCTTCTTTAGAGGTAAAAGAGTTTACTAAGTCCTTAGTATATTACGGGCGTAGGTGCGTCTATACGTCCCTACTAGTACGGCTAAAGATATAGGCCATTTGGGCCTAAGGGGTAGGGAAGTGGTTGGCATTAACTTCGAGCTTATCCCGTAGTTGGAGCTTCCAGTTATTAAATATAGGGTTTGTTCCGTCTATAAGTAATAAGGGGTCTGTGACCTTTATAGACCGCGATAGTACTATATAGGGCTTAGTAGGTCCGCCAAGGCGCTAGGATAGGGCCTTAAGAATTATAGTACAGTAAAACCTCGTTATACCGCTCAGCTCGGTAGTAGGGGGTTTGAACGTTATGCTATATAGAAACGTTATATTGCGAGCTCACTTATTAATCGCTGTAAGAGGCTAAATTAACTATTCTCTCTATCTATAACTACTTAAAGAAGCTTATAGTAGTTGTCTGCTTTACTTACACAACTTAACGGCCTTAAATTACTCTCTCTGCCTTTATAAGAGCTATAATTAGAGTCTTATTATCCTCCTTCTGCTGCCCCTTATAGAGCTTAAGGCGCTCTAGTGCATCTAAAGCCTTATTAAGCTTAATAACTTATAGCTTAACCTTATTATCGCTTTTTTTGTTATCTAGCGCATTATATAAGGGCGTTAAAATTAATTGGTAAAAAAGCGAGTAGCGTCTCTCTAAGGTTTCTAGGGTTTTTACAGCAGTATACCCGGATCTGCTGCCTTTTACGCTCTAAAATACTATAGCGGTGAAGGCGCTTAAGGTCTTTAGACTTTGCTATTATATAGGGCAAGAGGGGTGTTAAATTAATAAATATTGATGGCAGCGGTGCTAGTTTGTAGGCTTAAGGGTAAGGGGTTAATATATAGCGCTAAATTGCGCCCAGTAGAGATAGGATTTAAACTACCCCTATAATAATTTATAGATATATATTTACTAGTTGGTTAAACTATAGATTAATAAAGTAGATATATATAGTTAACCTTAATTAAGAATTAAGCAATTCCGTTAAAGAATGGTTGTTCCTAATCCTCTAGGGCAATTAACCTCCCATTAGGCGCCCAAATTAGCTCTAAAAATAGGGTTTCTAATACTATAATTGCTCGCGCTATACCGTTCTTATATGAGAGAGCTTTAAACGTAAAGCCTTATACGCCTTATAGTAAAATCAACTGTTCCTAACTATTGACCGGTATACCGTAGATGAACGGTGTACTAAGATAACGTTAAAACGCGGCTTTACTGTAAGTCTCTAGGTGTTTAATAATTTGTCACTAAATGCGGAAGTAGGGGTATCTCTAGCTTTAAGCAGCTCTCGTAGTCGTTTAATCTTAGTATTAGCTGCTACTAGCTCTGCCTGGGGGTTTAAGACATTAACTATTTTATTATCTAAGGTATTTAAAGGTCCTGCAGCTACTTTGCTAGCTACTGTATTTCTTAGCATAGTAGTAGGGGTATTAGATAATTTTAGGTAAATTCTTTAGGGGTTTTAGTTTATGCTTCTTCTATTTTTAGGGTTCGTATTCTTTTTATATTCTTTAGTTCCGGTTCTTGTTCTAATTCTAGTTCTTATTCTTATTCTTTATCTTTAAATATATTTAAGTTCCTTCTTAGGAAGAAAGGGTAGATAAGCTTTAGATAATATTAGCGACTTAGTTAATTAAGGCATAAGTACGGTAAGAGGGACGCGTAAGCCTATATAATTAGATTATCTATAAACGAGAATCTAAAGCTAGGGAAAGGAAAGGAGAAGAAAAGCAGCGCCGCTTAATGTTTTATAAGATCTTTATATTACGTAACCGCAATATACGGCAATCTATAGCAACTTGCTAGTGTAAAGTTCTGCTAAGTTCTACTAACTAAGTTCTGCTAAGTTCTATTAAGTTCTGTTAGTTAAGTTCTGCTAAGTTCTGCCAGTGCCGTAATAATGATATCGTTAAGCACCTACTACTAATATCGCTATAAGCAGTTTTTAATTCGTTAGATTTGGCCTTTACTTACTATAAATTTAGCCATTAAATACACCATATAACGATTGAAATTTATTAAAATTATACCTAGATTTTACTCTCTATACTTAATTCTATTATATTTATTATAGGAAGATATAAAATTTTTAAAGCGTAACGCTGTTATGGCTTTTCTAATTATAAGCGTTAAAAAATATATACTTACTACTAAAAATACCCTAGCCTACTATAAAGAGAGCTTACTACCTAGGTAAGCAACTTCCTCCGTCACAAGATTAATTAATACTTAATATTAGAAATACTAAGTAATAAATTTTAATACCTTAATAGAGTTAAATTGCTATATAGGAGAGGTATATAGGAGCGAAGAAAAGCTACTAAACATCCTCTCTTAAAGGAGGCTCTCTTTAAGTGGCACTAACGCTTATAGAACTCTCGTATTCCTATTACTAGCGATCTTATACATGCTGCCGCCACTTAATTATAGCATTAAATACCTATATTTACGGAAATAGTTAAGCTAAAGTGGTTATAAGGATAGATAGAAGGCTTTAAAGATCGCAACGGTATTTATAAGAGAAAGCAGCATAGTAAGGCTGCCTTAGTTAATATAGAAGGAGCAAAAGATCACATAATAGAGCTTTAAGAGATTGTCGCTCCTTATCTACTAAAGAATATTTATAATATAGATAAAATAGGGCTATTTTGGAGGGCTATACTAGATACTATATTAGCTACTAAGGCTTAATTAGAAATAAAGAAGGAGAAGGTAAGAATCTCTCTTAGTAATTACTCTAATATAAATAGCTTGGATAAGCTTCCTTTCCTTACAATTGGCTTATTACTACAGCCTTACTACTTTATATCTAATTGCATTAATATAGCCTTATTAAATATTATATGGAGGTATAATAAGAAGGCGTAGATAATGACAGTAATTATACTTAACTGGCTTACTTAGTTTAATAGAAGAATACTGCAACAAACTGGAATCTAGGACCCTATATAGAAATTATAAACGCAGAGCTTTATGCAGTCTATAGGGCCCTAGAGCACCTAAAGCAACAAAGACTAGAAGAGAAACAGGTCTATATCTTTATAGATAGCCAAGCAGCTATTAAAAGGTTACAGCTTAATTCTCTTACAGGAGGGCAAGAACTAGTCTTTAAAATTACACAAAGCTGTTCCTATCTAGCTAGTAAAAACGTCTTTATTAACTTTTATTGGGTTCCTAGCTACCTAGGAATCTATAGAAATAAAATAGCAGATAAACTAGCAAAGAAGGGCCTCTTAAGAAGAAAATATAATCCTCTTATACCTCTCTAGCCTATATAGAGAAGACAGCAAGAGAAAAGATCCTAGACTAGTAAAAAGATAATTGGCAACAGAATAAAAGTAAAGGAAAACACTATACTAAGATCTGTAAAGGAAACTACTCCTTTTCTCTTAAAGCCCCTAAGGATAAATATCCTAAAAGGCTACAATCAGCTTTTTACCAACTAAAACTAGGAAAAGGCTTCTTTAAGTCCTTCTCTAAAACAATAGGGAAGGATAAAGAAGGTAAATGCTTTAGAGATTATACTGCTGTACAAACCCCTAAGCATTTATTACTAAAATACAGGCTATATTAAGAAGAGAGAAAAGAAATGCAAAGATAACTAGGTTCTTCTCTATCTTTAAAGAAGCTTTTTTGCATAAAAAAAGGAAGAGAAGTGCTTTTTAATTTCTAAGTAAGATAGGAATAGCTACTAGAAAGTGGCTAATAGCAGAAGGATCTTTAGAAGGTAATTCCTACTAGAATTCAAGTAAATAAATAATAGTAAGCAAAAGGACAGAAATAAAACACAAAAAGGACAGGGACAGGCGTTAGGATTTCTTATATTTTACTGATTTTTTACTATTTTCTTACTACCTAATAGTTGTCAGCAACCTAGTGTTTACTAGGGAGCGGTAAACCTCTAGCTTAGAGGTTTATAAACTACTAGGACATAGTTACTAGTATATATTAAGCTGCCTAGAAAGGATTTATGTATATAGGACTATAGCGCCATAGCCTAGAGGCTGCATGCGTAGTATTGTACGTAGTATAATACAAATGATTAAAAAAATAAAAAAAAGAAGAATACATAGCAGGAAGATACTCCTTTTAATTAACGGCTTTAGTTCTTATAAAGCAGCCGTTTAAACGCTTATTAAGAATAACTCTCTTAAGAATACGCGCGTTAAGTTCCTCCCTTTTAATTATACCTTAGTATATTAGCCACTTAATTAAGGGATAATTATAAACTTTAAGCTACTCTATAGGCGATACTAGCTACGATTTATAGTAGAGCGCTTACTTTAAGGTAACAATCTAATTAAACAGATGTATGTTCTATGGGCGATTTAATAGGCAATTATAGCTTAGGAGGAAGTTACGCCCCAAACGATTAAGAACTGCTTCGTTAAATCTACGTTATTTAGCTCTCGTATTAGCCTATGGCCTCGCCCTTAAGATTATATAGATCCTCCTATAATTAATAAGATGCAGTAATTAGTAGAGCAGCTATATATAGTAGGAAGGATCCGCGTTATAACGAATATTTAGGATTTTATTAAGCTGCCTAGCGAGGAAGTAAAGGATTTACTAGAGGATCTTATTAAGAGTATAGCAGAGCTCTACGCAGGGCCTAATCGCGATGCGGAAACAGATAAGGAAGTTATTAATTAACCTTAAATTAAGCTTAATAAGGCGCGTATAGCCCTATAAAAGCTTCGACTTTATAAGGAGCAGTAAAGCGACTCTAAGAAAGACGTAATTATAACTCTATTAAGGCATAAGCGTTAAATCCAAGGGCGATAAGCTTAAAACACTAAGCAGCAGTTAATCGCAATGTATTTTAGTGTAGCTGATCGCTTAATTACGGCTTCGCAGGCGTAGATATACAATATTATTACCTAATTTTAATCTTGGGTGCATTTTATATATAAATATGGAATATAACGATACCCCTTATATAACGATACGCTTAGCTATAAAACCTATATCGTAATAAAGAGGTTTTACTATAGTCTCCACGATCCCAAAGGCCTTACCTCCTTAAGGATTCGTCTCTCTTACCAATCTATCCTATTCCATAATCGTATCCTTATAGCCCCCTATCTATAAAGTCCCCTTATATTTAAATCCTTCCTACTCCTTTTTAAAAGGGTAGTTAGCTTTAAGAACCAGATTATTTATTTATATCTTTTATTTATAACTACTATCCTCCCTTAAAATCTTGCGATAACTTAAATAGAAACTCTATGGATACCTTATAGAAAGCTATTACGCTAAGGCAAAAAGGTCCCTTTAATAGCGAGAGATTGTAATAATATAAACCTTTAGGTAAGACGGCTAAATAAGCCCTAATACCTAAATATACTAGGAGCTTAAAGACTTTTATATACCTATAGTTACTGCTAAAGAAAATGTAAATACCCTTTATAATAGTTATAATGCTACTAAAAAGTAACCAGAGCCCCTTTAGCCCTACTTAGGCTAATTAAAAGACTAAGCGCTAAAGGCGACTCTAAGATCTTTCCCTAAGCTAGAAATACTAAAGAAATACACTAATATATTTAACTAGGGACCTAACTAGAACCCTCCCGGAAAACCACCAGCCTATAATTAGTATAGTAGTAGTATATAAACTGCTTACAAGCTAAGTAGGCCTACTCTTTTAGGTAATTTAACCTAACTACTAACTTAAGACCTAAGCCTTATTAGGAAATCTATACTAGCTATTAGTACTAATACTACCTTTATAGCTAGAGCTTCCCTAAAGCTAAGATTAGAAAGTTAAAAGCCCTAAACTAATTATCTTTAAAATAGATACTAGGAAGCTGCTATAAGGCTCTTAGAAGCTATATAGGAAGGAGCTACTAATAAATATATTAGAAACCTTTAAGGGTAGGTTTAAATCTAATAGAGCTTAATTTAGGCTAGATAAAATCTTTTATAACCTAGCTAAGGCTAAGGGCTTTTTAAAAGCCACTTAATACCTACCTAAAAAGGTATAGAAGACTTAGAGAGGTATTTATACTATAAACGAAAAAAGAATATAGACTAACTAGCTAAGGCCTTTAGTAGTTTAGAACTCTACTATAGACCTAACACCTAGTAGCTAGGTAATTGGGTTTATAAGGTAGATAACTTCTTTAAGATGCTAATAATATAAGATAATACTAAAGAGTGTATATGCTAAATTATTAGTAAGATTAAAAACTAATTACTAAACTAGATTGCACTTAATTAGCTTAATAAAGAGTAAATTACTATATAGCTATAGCTGTAAACCTTTCTAAAGAAATAGACTTAAGATCTGTATATTATATAATATAATAATAATTATAATAATTATTTATTACTTAACGTCCGATTTAGATCCCTATTAGGCCTACGCGGACTACTTCTTATTTATATATAGGGAGAAAACTCTATTTAAGAAAACCCCGTAATCTATCTCCCTGCCTTTTAAAACTTACCTACTTAACGCCTACAAGTTACTAGTAGTACTCTACTACCTTACTTTTTAAACTTCTTAGGAACTACTGCTGCTATAATAAGCCTACGGACGCGCTAGTATCGCAAACTTTACTTTACTACTATAGAGTTATTAGGGGACGCCTGTTACTTACCCCTTTGCCTTTTATTACTATTTCCTTTATAATCTAGAACTAGTTTAGTCTATTTTAGCTAATAAGCTATTAGGTAACCGCCTTAAGACCTTTTTATATTAAGAGTAGTATATTATAGTTCTCTATGCTAGCTACTAAGAGTATTACTTTTTAGTTAGTATGTAAGGGGCATAATAGTATTATATGTTTTAGTGTCTATCTTAGCTAGCTATATTTGCATCTTAGGCTACCTACTAGAATACCTACCCAGTATATTATAGGACACCCCCGTGACACCTTATACATACCTACCTGTTTCTACTAACTACGAGACCGCAATTTGCCGCAACCTATAGCAATCTAACGGTAATTTGCTATATTCCGCCGAGTTCCACTAAATCCTACTAAGTTCTACTAGGTCCACGACCCAAATCCTATTCTACTCTATGTATATATTAACTAAGCAACTAAGTTAACAATATATACCCTTTCTTCCCGTTTTCCTACCTTCTTTCCTTATACAATATCTTAACCTTATTATATAGTTTATATACATAGCTTAATAATATCTACTCTGCTATATATTATTATTGCTTATACTTACTCCGTAATACTACGTTGCATTAAACCTATACCCTATACCGCCTTAACTAATATATAGAATAACCCGGAAGCCCCTATATTTATAAAAAAACCTATATAATATATTTACCAAACAAATAAAGGCTCTGCAATAGGCTTTTACGGACACCCTTACCTATTAGAAAGCCTAACATTATAAGTTAATTAAATCTCTAAAAAAAGAAATTAAAGAGATCCGCTAAAACCCACTATTTGCCATACCGTTACCCCTACTTACCCCTACCAGTATTAACCTATAAATACTAGGTAGAGAGAACGTATCTAGAACTGGCTCCTTAACCCCAAATTTGCCGACTAGTACCCCTATAAAGAAGTTAACCAAATATCTCCCTAATCCTCCCGCCTATTTAGGCAAAAGGAGTAAACTATACTTCTTCCTTAACTAACTTAAGAACAAGCTAAACGGCAATATTAATTATTACCCTACCCTTAATAGCTAACTATATTACGCTATAAGTCGCTTAATAAGAGATGCCGTAGAAACTATATACCCGTTTTAGCCGAGCACTATAGAGGAACTAGTTACTATACTAAAAGCATCTTATAGCGACCCTAACTAAATTATTATAGTATAAAGAAAACTAAATAAGATAACATAAGGCTCTAAGAGCTTTCTATTATACTTTACTAAATTCTACTACTATACTAAAGAGACTAGATGGAACAAACCTACCTTAATTAATTACCTAGTAAAGTCCCTAAACTCTAAACTAAAGACTTCCCTTATAGGAGTTAAGCTGCCAGATACTCTTACTACCTATACTAATATTATTAATGGCTTATATAACGATATACTACGCCTTATTCTAAAATATATACCTTAATACTCTGCCCTTTAGCCGCCTAGGACCCGCAAGGACTTAGATACTATAGATATTAACGCTAGAACCCTCTCTTACGCACTAAAAGGATTTACTAAATATAAATAACACATTAAATACGGCCTTTATTTTAAGTGCGGAAGCGACGCTTATATCTTAAGTTACTACTCTATCCTACTACCCTAAATATATATACAAATAACTAGTATAGGTAGTGTCCTATTATCCTAAATATATAAACAGACAACTAGTATAAGTAACCAATCGCCTTAACTAAGCCCTATTTACTAACCCTAATTATTATCTAGCTCTAATATGTTATCTAATAAGCACTAATTATAAGGATAAAGCTATAACTAATACGCTATAAGAACTCCGTCCTAATTGCCTCTAAAAGGAAGGTTTTAGAGCTAAGTCGCTCTCCGGAACGGCTTTGCCTTAGGATCTCGTTAAATACTTTAAATATTATAAACTTTAACTCTTAGGATTATAGCATAACCGTTAACTATTGTCTTTAGTAGAATAATTAATAGGCTAATACTTGAGTCCTAATTAATACAGGAGCTAATGGCATAGGATTTATTAATAAGATCTTTGCGTAAGATAATAGTTTTACCCTAACCCCCCTTAACCGGCATATTAATATATTTAGATTTAATAGCAAACGCACCGTTTTAGAATATATTACCTATATAGTATTCCTAAGACTCTAATACCTAAACCATAAAGAATTAATTAGACTTTTTATTACTACCCTAGGTTACTTAGTAATCCTTAAACAACCCTAGATAAAGCTATATAAGGTAACTATTAATTGGGATAACCTTAAGCTCCTATTTACCGCCTCCCGCTATAAGTAGAAGTGCCTTATAACTTACTACCTTAACCCTAAACTAAAATTTAGGAAATCTACTAAAATCTATTAGCCTAAGATTTCTACTAATATCTACCCTACGTCTAAGGAATCTACCAGATTCCACTAATCTAAGGAATTTACTTAATTCCACCAAGCCAAGAATTCCACTGAATTTTACTAATATAAGACTTCTACTAATATCTATTAAGGATCTAAAAATTCCACTAAACCCTATAAACCAATTCTAACTACTATACCGCCCTAAGCTAAATAGAAGCTTAAGCTTAATATACAAAAATACTAGAAGGACTGGTATTCTACTATAAAAAGGATTTTTAAAGAACCCGAACCTAAATCTAACGCTAACTCTATACCTAATACTAAACCTAAACCTAAATAAGAAACTATGGATAATCTAAGCAAGCTTAGCACCTTGGATATCTATATAATTAGAGCTACTTCGCTAATATAACTTACTAAGAAACCTAAATATACGATCTTTGCCGTTATAATAGCCGATATTAAGAAGGCCTTAGTACTAAAGAAGTACACTAACCCTGCCACAAAGGTACTAGTAGAATACTATAGTCGTTTAGAAGCATTCTTATAAAAGGAAGCCGATAAGCTACTAGAATACCGACTATATAACTATAAGATTATACTTAAAGAAGAAAAGTAGCCTGGATTTAGACCCTTATATAGGATGTCCTAAAATAAACTCTAAGTGCTATAAAAGTATTTAGACGAGAACCTAAGTAAAGGATTTATTTAAGTAAGCTTATTACCTATAGCCGTACTAATAATCTTTATTAAGAAACCTGGCGGCGGTTTATACTTCTATATAAACTACTAATATCTAATCCCGTTAATATAGGAGACGCTAAACTAACTAAGTAAGGCTCGCTACTATATAAAGCTTAATATTATCTCTATATTTAACCGCCTCTATATTATAAAAAGAGATAAATAGCTTACTGCATTTTGTACTCGGTATAGATTATTTAAATACTTAGTAACGCTATTTGGCCTTATAAATGCCCTAAGCTTGTTTTAACATTACGTAAATAATACCCTACATCCCTACCTAGATATCTTCTATACTACTTATATTAACAACATCCTAATATATAGTAATAACCCAACCAAATATTGGAAATACGTTAATCTTATCCTATAAGCCCTACATAGAGCTAGTCTATAATTAGATATAAATAAATGCAAGTTTTATAAAACGGAAGTCCTATACCTTAAACTCCTTATTTTTATAAACGGTATATAAATGGACCTAAAGAAAGTTAAAGTAATTATAAACTAGTAAGAACCTAAGAATATTAAAAACGTAAAAGCCTTTATAGGATTTACCAATTTCTACTAATAGTTTATTAATAACTTCTCCGCCCCAGTCTTACCCCTTATAGCTTTAACCTAAAAAGATAAAACCTTTATCTTTAATAAGAAATATAAGAAGGCCTTTACCTATCTAAAGGTTATATTTACTACTATGCTAGTGCTTTAATACTTTAACTTAAACCGAATAAGTGTTATAGAAGCTAACTTATCCAACTACGTTACTAGAGGCATCTTATCTTAATATAATGAGGATAGAGTATTATACCCTATAGTATACTTCTTAAAATAACTAAGCCTAGCTAAATATAATTACGAGATCTATAATAAGGAATTATTAGCTATTATTAGATATTTTAAACAATAGCGACCTAAACTAGAAGGCGCTAGATTCCTAATTAAGGCCCTTAGCAACTATAAGAACCTATAGTACTTTATAACCATAAAACAGCTAAGCTACCGTTAGGCCCGCTAGTTAGAATACCTATCCCGTTTTTAATTCTTAATTATATACCGCCTAGGCGTTTAAGGCTAGAAGCCTAATATCCTAACCTAACGCTTGCAAGACGCGCTAGCACTAAAAGAAGCGCGCTCTTACTAAAATTAGACCCTACTTCGCCCTAAACTATTTAACCCTCCTACTAAAGATATTATGGTATACGTCCTTAAAATAACTAATTGATTAATTAAACAGATTATAACTAATAAATACTTAAATAACGAGTTTATTTAAGAGACGCTTAAGCTAATACAAAATAGTATTAGACGCTTTAAAAGGATTTCTTTAAGTAAATATAAAGCCTATAGGAACCACTTATACTACTAAAACCGCCTAATTATACCCAACCACGACGAACTTAAGCTTAAGCCCTTTAAATATGTATATAACCTACTAGTAGCTAGCTACCTAGGCCAAGAAAAAACCCTAGAGCTACTTTAACGGGAGTATTACTAGCTAAATATATATAATATAATACAAAGATACGTCTCTAGCTGCTATATCTACTAATAAGCTAAAGCTTCGCGTAAGACGTATAATAGCCTATTAAAGCTACTACCTATTCTAAACCGAAGATAAAAGGATATCTTAATTAACTTTATTATTAACCTCTCCGTAAGTAAAGGCTGTATAAACATTATAGTAGTTATAGACCGACTATCTAAGATAAGGCACTTAATCGCCTGCCCTAATATGTTAACGCCTACTATCGCCTAACTATTCCTAGATTACGTATAGAAACTCTATAGACTCCCTAAAACAATTATCTCTAATAAAGGCAGCTAGTTTATCTCTATATTTTAGAAAAAACTAACTACCTAACTCCGTATTAAAGTACTGCTATTTACTATATATTACCTAGAAACGGACGGTTAAATAGAACGTGTAAACGCTATAATAGAATAGTATATCCGGATATACACGTTATACTTATAAGATAACTGAATTAACTAGCTTATATTCGCTAAGTTTACTATAAATAATTCCGTCTTGGAAACTATAAAGGTCTCCCCGTTCCTAGCTAACTACGGCTAGTATTTATAAATGGGTTTTAAACCCTTTAGTAACATCCCTCGCCCTACTTATTACGCCTTATAAATTATAGAAGTAAATTAATTTATAGAAAAGATAGAGGAACTATAATAGTTCCTTACTAATAAAATTATATAGGCTTAATCTGTCTATAAAGCCGTAGCGAATAAGAAATAAACCCTAGTACTGGCCTACTAAATTAGTAACTTTATCTAACTAGATATAAGAAATCTAAATATAAAACGACTTACTAAGAAACTTAATTAGAAGAACGCTGGCCCTTATAAAGTTAAGAAGGTCGTTTCCTTTTACTTTTACTAATTAAAGCTCCCTAATACGGTTAAAATCCACCCCGTATTCTATACGTCAGTCCTTTACCCTACTACCCCTATATTAGACGCCCTGCCTAGATAAATATAGGACCCTCCCCTACTAGTTAAAGTAGATAGTAAGAATAAGTACTTTATTAAAAGAATTAATGACATTAAGTATAATAAACGGAAATGCTAATATATATATTTTACGAAATGGAGAGGCTTTACTAAGCCTATATAGGAACCTATTAACTCTATAGGACTTACACAAGCTATAGAAGACTTTCACAAACTCCACCTAGAACTACTATAGCCCTATCTCGTAGAAGCTTAAGTTTAAAGGGGGGGTACTATTACGGGACACCTCCGTAACACCTTATATATGCCTACCTATTTCCACTAACTACAAGACCGCAATTTACTGCGACCTATAGCAATCTAATGGTAATCTACCATATTCCGCCAAGTTCTACTAAATTCTATTATATTCCGCTAAGTTCCACTAAATCCTATTAAGTTCTACTAGGTCTACGACCTAAATCCTATTTTATTTCGTGCACGTATTAACCAAGCAACCAAATTAACGATATATACCCTTTCTTCCCGTTTTCCTACCTTCTTTCCTTATATAACGTCTTGACCTTATTACACAGTTTATATACATAGCTTAATAATATCTACTCTGCTATATATTATTATCGCTTATACTTACTCCATAATATAATAGAGCTAATCTTTTAGTCCTATTATTCCTGTTCTTAAGAGTATTGCTATTATATTTTCTGCCTTTATTAGGCCTTTTTAGAGCCCCTAGGTATTTACCCTCTATAGTATTAACTATACTATAGCTTAGGTTACTCTTACCTAGGTTAGCCTTTATACCTTTAACTCCTATATACCTCTCTAGTATTAGTCCAACTAGTATTATATTATAGTAGATAGTTTCCTAATACTCTTTTATACTTTACTTTAACTCCTTTCTCTCTCTTACTATTATCTTTACTAGCCTCTTACGCGTTTCCCTTTCTCCTCTATATAGGCCTAGGCCCTAATACAGCACTATTCTTCTTCTACTTTCTCTACCTATTTCTCTAATATATTTCCCCTACTTTATGGTATTTAGTTTACTCTCTTATAGGGCACCCTAGGGTCCCTCCATAGTTTATTTAGGCGTGTCTTAATATACTTTATAATATTAGAGTTGCGCTCCTTTTATACCCTTTATATTATAGCGGCTTTAATATATAATTATAAGGGGGGGATATTAGCTTCCTTCTTAAGCAGTGCTATAGCCGTTAATTTATACCCGCCTATTATATTCTAAAGGTAGGCTATTTAGACCTTTTAGAGTAGTTTAAGGAGTAATTTAGGGGGGCCTTTTTTGGATTTTCTTATTACCTAAATACTAGATTTATATATTATAGTTAGCTAGATAACTACTATATATAGTAGGCGTAACCTTTAGAAGTATAGACCCTATATAGAATTAATAATCCTAGATATTATAATATACTAAGCTTAGCCCTTATAGCCCGCTTATAACGTATATACGCTCTACTAGAGCTTACTATCTACCTATACTCCTAATACCCTTAGGCCTTAAACTAGTTAACCCCTAAAGCCTTAAATATAAATTATATGCTAAAAATCTATAGATTAGTTACGTTTTCTTATAAAATGGATTAGCTAGTATTTCTCTAGAGAGAATTGGACTTTATATTATCTTGCCTATTCTATATAGGTATTATAAACTTTCTCTAGTATTCTACAATTCTTTATAGCTATTAGCCTATATATAATTAGGTTTATATTATTATAAAGCCTATCCCCTAGGTCGCCCCTTTCTTAAAGAAGTTAAGTAGGTTACTTATAAAGAAAAGAAAGAGTAAGGTAAGAGGGGTAATCCTTATAGTATTCCTGTTATAACTATAATAGGGGGGCTCTAATACCCGCTAAAGACCAGTAATATTTCTTTTTAGCCTATAAACCCTTAAATAAATTATATAATTTATTTTAGGAAGCCCTTTACCCTAAAAATATATAGAAGGCGCTTATAGGGTACGTTATTATAGGCACTACTAATATCTAGGCTAAGCATTAATACTATATATTACGGACCTTATATCGGCAGTAGTACGACTACTAAGAAGAGATATAAATAGGTTAGTTAAGATAGTACGGGAGGCGCTAGAACCGATCGAGCTATAGGATAAGAGGTAGCTAAGTTATATAGCCAGTCACGTTATAAGTTCGGAACGTAGAATCTATAAGATCTATCGGAACGTTATGTACTTAAATTGTTTAACGTACTAACATACCTAAGTATTTCTTAGGCGCAGTATTATATATTTAAAGAACTACAGTCCCTACCTAGATAGTTCTCTTCTCTATAGTAAATCTTAGAATATAATTAGAGTTAATCTATTAGGCAACTACTCCACTAGTTATTATTACGTTATTAACTTCTTATTCACCTATATACCTAGCCCATTAATAAGTCTACCATAGTTCTTACTATAAGGCTTTATTATACATTTACTACTAAGGTTATAGTATTAACAAAGTCAAATAATATACCACCAAAAGTAGCAGCCACGACGCCGTTAACGGCAGTAACTACTTTAGGATTAGGTAACAACGCCAGTATAGTAGATACTAACTCTTAGCTAGTTACGGTTGGACAGCTATAGGAAATGATTAATTAATTAACAGATAATAATAGGATATTTAAAAAAAGAATTAATGGAATCGGAGCAGCTAAGGTTAAGCTACTATTAATTAAGCGATTCTTAGGAGAGAAGTTAAAGCTTAAGGGATTCCTTATATAAATATACTTTAAGGTTATATAGAAGGGAACAAAGCTAGCAATATTTATGGACTAAGTAGTCTATATAGGATTATTCCTAATAGGAAAGGCACTTAAGTGGTTTAAACCCTATCTTATAGAGGTATAAGAATATAGTATAGTAACTACTAATTAAAAAGTATAATATATATTTACCAGCTAGAACGGGTTCGCGGAATAATTAACGCAGATATTTAGAGACCTAGAAGCAACTACCACAGTAGAACAAAAGCTTTAAAGCCTAGTATAATAAACCTTAGCAATTAAGTATACAACGCAGCCTTAAATATTAGCTATATAGGTCGAATAGAATAATAAGGCGCTTATAGTATAGTATAAATAGGGACTTAAAGCAAAAGTCTAGAACGTAATTATCCTAATAGAAGATGCGGAAACTCTATGAGATCTAATTAATTAAGTAATTAAAATTAATAATAGAATCTATTAGAGGGAACAGACTAAGGAGGGTTAGGATAAAGTTTTATAATTATATAAGGCGCAGAGTACGCAACAATAAAGTTAAAGTTAGAAACTATGGTATGGTGCAGAACTAATGGACCTAAGCAGTACTAAAGAATCTAGAAGATAGAATAAGAAACTATAGAAACCTAGAGGTTAAGGATTAAGTAATTATAGGACTAAGGAGTAGAGGCCAAACTAGGGATCTTAGTAGTAGAAGATATTTAGGTGGACTCTATAGCAAGAAAAATGGTTTAAAGAAGGAGCTTGCATAAATTATGGAAAATAAAGTTATTTTATTAGAGACTATAGAAGTGGTTAGAATTACTATATAGTAAAAGAAATAAGACTAGTAGACAATATATATATATAAAGGGATAACAATATACTGCAAGGAACAAAAAAATATTTAATTAAGAGTTTCGCATTTTATTATAACAACGTATACCAAATTTATAAGGACGCTAAGTATAGCGTAAGCTATTGGCTATAGGAGCTAAAATTATTAGAGTTTAGAGGAACTAATAAACTATCTTATAGATTGGATATTAAGGACAATAAATCTAATATACGCGAAGTATTTAGTAATAATAAGGTAATAAAGGTAGCTTACTAAGAGCATATAAACCTTAGAGAAGTTATAATAGAAGTAAAGACCGAGACTACTATAAAACAGGGGTCAGTAATAGAAATTATAATACTATTAGATACGGCATCTATCGCTTTATAAGAAGGAAGGGAAAATATCTAAGAAAAAGGACTAAGTAAGTAGATAACTGCTAGCGCTAGCTTACCACTTAATAAAGGCAAAAGGCTATAGGCTTAAGATTCTTAAGAAGAGATAAGAGACGCTTAAGATTCTTAAGAAGAGATAAGAGACGCTTAAGATTCTTAAGAAGAGATAAGAGACGCTTAAGATTCTTAAGAAGAGATAAGACACGCTTAAGGACCTATAATAGACGACAACCGATAGAGCAGAGTAACGGCTTAGTTTAGTGATATATAAATAAGCTCGGGACGAAGTTTCCCAAAGGTATAAGATTCTTAAGATAAGATAAGAATACTATAGAAGCCTAGTTGGACTAAGGCTAGAGCTAGGCTTAAAAAAAAGTAAGCTTAGGAATAAGAGTTCTATAGGACTAAGATTTCAACATATAAATAAGGACTATTAAGAAAATTAATACTAAGATTAAGAAGTAGGAAGACTTTAAGGATCTACTTATAAGGTAAGGAACGAAAGAAACTATAGAGGAATTTAGATAGAGAATCCTTATATAGTAAGAATAGAAACTAAACCAGAGATCTAGTATACTAGGTTGTACTAGGGATAGAGCACCTATATAAAGAATAACTAATAGGCCTAAGATAGGCACGCTAAGAGTAAAATAGCTTACTAACTTAGAATAAGAAGAGGATCTAGGGATCCCTACTAGATTTAAAGAACGATATATAAAGGGCTGTTATAATATAGTAATAAGAAGATACTTCCTTACGGATAAGCCGTATATACTCTAATAGCTATACTAAAAGTAGTATAGGCAACGATATAACGATAAGTGGGAAGATTTCTATATATAGTTAGATGAGCAAGTTATCTAGGACTACCTTATTATGGAAAAGGCTATAAGTTATATTAAGGGAGCCTTAATTATAACGTTAAAGGATTTAAAGGAATAATTAGAGGACTAGAGAAGCGAAAGACAAATCTTAGTACTTGTAAATAAAGTTATAACGTTTAGATTAATATAATAGAGGTTTAAACTTAAGGATAAAGACGAGCTATAAGTTAACCTAAAGCACCTAGTATATTACACGCTATTATAAATTATATATATAGATAATATATGCGATATATATAAGAATCCAAAAGAAAAGAATTAAAAGTACCCTATAAGGATATATTAGGCGCTAAAAGAGCGGTAGTATAAAAATACTAAGTATATATATAGATAGTATCTAGTAGAAGTTTAGGAGTTAGGAAACTTAATACTTTAACTAGGAAGATTCCTTATGGAAAAAATACTTAGACGGACAATAGTGGTAGAAATGCCTAGAGAGTACGTATCTATAGTATATAGAGGATAAAAAGCGAACTAGGCATTAGCTAAAGAGCGAGCTAAGTATAATAGAATTAAGCAGCTAATAGTTAGGAAAAGTAAAGGCCTATAGAACTAGAGGGAGCTAGTAGTAGAGCCTTAAACCCTTAAAGGAATTTAAGGACGATACCTAAATTTATAAATTAATTAGTAAGATTAACAGTTTAAAGCGCTAATAGATAGTAGAGCAACGAGAAACTATATTTTATTAGCAGTAGTTAAGAGAATAGAATTGCCTTATAGATAGAAGAAGCAACCTTACCTATTAGTTACAATTTTAGAAGATCTAATAACCTATAAAGGAGGGATTATCAATCTTAAAATAGGACCTATTTAGATAACTATTAAAGGAAGATAAATTAAGATGTCTTTTAATATCCTACTATTAGGACGGGATAAGGCAGTATTAGGCATGCCTTAATTATAGGAGTACAATCTAAAGATCGATTAGATTATAGGTTAGGTTAATATTAGAGATACTTAACGCCGTAAAATGCGATAATAAACTAAGATAGTATAGTACTAAGTTAGAGTAATATATAAAGAGACTAAGCGAGGCTTAAGTTATATACTAAAGAGATACTATAAGTATAGTAAGAAACTATAGAGTCTAGAAAATAAAAAGCTGTTAGAGTATATAGCATAGGACTATAAGATAGAATTAGAACTAGAAATAAGTCTAAAGTTCTTTCTAATTTATAAGCTAACTAAAGAGGAGTCTAGAGCACTTAAAGAGTTTATCTAGGAAAACCTATAGAAGGGATATATTAGACTATCGCAGTTATTAGTAGGTTATCCAGTACTATTTGTACTAAAGAAGAATAAAAAACTTAGGCTATATATTAACTATAGGTAGTTAAATAGCATTACTTGGAAGGATAGATATCCTTTACCCTTAATTAGCGAAATTTAAGATAGGATAACGCGTAAATCTTTACGAAGATAGATCTAAGATAGGCGTACTATTAGGTTAGAATTAAGGAAGGCAATAAATAGAAGGCAGCCTTTAGGTTAAAGGAAGGACTATATAAACTATTAGTTATGCAATTTAGGCTTATAAACGCACTAGCAATATTCTAAAAGTAAATTAATAGTGTATTAGAAGAACACCTTAATAAGTTTATTATAGTATACCTTAATAACATTATTATCTACTTAATAACTAAGGAAGAGTACGGGGAATACGTTAAATAGGTCTTAAAAGACTATAAGAAGAATAGATGCTAGTAGCAATTAAAAAACACGAGTTCTTTACTAGAAAGATAGATTTTGTTAAATTTATTATTAAACTAGGTTATATTAGTATAGACCTGGGGAGGATTAAAGCTATAGTAAGTTAGTAAGAACTAAAAAACGTAACGCAGTTAAGGTTATTTTTAGGGGTTTGTAACTACTATAAAAGGTTTATAGTATAATAGTTAAAGAATATTAAACCGTTTACTAGGCTTATAAAGAAATAGGAACTATAGATATAGGGAAATAAGCAAAAAAAGTTATTTAAGGAACTTAAGGAGTTATTTACCTAGGAGCTAATTTTTTTAAGATCTATTAACTAGGACTAGAGACGGTTATAGAAATAAATATATTAGACTTTACACTAGGAGTATATTTACTATAGAAGTACGAGAATATATGGCATCTAATAGTATACTATAGTCGAAAGATAATACTACTAGAGTTAAACTACGATATCTATAATAAGGAGTTATTAGGTATAGTTATAGCACTTAAGAAATAGAGAGCATTCTTATAAGGTATAAAGAAACTATTTATAGTTAAGACAGATTATAAAAACCTAATAGGGTTCCTAATAATAATAAAATTTAATTAAAAATAGGTTAGATAGGCAGAGATGCCTACAGAATACTATTTTAAGATTTAGTATACTAAAGGCACTAAGAATATAAGAGTAGACGTATTAAGTAGAAAAGCTAAACTATAAAATAACGAGAAGCTATTAGGAGCAATACTATATAGAGATAGTAATAGATTAATTAGATATAATTATCCTAAGATTGCAGTAACTTAAGAGTATAAGCTACCGGAAAGCAATTAGATAAGGAGGATCTAAGAAGTATAATCTAAGGACCTAGAAATAGACTAGTATAAGTAGAGAACAAATATATATATCCTAAGAGGAATAGTAGAAGAATTTGTTAAAGATTTCTATAAAGAAATAATATAGAGACATAATAGAGCTATAGGCTTAGTATTAAGACTTTAAGAGAAATATATTATTTATAGAATCTAGGGCTTAGCGAGAAAAGTTATAAAAGAGTATTTAAATTACTAAAGGAATAAGCTGATAAGGCATAAGCTATATAGAAAGCTATAGCCTATTAAAGTACCAGAACGTCTATAAAAGATAATATTATAGGATTTTATTATAAAGTTACTAAAGTTAAGAGATCCTATTACCGGATAGGAGCATAATATAATCCTTATAATAGTAGACAAGTTAACTAAATAGGGCTTTTTTATTTTTAAATTTTTTTTATATCCGTTGTATTATACTACGTATAATACTGCGCATGCAGCCTCTAGGCTATGGCGCTATAGTTCTATATACATAAATCCCTTTAGGCAGCTTAACATGTACTAGTAGCTATGTCCTAATAGTTTATAAACCTCTAAACTAGGGGTTTACCGCTCCCTAGTAAAGTACTAGGTTGCTAACAACTAATAGGTGGTTTAAAAACAGTAGAAAAGACTATAAGAAATTACGAAATTACAAAACCCTAACGCCTACCCCTGTCCTATTTATAGCTTATTTCTATTCTTTTGCTCTCTAATATCTATCTACTAGGAGTCTAATAGGAGTTACCTCCCTCTAAGGATCCTGCTGTTATTAGCCACTTTCTAGTAGCTATTCCTATCCTATCTAGAAATAGAAAAAGCGCCTCTTTTCCTTTCTTTGTATAAAATAGTTTCTTTAAAGAAAGAGAAGATCCTAGTTGCCTTTGCATCTCCTTTCTCTCCCCTCTATATAGGTTGCAGTCTAGTAGTAGGTACTTAGGGGTTTGTATAGCTCTATATTCCTTAAAGTATCTACCTTCTTCGTCCTTTCCTATCGTCTTAGAGAATGATTTAAAGTAGCCTTTTCTTAGCTTTAGCTGAAAGAAAGCCAATTGTAGCTTTTTAGGATATTTATTCTTAGGGGCTTTAAGAGAAAAGGAATAGCTTTCTTTACAGATCCTAGTATAGTGTTTTCCTTTATTTTTGTTCAGTTGCCAATTACTTTTCCACTGTTCTAGTATCTTTTCTCTTGCTACTCTCTCTATATAGGCCAAAGAGGTATAAGAAGACTGTATTTTTCTTCTATAGAGACCCTTTTTAGCTAGCTTATCTGCTATCTCATTTCCGTAAATTCCTAAGTGGCTAGGAACCTAGTAAAAGTTAATAGAGACCTTTCTGCTAGCTAAGTAAGAGCAACTTTGCGTAATTTTAAAGACTAGTTCTTGTCCCCCTATAAGAGAATTAAGCTGTAATCTTTTAATAGCCGCTTGGCTATCTATAAAGATATAGACCTGTTTTTCTTCTAGTCTTTACTGCTTTAGGTATTCTAGGGCCCTATAGACTGCATAAAGTTCTGCGTCCATAATTTCCATATAGGGTCCTAGATTCCAATTTGTTGCATATTTAATCCTATTTCTCTCTCCTATTTTGCATATAGCTGCTGCATTAGATTTATTGTCTTTAGAGCCATCTGTATAGTATATATCTACTAAGTCCCATTCTAGAGCCTCTTGTAGGTCTTCTACTAGTCTTAAATATTCTTGTGCAGCTTCCTCCTTACTACCTCTAGAGATAGAAAAGGATGCAGAAATAGGAGGAGACCACGGTTTTTGCCATTTTAGAGAGGTTTTCTCTATTTTCCAATTTTGAACTAGCTGTTGGACTCTAGAGACTAGGGATAGTAGCTGTGTTTTTAGCTGTAGTAGGTACCTTATAGTAGAGTTTTTAGAACTAGGACTAGAGCTAGAGCTAGAGCTAGCTGCTAGTTCGTCCTTATCTTTATCATTCTCTTCTATATAGGCCTTCTTAATTGCGTGGTTTTCCTTAAATTTTAGGATCTATTGCAAAGCTTTTTAAATCTAATCCTAGGAGGTGGAATAGAGGCCTCTATCTCCATAGCTTGGTTAGGAGATCCTCTAAACGCTCCTAGAACTAGTTTTAGCGCCTCATTTTATAGAGACTGGTACCTAGCTAGTAGGTAGTCTCTAGATTTGCTTTTCCACCAGCACTGTATTCTATAGTCTGCTGTAGTAGTAACGCAAGCAATATAGAGCTGCCGTAGGGCTTGTAGAGATAGTCCTCTCTGTGTATTACCTAGTCTCCTAATTAAATAGAAGGCTGCTTTTGCTTTAGAGATTCGTATTTCTACGTATTGTTTAAAGGTAAGTTTAGAGTTTAGAAATATCCCTAACCACCTAACTTAGGGTTTGGGGGATATTTCTACGTCTCCTAACTTTAGCCCCTCTTCTATAGTAGTTCGTTTACTATGGAAGTGTATAAGCTCTATTTTGCTAACGTCGAAGCTAATAGCAGCTTCCTTAGCTCTAGCCATTAGTTCTAGCGCTATTCCCTTTAGCTTTTTGCAATTAGATTTGGCTGAATTTAAAGTAACTGTAATTGCAAAGTCGTCCATATAGCTAAGAGAATAGGCTCCTTCTGTCTCTAGGCTGCAGATATTGCGTATATATAGTAGAAATAAAATAGGGGATATAGGTGAACCCTGTGGTATCCCTGTTTCTAAATCTACTTTTTCTTGTATTTGCCCATTAAAGGAAAGCTGTAGCTTTCTATTGCTAAGGAACGTAGCTACCCATTGCGTAAACGCTATAGGTAGTCCTAGTTCTTTACAGATAGATAGAAGCTGGTTTGCAGAAACATGGTCAAAGGCCCCTTTTACGTCTAGGAACAATGTAGTAGCTATCCTTTATCTAGCTTTTTTCCTATTATTTTTAGATTGGATATTATTTAGAAGTAATAGGACTGCGTCTATTGCGGACCGCTGTCTTCTTCCTCCTAGTTGCGAATCTTGAAGTAAGCTAGTAGTACTAGCTAAATATCCTAATCTAGTAGCAAAGATCTTCTCTAGAGTCTTTCCTAGGCAGTTTAGTAAGGAGATAGGTCTATAGGACTTTGGTAGAGAATAGTCCTCCTTATTTGCTTTAGGGAGGATTACTCCTCAAGCTTCTCTCCATGCCTTTGGTTGATAGCCTAAAGTAAATAAGATCTTATAGATCCTATATAGAAGATCTTCTATAATAGGGTAGGCCTTTTATAGAATTGCGAAGGATAGTCCATCTGGCCCTAGAGCTTTTTTATTAGAGCTAGAGAAGATTACTTATTTGACTTCTATTTTCTCTAGTTCTGGCCATTCTCATTTACTATCTATAGTATAGTCCTTCCATTCTATAGAGCTGGTAGAAGGGGGTTTAGGAAATAGAGTAGTTATAAAAGCTTTACACTGGTCGTCAAAGCTTTCTACTAGTCTAGTAGTCCCGTCTTTACTATACTGTAGACTAGGGATTATTCGCAGTGTTTTCTTCTTTGTATATTTTAGGGCAGTAAAGCTAAATAGGGCTACTTTATAGCATATATAGAAGATATCTTAGCGAAGAATATTGCTAGAATCTATATTAAAGAAGTGTTTATAAGATATAGAGCAATAAGTAAGATTATATTAGATAGAGATNTAAGATTTATAGCAGTATTTTAGGAAGTATTCTTAGCGGAATAAGGAGTTAGAGTAGTAACTTCCACTATATATTACCCGCAGACAGATAGATAGATATAAAGATTAAATTAGACGCTAAAACAGTACCTAAGATATTATGTTAATTATGCGTAAAATAATTAGGTATTGCTATTACTAGTTATATAGTTTGTATATAATGCAATACCATAGAAAGGCATAGAGATATTACTATTTTAGGCAAATTATAGATATAGGCCTAGAATATTATTGTTACTAAAATTAATAAAGAAAATAAGTAATATAGTAAAATAGAGAATAGAGACTCTAATAAATCTTTATAAGGACCTCTATTTTATAGTAAAATTAATATAAAAAAAGATAAAAAAGTATTATAATGTTAAGAGATCTAAGGGACTAGATCTTAAGGAGGGGGATAAAGTATGGCTATTATATAAAAATGTTATAAGTTAATAATTAAGTAAGAAGTTGGACTACGTTAGACTAAGACTATTTAGAATCGCAGCTAAGATTTTAGAAGTTATATATAGACTTAACTTATTAGCGAAGATAAAGATCTACCCTATATAGTATATTATAATACTAGAACTAACGTATAGAGACGTAAAGCTACTAGTTTATAAGGTAGACACGTATAGAGGATAAGAAGAAGACAAATAGTAAGTTTTAAAGATTATTAACTATAAGGACATTAATAACGAAATATAGTATAAAGTAAAGTAAATAGGCTATAATAAGAATACCTAGGGGCTGCTATAGAACCTAAGGAACGCTATAGGAAAGGTATAAAAGTATTAGAAGAGAATAGGTTAGGTAATATTAAAAAGGAGCTAAAAATAAAGGGATTGGTTAAGGGTAATAAACAAGCTAGATTATTTAAGGGATCTACTACTAATATATAAACTATTTCCGCCTCTTCTTAAGTGGAATCCTTTTTAGCCTTTTTAGCTTTAAGTTTAGCTAAACCTTACTTAATTAAACGGAACTCCTTTAAGCGTACCTTTTTATAGCCCTTTTTAAGACAAAGCAGCTAAATAGATGTGGCTAGGTAAGCCTTAGTAGTATATTACTAAGCTTCTATAACCTTTTACTCTACTTTATAAAAATAATAATGTTTATTTAGGGCTAGTGAGAGTTCTTTATTAAGCTTTATAGCAGCTAATTAAATATAGGACCTTATAGTAGATTAGATAAGAAAGTAGAAAACTTTAAAAATTAATAAGGCGTATATACTTAGCGTTAGAAACAGATTGGATATTATAGGACGATTATATATTTGCTCGCGTATACTTAGCATAGAAAGAAGGTTGGCGACCAGACGGAGCCGTAATCGTAATATATACTAACTTCTTCTCTATATAGCGAGAATAAGGAAATATAATTTCACCTAATAAAAGAATTATAAAAATTATATAAGTATAATGCTTAAATGCCAAAGATCTAATAGGAGGTATTAGGAATAATAAATGTTATTAAATTAAAAACGGGAATGCTATACCTCTAATAGATAACTTAGAGATAGGAGATATCTTTAAGGACGAAGATAAAGAGGAGGGGGATAGTGTTACGGACCTTATATTAGCAGTAGTACGACTACTAAAAAGAGATATAAATAGGTTAGTTAAGATAGTACGGGAGGCACTAGAATCGATTAAGCTATAAAATAAGGGGTAGCTAAGTTATATAGCTAGTTACGTTATAAGTTCAAAACATAGAATCTATAAGATCTATTAGAACGTTATATACTTAGATTATTTAATATACTAATATACCTAAGTATTTCTTAGGCGCAGTATTATATATTTAAAGGACTATAGTCCCTACTTGTTAGCGACTTAGTTAATTAAGGCACGTATACGGTAAGAGGGACGCGTAAGCCTATATAATTGGATTGTCTATAAACAAGAATCTAAAGCTAGAGAAAGGAAAGGAGAAGAAGAGCAGCGCTGGTTAAAGTAGGGTTCTTTTATACAGTCCTCTAGTTACATAACCGTAAAGTTCTACTAAGTTCTACCAGTGCTGTAACATTACCCCCCCCCCTCTTTGTAAAAGCCTGTCCTTAGGCTTTATATATCCATATTATACCTATAGGGCGTTCTTATCTTTATATTCTTCTAGTAGCTTATTATCTTCGCTATACTAGTACTCTATTTACTCGTTTAGGTACTTTAAGGGTCCTAGTTTATTAGGGTAACGGCTATAGAATTCTTAAAGCTTATGGGGACTGCTAATAAAGTTTTATATAGGGTACTAGGTAGGATCTAGGTTATAGCCTTTTTAACTAACGTAGTACTTTAGCGTTTTCCTTACTAGTTTACAGGCCAGTACTTCTTTAATTTCCTATTTATTGTCGCTATTAACTTAAATTGGTAGAAGAGGTTCGTTTTTTTATCTAGGTAATAGGTTGTTTATAGCTTTCCGTAGCTTATCTAGTAAGAAAATAGGGTAAACCTTAATTAAATCCGGGAGCTTTACTTTGTACGAGTTACCTATCTTCTTAAGGACCTTATATAGTCCTGCTATTTAATAGTCTAGCTTACAGCTAGGCCGTTCCGTCTTTTAGTTCTTTATTATAACCTAGACTATATTACCTACGGTAAAGTTAGGTTCGCGCCTATGCTTATTTGTCTACTATTCTATTAATTTTTAGGCCTTTTCTAGATTTATATAGGCTACCGTCTAAGCTTCCTCTAAGCGCTTAGCGTACTGCTAGGCTTCCTTATAAGATAGTTTCTTGCGTATAGTCTATAGTCCTTCTAGTCTATCCCAGTTAAAGCTTATTTAGGGTAAATACCCCGTTTCTAGTTAGATAGGTGTAAATCCCGTAAAGTTATAGGGTAGGGTTGCCTGGGCATAGTCTATTAGGGGTAGCAGTTCGCCCTAGTTATCCTAGAAGTAGTTAATAAAAGGCTAGAGTCTCTAATCTAAATATTAATTTATAATCTCCGTCTAGCCGTCTATCTAGGGGTAGTGTACTATAGAGAGCTTTAGCCTAATACCTAGGATCTAGGTAAACATGTTTTAAAAGGCCAATATAAATTGCGGGCTATAATCGGATACGATAGTATCAAGTGGTCCGTAAATATAGTAGACGTAATAGATATACAGTTTGGCCACCTCCTTAGCATTAATATTCTTATAATAGGGAATTAAAAATAGGCGCTTGCTAAAGCGGTTAACTAGAATTATAACCATATTATATCTATCGCAGTCTGTAGGTAGCTTATAAAAGTCTATAGAGATATACTACTAGGGGCGGTTGGGTATTAAAAGAGGTTTTAATAGTCCTAGGGTCTTATCTTATGGAATTATAGACCTATAGCAGTTATTGCAGTTTTATACGTAACGGTTAATATCTATAACTATTCCGGGCTAGTAGTAACAGTTACTAATAATCTTACGGGTCATATTTTTTCTAGGGTAAGCTATAGAGACCTAGGTATAAGCTTCGGTAATAAGCCGGGTTTATAAGTTCTATTCCTTCGCTACTACTAGCCGTTTTTAGTGCTTAAGTAGTCCATTTTAAGGGACCATAGGCTAGTAACGTCCTTTACCTTTTTACGGTACTCCTATAGAGAAGGGTCCGTATAGTTTACTTATAGTAGTTTATTAATAAGGTTAAATTCTATAGGGTTAATAGGACATATCTCAGCGCTTAAAGATTTAGTACTTAGTTCTTCCTATATCCGAGGGTTAATGTGCTCTAGTTATAGTAGCGTTTAGGTCTGTAATAAGATCTTCGCGGCTATCTAGTTATTTAGGTCCTATTTATATTTTATAAGAGCGTCCGCACGGTTAGTAGCGCCTAGCCTATATATAATTAGGAAGTTAAACTAGGATAAAATATCTGCCTAGCGCGCTTACTAGGCCGTAAGGGCCTTAGTTATTATAAAGTATTCTAAGGCCTTATAATCCAATACTACCTAGATAGGCTTAGGGGTCTCTTCTAGCTATGCTCGCCAGTGCTAAAAGCTAGAGATAATAGCTAACATTTCTTTATCGTAGATTAGGTAGTTTAGCTTAGCATCTATTATAGTCTTTAAATAGTAAGTAATAGGGTACTATTCTTTGTTTGTCTACTTCTAGGAATAAAAGCTAGTAATAATACTATCTAAGGTATCTGTTTCTAGCATTAAGGGCTATTTTAGGTTAAAGTAAGCGAGTAAGGGAGCGGAGACCAGTCGTTTCTTAAGCTTATTAAAAGCCTACTTATATATGGTGTTAAAGTAGAAGGGCTGGTCCTTTATAGTAAGGCAGCTAAGGGGCTAAGTAATCCTACTATAGTTCTTAATAAAGTGTTAGTAGAAGTTACAGAAGCCTAAGAATAACTATATCCCTTTTACAGTCCGTAGTAGTTCCCACTAATTAATTATAGCTGTCTTTTCTAGGTCTACTTTAATTTCGTCCGTACTAATAATAAACCCTAGGTACTTTATACGCTTTATATTAAATTCTAACTTCTTAATATTGGCCTAGAGGCTAGCCTTATAGAGCCATTATAGGACCTTATAGACGTACTCCTTGTGTTCTAACTTATTCTTAAAGTAAATTATAATATTATCTAAGTAGGCCGTATAGAAGTTGTCGAGGTAGTTAAAGAGTACATTATTTATATATTGTCGGTACGTAGCTAGTCCGTTAGTTAGTCTAAAAGGAAGTACTTTATACTTATATAATCTATATTAAGTCCAAAATATAGTAAGATCTATAGATTTAGGGTTTATTCTAATTTAGTGGAAAGCCTAATAGATATTAAGCTTTATAAATACCTTAGCTCTATTTATTTGGGCTAGTGTCTTATTAAGTAGGGGTAGCGGATAACGGTCTTTGCGGGTTATATTATTAAGCTTATAGTAGTTAATATAGAAACAAAGTTCTTTATTTAGCTTTTTTATAAAGAGAATAGGGGAGGTAAAAGGGGCCTAGCTAGGCTTAATAAACCTCTTTACTAGGTTATTAACAAGGTACTACTTAGTAGCCTATAATTTAGCAATAGACTATTTACGGAGGGGGGTATAGCTAAGGGCGTTTTCCTTATCTGACTTAATCTTGATTTTATAGTTATACGGTTAATACGGTAAAAGTATATTAGATACTACTTTAGAGAATATGTCTTTAAACTTTCGGTATTAATAGGGTAGTTTCTATTCTACCAGCTCCTTGTCTATAAGCTTACTTTCCTATCTACTAAGCTTACTTTCTTTTTTCTTAATTATTTAATTAATTTTATATAAGTTGGTAGTAAAGGCAACGGTATTAGGTTAGACTAAGTTCTAGTAGAATCCTACGGCGCTAATATAGTAGATATTAACCAGTAGGAGGTCCATAGGTTTCTTTACGGATATTTATTAGGCCGTATTTTATAGTATAGGATTTATAGTCTTTCTTAGCTTACGTTCTATTTTCCGTAAGTTATCCTTCTAATCTATTAGTTTAGTATATCGTCTAATGTCCTTAGCCTTCCTTTGTGGCTATATAGGGCCTAAGTTCTCTATTAGGGACTTAGCTAGGCCACTACCAACTTCCTAAGTCTCTAGTGTAGGTGGCGTAATATAGGTAGTCTGGGGGCGGCGTAGTATATAAATCCGTTACGGATTAAGCTGTATATCCTTCTTAAAAGCCTAGTCCCTATATATCGCATTGGCCTAGTAAACGGTGTTTATCTGTGGCCGTATAAGGTTTTCTATTATAATACTAATCTCTTTTATAAAGGAAGGCGTTAGGGGTATAGTTTTAGGCTAGATAAGCTGCCTATTCTATACGTTAAGCTATAAGCCTAAATAGGCTAGCCATTTTCTCCCTAAGATTATATTATAGCTTCTAAGGTCCATAATAAGGAAGGGGATATTATACTACCTTTGTCCGTTAACGCGGAGGTAGATCTATAAGATAGTTATAATAGGTAGCCCTATCCATCCGTTATACCCACGGATAGGAATTAGTTTAGGCAGTTTTTTAAGGGGTATATTTAAAAAGTTAGCCAGTTTTATAGCGTACTTTATATTAATTAAGGTAAAGGCATTTACTCCTAAGTTAGCTAAAGCAGAGGTTAAAACTTAATATCTATTGCGGAATAAAGTATAAGGAATAGTGCAGCTTTTTTAACTAACTAGCCGACCCAGATTAATATGTAACATATTAATTTCTTTTAACCCTAGGGAGAAGTCTTCCCCTAAGGTTCCTCTTTTTTTAACTCTATACTATCCTCCTAAATTAATAGAACCTTATTTATCTTTACCGCTATTAGGCAGTCCTTTATAAAGTAGTTTTTTTGGCCATATAAAAAGTAAGCTCCTTAATTACTAAGGGCTTATTTATAGGGGTTGCTATATATAGGCCGAGTATATACCGGGCCTGTAGTAGGACTAGCTGCACAGCTAGCTGTTAGATTAACGATGGGCTAAATAGTTAGGGTTATAGGGGTTACAGCCCATATAGGGGCACTGTTCGCTATTCTTATATTGCTTATAGTCTGGTTTAAAGAGTTCCTAGCTTTATACTGCTTGGCATATGCCTTAATTTAATAGAGGCCTTAGTTAATAGCTAGGCAGTAGTCTATAAGTACCTTTAACGTCTATATAGTAGTAAAAACTAGCAGTATAGCATGCTATAGGTCCAGAGTAAGCTTGTTAAAGAGGTCTAGCATTATGTCTTTATAGGGAATTTAGGCTTAGCTGGCTAGGTATAGAAAGCGGGTTTAAAAGGCTGAAAAGGTCTCCATTATCTTTATATTTAGGCTTTTATAATTAAGGTAGGCATTCTATATCTTAAAGGGGTCCTTATAAATAGAAGATAGGTAGTTAATTCTTTCCTCTTCTAAGACAAAAGGGTTTATTAAGTCTGTAGCATATTGCGGATATAGGTATATTTAGGCGTCTCTACTAGTATGGCCAAAGACATAGGCTATCTTAGCTTAGTTGTTAGGGAAGTAATCCTTATTAACTTTAAGCTTATCCCGCAGCTAAAGCTTCTAATTATTAAATATAGGGTTAGTCCCGTCTATAAGTAACAGGGGGTCCGTAACTTTTACGAATCTTATTAATACGGTGCGTTAGGCTAGGGCTTTAAGGACTATAGCAAGTCTATCTAATAGGTTATCTTGCGATATAGGGGTGTCTCTAGTCTTAAGCAGTTCTTATAGCCGTTTAATTTCGGCATTAGCTACTATAAGTTCCGCCTAGGGGGTTAAGACATTAATTGTTTCTTTATCTAAGGTATTTATAGATCCTATAGCTGCTTTACCTACTGCTGTGTTTTATGGCATAGTGGTAGGGGTATTAGGTAATTCCGGGTAATTTCTTTAGGGGTTCTAGTCTATGCGTGTCTTATAGGTCCTTTCCTTAGGGTTCTATTCTATGTCCTTTGGGTTTTATTCTATTCCTTATAGTTTTAGTAATATCCTTAAGGTCCTATTCTATGTCCTGTTCTATTTATAGTCTTATAGATATATTTAAGTTCCTTCTTAGGAAGAAAGGGTAGTTTAAGCTTTAGATAATATTAGCAACTTAGTTAATTAAGGCACGTATACGGTAAAAGGGACACGCAAGCCTATATAATTAGATTGTCTATTAATAAGAATCTAAAGCTAGAGAAAGGAAAAGAGAAGAAGAGCAGCGCCGGTCGAAGTAGGGTTCTTTTATACGGTCCTCTAGTCACGTAACCACGAAGTTTTACTAAGTTCTGCCAGCCAAGTTCTGCCAAGTTCTACCAGTTAAGTTCTACCAAGTTCTGCCAGTGCCGTAACACTACTTAGATAGTTCTCTTCTTTATAGTAAATCTTAGAATATAATTAGAGTTAATTTATTAGGCAACTACTTTACTAGTTATTATTATGTTATTAACTTCTTATTTACCTATATACCCAGCCTATTAACAAGTCTACCGTAGTTCTTACTATAAGGCTTTATTACACTATAAAGTCCCTTTATATCGCCTATATAGATTTAATAGTAGCAGTAAGTAGCGTAAGTGCTAATAATATTAAGCGGTTTTTTCTTGCCCCTATTTAGCTTTGTAGTAGTAAAGCGTATTTCTTAGCCGTATCTACTATATAGTTTACCATTACCCTTTCTAAGATCTTGCTAAGGGTATTTTTTAAAGCAATAGGGCGGTAGCTTCCTAGGGTTAAGTAATTTACTTTACCTTCTTTTTATAAAATAACTGTTATTATAGATCTTCTAAGTTGTAGGTAGTAGCCTATAGTAAAGTATACTTTAGCTATATCTATAAGCTAAGGTGCTATAAGTAGTTTATAGGTCTTTAAGGCCTTGTTTAAAATCCTATCTAGTCCTAGTACTATATTATTTAAAAGGCAGCTAATAGTTTTAGCTATTTCCTCTATTATTATATTGCTGTTAACCTATAGATAAGTTACTAGTATTTTACCTATAATATTACTAAGGTTTACTAAAGCCGGTTAGGGGAAGAACCTTTTTATAAGGACTTTTGCCTTCTTATTATTGTTATTAATAGCCTATAATTTCCCTACTCTCTATAGGGGCGGTAAGTATAAGTTTTCTACTAAATACCCTACCTTTTTTTATACCTATTTTACTATAGCCTAAAGGCCCTTATTATAGAGGAGGCTTAAGTTAAAAGTATACTTGTTTATAAACCATTTCTAGTTATTCCTTACTTCCTTTTTTAGGGTATTCTTTAACTAGTTTCTTATATCTTTATATTACCCCCCCCCCTTCTTGCGGTTAGCCCCCTCTATTACCTTGCGGTAGCGGGAGATTATAGAGGGCTCGTCCCGGAAGGGATTCGGAGAGATGTCGGTATTTAACCGTAATAGGATCTTGTGAGCTTTTGAAGTAAGCTAGAGCTCTTAGAGCAACCAAAGCTTTGCAGAGATGATCGCGTAAGATCTTTGAGCTGCTGCCATATCTTTTGGGCAAGCTATAGCTCTTGATGCAAGCTGGAGCTCTTGGAGCGACCAAAGCCTTGCTAAGAGATCGCGTACGATCTTTGTAAGACGTAGCTCTTTTAGAGACTTTAAACTGACGCCTTAATTGCCTTCCCCCGGCCGCGTAATCAGTTTTTGTAAGGAAGTGATGGCCAAATAGCCATACGCGTGTTTCCTTNCTTCTGAATTACACTGTTATTACGGAGTAATATTGGCAATAAGAAGAGATCACGTAGGATCTAAGAGCTGCTGCCATTCTCTTGGGCAAGCTATAGCTCTTGATGCAAGCTGGAGCTCTTGGAGCGACCAAAGCCTTGCGGAAAGATGATCGCGTACGATCGACGAGCCGTAGCTCTTGGACGAGCCGTAGCTCTAAGAGACAATCGCCTGCGATTAAGTCTCGGCAGCTCTATGGCTGACAGCCGGAAAATTTCCGGGTTAGGCCGTAGCCCTAATTGCATTTGATCTGGAAGCGCATGGTAGTAGCTGTAGCTTTAGAAGCTAGCCGTCAGTTCTTCGGATGGCCATTGAATAGCAATTGGATAGCCTCTAGGGTAGCTGCATCTCTTTAAGGACGTTCAACCTTCCAAGCTCTATTGGTGGCACTGCCCTGCGCAAGTGAACCGTGGTTGGCCTATAGAGTATTGCAAGCTTGATCGCGTAGGATCCCCCTTAACTCCTGCCAGAAAGCTTTCGGATAGCAATCGAATCGCCTTCGGGTCGCCGTCGGGGCAGAGCTGCGCCGCTGCACTGCCGATCGTATGCAGGTATACCAATCGCGTCAAGAGATGATCGCGTACGATCCGGATAGCCCCTGACCCTTGGCCAGGTAGCTACCGTCTCCCTTGTCTCCTGATCCGTATCTGCCACCGTAAGCGGATGCGATCTGCCAGACGTCTTGCTGGTGTAGCTGCTCTGCAGCATACGCGATCGTCCTAGGTAAGGTAGAGGACCTGATCCGTATTCCAACACCGTTATGCGGATGCGATCTGCCAGGCGTCTGCTGGTGTACCTGCTCTGCAGTGTACGCGGTCGTCCTAGGTAAAAATGGAGGATCGTGAAATTGCTCGAGGGCGAAGCCCTCGGCTTGCTGCAGGCTACCACCCGCGAGGGTGTAGGATCGGTTCGAATGTAAGGCATATTGCCAGGGTGTACGGTAGGGAGCAGGCAAGCCGAGCATGAGTCACAAGGAGAGTCGATGGAAGAGGACGATATGGTAATGAGGNNNGNNANNNNCNNNGTACAGAGAGAGACGAACCGATNGGGGAGGAAGGAGGCTGCAAGCCCGAGGAGCTTATAAGGGGTGGCCAAGGCCTAGCCGAAGGCTAGCCTTGGCAGCCCCTGAGTGCTCCCAGGATGTAGCCAAGTAAGGGACCAAAAGTACCCTTACATAGGGCGTCCTCTCCCTTATATCCCCTATAACCCTTATATCCCTATTTAGTCTAGTAATATCGCGCAGCGTCGCTTCTAGCCCGTTAAGGCTTAAGATAGCTAACCTAGCCCCCTAGTATTAAAGGTAGGAAACGCTAGAAAGGTACCTATATCCCCCTAGCTTATTGCCTATTATTTCTATTTATATAACTTAGCATATAGTTATTCCCGTAGCTATTAAGCCCTTACCTTCTATCTCCTATATTTAATATAGTCTTCTCTCTTCTACGCCTTATATATACTTTAGTAGCAGTTTATACATTTTATTTAGTCTTAATTTAAGCAGTATCTTATATTATAGGGGCCTATATAGTAGCCGTAGCACACCTATACTACGTATATAGATTAGGTATATCCCTATTATATATAGTATTAGTATTATTTTAGGCGGAATCTATAGTTATAAAGCCTTATATTATATATAAGGCTATTTATAATAATACCTTTTTAAATAAGGAGTTTTTATATTTCTAGTATATATATGCTAATAATAAGAGAGCTATATATTTAACCGGTAACTCCCTAGCAAGTCTCTAGTAACCCTTATATCCTTTTATTATTCTTATTATATATTTAGTTTATATTTTCCTATTAAAGCTATTAGATTTAGATAATCTTAAGTTCTAGTATAAAGTATTCTATTTATTTAACTATTTTATATATAATTGCTATATTATCCGCCTAGTATTCCTTTTCTACCTTAAGGCTTAGGGGGACTACTAGGACTTTAACTAGGTAATCTTTATAAAGTACTTTTATGCCAATACATTCTCCTAGCCTATCCCCTACCCTTATAGCTTATTTCTTTACCTATTAGTCCTTTAAGGTAACTCTAATATTTCCGCTTCTAAGGTATTAGACTATAATAGCGTTGTAAACCTTTTTATAAATCTCCGTAAAGACTTCTATTTCTAATTATCCCCTAAGCCCCTCTACTTTTTTTATATTTAGTTATATTATAATTATATATCTAATTACTATCTTAAGGGGGGTGGGTTCCCTATATTATAAAAGCGCAGCTATAGCGGCCTAGGTATGGCTTACCAGTAAAAAAGGGTTTTATTTATTTTTAATTTTACTTAGCTATTAAAGGATTTAATTAAGGGTTTACTAAAGGGGCGCCTAAGGTTTACTAGACTGGCGGAGCTATTTTACTAGCTATATTAGTTTATTATAGCTAATAGTTACTCCCCTATACTTATAGATACTAGACGCGTCTAATAGTATAAGGGCGCGTAGAGACTTTAGGGAAGATTTAAAGGAACAATATAAATTCTATCTAAATCTAAGGGTATATAGCTCTTACAGAGAATAAGACGTTATATAAAGAAGAGAAGGGAATAACAAGAGAATTATATAATTAAATAGTCAGGGGCTTGGTGGTCAGTACGTGCGTATATACGCACGCGGTCTTTAACGGACTTTAGTAAAAGTCAATTAAGCTAGCAGAATTCGGTTAAAGTGTTAAAATTTATCTGTTAAGTGTTTTACTGAGATATTCCTACTATAACTGGGCTAGTCCCGTTATAGTACCCCCCCTTTTAGCTAAAGGTTTAAATAATTCAATTTTAGTTAAGACTTATAACTTATCGCGTATTATGTTTTCGCGTTAGGTGGCGGTATAAGGTTTTACCGGTTCTAATCGTTAAGTGGGCCAATTAGGATTTTCTATGCCCGGTATAGAAAATCGCTATTAGCTTAGTTAAGGCCGTAAGCTAAACTAATATCTTCGTAGTAGGTCTTAGCAAGGTAAATCTAACTAATTAGACAACTTTAACCGCTGGTTAAAGTTCCTTAATATCTTGCGTATTACGTGATCGTATTATAAATGTTATAATATATTTTAAGTTCTTTTTAATTTTGAGCTTTCTGCTATCGTGTTTTGTATATTTATATTAGGTGGTAGTTATTTACCTTTATATTATGTCTATCTAGCTAGAGTAGGCCGCAAAGGATGGTTTTTATAGAATTCTTTTACTAGGGAAGGCGCGTTAGTCTTAATCTGGTTATAAGTTTCCTAAGTTTATATTTTATATCCTTTCCACTTAATAAGAAGTTTAAATTGTTTAGATTATATTTTCTATTATATATTATTAATTAAGTTAATAAAGTAAGAACCATTACTATTATTAACAATTATAGAAGGTGGTGGTGGCACTTTATAAGTTATAGGTTTACTTTTTAAGGGTTATAATAAGTTTACGTAAAATATTAGATATATTTTTATCTTAGTTAGTAGTTTAAGCTTATAAGCGTACGGGCTTAGTTTTTTCTTAATTTGGTATGGGCCCGCAAACTTCCAGTCTAGTTTCTTTAAGGGGTATTAAGTCTTTAGGTTTCGTATATTTAGGTAAACTATATTACCTTCCTTAAAGTCCCATGTAGGAGCTCGTCCTTTATTTATATGCCATTTCTATATTATTTAAGCGTACGCTAATTCACTTTGTAATAGTTCCGTTAACTACTTTATTTAATTAGCGAAGTTATACGTGTTAATTAGTTAAATCATCTTAATTATAGGTCCTGTTATATTAATTTCGGGTTATAGTTTAAATCTAAGTTAAGGGTCTTATCTATAGGTTGCGTAGAATAGCGTTATGCCTATTAATTTATTTCTTATATTATTTGCAATAAACTTAGCTAAAGGTAGCTACTTTTCCCAGTTATTTTACAGGTAGGAGTAGTATATTTATAGGTATTGTTCTATAATCGCGTTTACAATTTTAGTTTAATTATCTATCTCTAAATAAAATATAGTTAAGAGTTATATTTATATTTATATACTTAATCGTTTATATAGGGCTTATTAGAAATCTAAAACGAACTGGCTTCTGCGGTTGGATATTATTAAATTAAAAAGTCTATATAGCTTAAAGACATACTTAACAAAACATTCAGCTACTAATATTGTATTAATTAAGTCCATAGGAATTATATATCGCATTTTTATAAGATAATTAATAACTACTATAATATTCGTAAACCTATTACTATTAGGCAGGTCAACTATAAAGTTAATTAAAATATCTTGCTATCTTTACATTAGAATTGGCAATGGTTAAAGTACTCCTTACTTCTTTATATAAGAGGTCTTCCTACACACGTATATTCTGTATACTCGAACGTATTTTCGTATATAGTCGTGCATTATAGGCCAGTAATATACTTATTAGATAATCTTATAGGTCTTTATATAGCTAGGGTACCCTACTATAGGGGAATTGTGTATAAATTTAAGTATCTTAAATCGTAAGGGTTCGGAATTTGGGACTACTATTTTCTATTAATAGTATAACCGATTATTGCGGATTTCGTATTTAGCGAGTGTAATATCCTTATATTNCCGTTTCCTTATTTAAATCGCTTTTATTATATTTACTATTTAGGGGTTATTCTTATATTCGTACTCTGTTAATTCATTAATTTTTATATCCCACTTATTAATTTCTAATTTATTTCTATTAAGCTCTATATCTAGAAATATAGGGCGTAGTTTCTTAAAGCGTTTAGGGGGCAGTAGAATTTGTAATTAATTTATAATCTATTTATTAAAGGCGCTCGCAGGTAAGTCCTATAATTATTATATTAATAAGTTAGGCTTCTAATTAAGTTTACTAGGTTAGTATATAATCTTAAAGTTAAATTATAAGAGGTATTCGGCCTAACGAATTTAGCGCTGCGTTGATTGCTTTATAGTTATAAAGTACTATAGGTTTTTATAGTCCGTTAATACGTGTATTAGGAATAACAATCCTTTAAGTTCTGGACGCTATTATTTAAAGCATCTAATAATTGTAAGTAGTTCCTTATTATATATCTTATAGTTTAATTTAGTAGGGGTAAGTTTCCGGGAGAGAAAGGCTACTAGGCACAGCTTGCCGTTCTTATTATATTGCGATAATATTCCTCCTAGTATATAATTTAGACGAGTCTATTTTAACGATATATTTAAGGTCTAGATTAAAGTAGACGAGAATTAAAGTAGTTATAAAATAATATTTTAGGTCGTTAAAAGCTTATTTATATTTAGTAGTCTATTTAAATCTTATATTCTTCCTTATTAAGTTTACTAATAGCTAAATAATTTTTAAGAAGTAATTAATAAATTAATAGTATAAATTTGCAAATTCTAAAAATCCTTAGATGTCTTATATACTACTAGGATTTTCCTAGTTTATAATTATAGCGATTTTCTTAGGGTCTATTTTAATTCCGTCGCGGGATATAATTAGGCCTAAGTACGTAACTTCGGACGTATAGAACTTGTATTTCTTAATATTATATTATAAGCCCGCGTCTTATAGGCGTTTAAGGACCATTTAGATGTGCTTCTAATACTTAGAAAGCGAAGATAAATAAATTAAGATATTATTAATATACGTAATAATAAATATATTAAGGAATTCGCGAAGCGTATTATTAACGTATTACTAAAACGTACTAGGACCGTTCTTTACACTAAACAGCATTACTAGGTATTTAAAAAGTCCCTATTATATACAGAAAGCCGTATACTTTTTATCTCCTTTACAAATACGGATTTAATTAAAGGCAGCGACTATATTAAGCTTTATAAAGTATTATACTTTTACTAAACGGTTAAGCGTTTCTTAAAGTAGAGGAATCAGATATTAGTTTTTGTTGGTTACATAAGGGGGATATCACGTAGCTACGGTTCGTAGATAGTATGATAATTATTCTATATTCTTCTTGAAGAAAGGGGTAAGGAACTTAAGGTTCCTCACCACACTAGTGCCGTGGCGGCATATAATAGCAACTTGCCGCACGTAACGGCAACTTACTACATGTGACGGCAATATACCTTATATAGTAACCATTTGCCTTTATTCCTAATACTAGCAACTCTTCTTTTATAGTTGCCATCTATATATATATACCGCTTAACTAGCGGAATAAAAATTAATCCTTTTTACTTACTATTGCCATTATAATATAAGTCTCGCTGTCCTAAAATTTGCCTTTTAGTATGTGGTGCTTTCTTGCTTATAAGTTATAGGTAGGTATCTTATTAGTAGGGCCGCTAAGGCGCTAGCGGTAAGCAAGCTAATAGCGATTTTTTATCCTAGGGATGGAAAATCCTAATTAGCTGGTTTAAGTTAGGGTCTATAGAATCTAACTAATTAGACAACTTTAACCGCCGGTTAAAGTTCCTAAATATCTTAAGACCTTATATAATTAAGAAATTTCTAGGGACTTCCTTTTAACCTAACCTTTAATTCGTATATATAGAGTATTTATATTAACAAACGTCTCTAGTACCTTATTTAGGTTCGCCTTTGTTATTACATCTACTAGGTTATCTTAGCCATTAATCTATTAAATCTTAAAGAGTTCTTAACGCTTATAGGATTACTAAAGTGCCATAATATTAATTATAAGGCGCTTCTCCTTTATAGTACCGAGCTTAACTAAATACTTATAGAGGGAAAATAAATTGGTATATACGATTATAGGGATAATAGGAAGTTTGAGTTAATCTATAATTATCTTTAGGGTAGTTCCAATTATAATTGCTATATTAACTCCGCCAACTATTCTATATATCTCTAACGCTAAAATACTTTAGGTAACGCGCTTACTTTTAGTTAAGCTTTAATAGATAAGATTGCCATAGATTATAAAGTTATTCTCTCTAGTAAATTTATTTATAATAATAATCTTATATCCTAACTAGGAGCTAAAATCTTTATTATTTATAAATAATCTATTAATAAATACAAAGAGCTTAGCGGTAGGAAGATTAATAGGCATATAGAGTAGTCCCCGATTAAGATAGTTTATTTACTAAAAAAAGACGTTTATTTAGGGTAAGAACGTTATCTTTAATTAGTTTCTAGTATTAGGTAGCAACGGAGAAATTAAATAAAGCCTTAGGTTAATAGATAGAAGTAATATAAGCTCCACAAGCGCGTTACTCCATATATCCTTACTTTAGGGAATTAATGTTAATAACGTCAATCTTCTTACCTTAACCCTTCTGACGCAAAGCAATGGAATCCTTATTTAGGGAGAGGATGCATCTATTAAAGAGTAATAGTATTATTAAGTTAAGCTTTTCCTTTAGCTTTATTATAAGATTTACCTTTACTAGCTTATCCTCTTTAAGAGCTAAAAATTAGTCGTCTCCTAAGATAATTATATTATTAGTTTATATACCAACAATTCTAAATAGGGTTCCCGTAGTTATAATAAGGAAGCAGGGATTAAATATAGAAGTAGTTATTAAAAGCTTCTCTTTATAGTACTTACTGTAGGTAGCCTACCAATAAGTTCCTACCTCTATAATTCCATATAATGGCTTAAGCACAACTATAATCGTGTCTTTAGGATACTGGTGGCGAATTTACTCCAGAAGGTATGCTAATATTAAGCGCTAAAGGTGCGTCTCTAATTGGGTATAGGCTTAAGTAATATCTCGCAAATAAACTGCTATTCTATTCTTTATTAAGGAGGGAGCTAATATAATAATAACTCGCTAACTAGCTCGTTAAATTATAGGAGATTATATAAGAATTATCTCTTTGCTATTATTATTGTAACCTTAGATAATAAGCCTTAATTTCTTAAATAGGGCGTTAGTAGCTTTGCCCTTAATCTTGTTAACCATTCTTAACTTAAAGATGCGAACTCTATTAAACTTAATAGGGTTATATTTCTTAAATTTAAAGACTCCTCTTATAATAAGACCGTCGATCTCCTACTTATTAAATGCTTAGAAAGGAGCTCCTAGGGTTATAATATAACCTTCCTTTTAGAGCTATTTTACGAGCTTAAAGTTAGTCTTCTCTTTAGCTGTTATAAAGGCCATTAATAACTTAACTTTATTCTTAATAGCGGCAACAAATTATTCTTTAAAATTAATAAGGTATTAGCGATTTCGTAATCCCTTCGGGCCACCTCTACCGCGTTATAGTTATGGCGTATCTACTACAATTATATTAGGATTATAGTCGCCTTCTAGAGCATGTTAATTGTGGTTCTCTTTTAGGGCATCTTCTAGGGCATCCTATAAAGGCTTAGAATTATTATTTTTATAGTAAGGCTTAATAACAGTTAAACGGAATTAGGTAGGTCCGTAAGGCATCTAAATAGTGCAAGTTTAACTATTAATTATAATAAGTTAATATGGGCCTAACTATCCTCCCCTTTTACGCCATACGCGTACTTTAGACTAGAGTGGCAGATTAAGCGCAGTTAAGGTATTTAGGCCATTTCTTATTCCTAGTACGTTATTAACCTAGCGTATAGCATAAAGACGTTATACCTCCTTTATTGCCTTATAAATTACCTTAGCTTATTACACAACAGAGGGAGATAGTAGAGAATCGTTAGTTATTTATAGGTAGGCGCTAAAGACTAGTAATATAGGTATAAGTCTATCTAGGCCAGCGAAATCGTTAATAGCTTTAACAGCTATTTGCAAGGTAAGTTCTTTACTAGCGTCCTTTAGTTCTAAAGAGATAATCTTATATACATGGCATAATAGCGCGTAATATCGCTCTACTTTTTTAATACTATTATATGCCTTAATAGGGACTTCCTTAACCTTAATTGCTATTACCTTTATTTATTATCGGAACTCTATAAATAAGAAGTTCTTTTCTATATCATAGATGATTTAATTAGGGGGTCCTAGGTAGATATTAATTTAATATAACTAAAGGGTATCTTATACGTTCCTAGTAAACATATCCTTTAAGAATCATGCGGCTTAGAAGGAGGTTAAAAAGTTAATAACTTAGAGTACTAGCTTGCCGCTAAGGTATATAACGTTAACAATAATATAGAAGTTAAAGTCGTAGTTATCTTTAAGGGTAAACTTAAATCGGCCAGGGGACCTCTAGTTTATTTAGTAGTGGTAGCAGTATTTTATAAGATGCTTAATTACCTTAACCTTAACTTTATAGCCTACTTACTAAAGAACCCTAAGTAATTGGTAAACTAATAGGTAACTAAAACGATAGTATAGTTGGCGTAACTCTAACTTAGTTAAATAGCTCTAAGCAATACTCTTTTCTAGTTATTAAAAGAGTAGCTAAGGGTAACCCCATTTACGTATAATAGGTACCCAATTATCTCCTTACACAAGCATATTCTCAAGGTTATTAAGCTTAACGCCCAGTTTATCTATATCTCTAATGTAAAATAAAAATAGGGTATTTATAGGAACAACGTGAAAAGTAATATACCCTAAGGGGGTTTAAACCCTAATTGTGCTAAGAAAGATCGCAGTACCTTTGTTAAAACGAATTATATATTAGCCTGCCGTTAAATAGTTAATCTAAATAGAGCTATTAAGCTGCTAAAGGGCTTAAACTTAAGGTTCTCCTACTATAGATACTCCTGCGGCTCTAGTATCCGGCATAATACTATAGAAGACGTTCGCCAGGTATCTATTATTAAAGAAAAACGCGGAGCTCTCCTTTAGCTTGTTAAAGATATCTGACTTTATAATAAAATAAAGTATAGATTGGTTATTAAGAACAGCGACGGTTTATATGCTATTTACCTCACCATACTTAGTAAAGTATTAGTTAGGTAAGTAGTCCTCAATTTCTATATCTATAAGGAGCTATTCAGTCTTATTAACCTCACCTTTAAGGTCTTCTACGCCTTTATATTAAACTAGGAAGCTTTAAAAGTAGGCCGCAGTAACCTTATAATTTCTAACATTTCTTATACTTTAACGGAACTTATTATATGCCTCTTTTCGCTTATTAAGGGAGTGTCTAGTTAACTAGTAATTTAGCTTCTTATAAACATAGCACTTCTTCTAGCGATTACTTTAAAATAAACCTTTATAAGGACCTCCATAATTACCTTATAGTTAACATTAATTATACCCTTTACCATATTCTCTACCACGGCCGCTATATATTTAATTAGTTTAGTTATAATTATATTAGTTAGGAACGCTTAGTTAGGTAGGGCTTTCGGTATAGAGCTGTTAAGATTCTTATATTTATATTATAGTACCTACGGCGGAGCGTAGCTCGGTATATACTCCTTTAAACGTATCTATAGGTTTATATAGCGCTAAGTTACACTTAAAAATGCTATAGCATACTAAGATAACCTAGTCCCTTAGGCTATTCTTATTTTAGTAAGTTTTAGTAAGTCCATATTAGATTTTCTAAAGTTTATTAAAGAGTAGTTAAAGGCACTCTAGGCGAGTTATTATTGGGTTAAAAGCGATAACTTTCTAGAATATAGTCTCCCGCTATTTAGATATATAGAGTTAGCGGTTCTTATTAGTTTTAAAGTAGGCTCTAGTAAGCTAAAGCATTATATTAAAGCTATAGTTTTTACCTATAATATAGTCGTAATAGAACGTTACTGCCCGTCCCTTTAATATAACAGAGAAAGTATAATAAAACTAGTGGCGTTAAATTCTAACCTTGTTATAGCAGTTATAAAAGACCTATAGTTTTGCTCTAAGTATGTCATATAATTTTCCTCTAAACTTTTTCTCTTTATCTAAATATACCTTTATTAGATTTATAACTTCTTAAAATAGAGGCTTATTAGTTGGCTGGAATAGAGAAATTAGAGGTAGTAGAGGTAGAAAAAGAGTACCTCTAGGTAGGAGAGCACCTTTAGGTAAGAGAGTAGCATTCTAGGGGTTTTATTCTAAATTAAAGTTGCCTTCCAAAGAATATAGGTTAGTTTTAGGTTTCCGTAGTTAACGTATAATCTTAGCTTCCGTCTATACTAGTTCTTCTATACTAGTAAAAACGGCGTAAATATTACTAGCAATTGGGTTACTATCCTCAGCAACGTATACCCTATTCCTTTAGAGGGAGTCTTAAAAATCCTAAATAATATTAATATTACTAAGTGCCTAGGTGTCGGCGGTCCATGCTATAAAATCCTCCCTAAAGTATTCCTATAACTATAAATCGGTATAGTAGCTATCTTAGTAAAATAGAATATAGTATAAGAGAAAGCCGTTAACTTGTTTTACGGTATAGGTTATTACATTAAAGGTAAATACGTCCCAATCTTTATTAATAAGTTTCGCGTATATAGCTACCCCTAGTAGTAAGGAGTCTCTCTAGTCGTTTAGAGTGGCTATAGTTATATCTTTAAAGGAAGGGAATATTAGTAGTATAGGGATTGTCGTTTAGTACGCGTTTGTGACATATATTTGCGATTATAAGGCTTAGGACTAGTTCTAGCCTTAAATTGCAAAGACTCGTAAAGCGTATTATTCTGCGTAATAGACGCAAGAATCTATAATCTAGGGAAGGCTTAGGACTAGTTCTGGCCTTTAAATCCTTAGATTTATAGAAGAGTTCTATTTAAGGTTTAGGACCAGTTCTAACCTTAAAAGACAGCTTCCCTTAGTATAAGTAGTACTAGTACAGTAGCTTGTCTCTTCTTGGTAAATACCTAGCTATTCTATGGCATAACTATAAAGTTAACTACTAATCAGTATTAGTTATATAAGGGGGATATCACGTAGCTACGGTTTGTAGATAGTATAATAATTGTTCTGTATTCTTCTTAAAGAAAGGGGTAAGGAACTTAAGGTTCCTCACCACGCTAGTGCCGCGGCGGCACGTGATGGCAACTTGCCGCACGTAACGGCAACTTGCTACACGTGACGGCAATATGCCTTATATAGTGACCATTTGCCTTTATTCCCAACAGTTTTAAATTATAATTGTATTTAGGGCTTAATAATTAACATAAAACCTTAAGCCTCCTTTAGGTTTCTTAATAAATAGTATAGGTAAGGCGAATAGTAATTAACTAAGGCGAATAAATCCTTTCTCTAGGTGCTCTTTAAGGTATTATTATATTACTAGTAGCTCTTCTTATGACATACCGTATAATAGGCCGAACTTTAGCGTTATACTAGGTTTAAGTTCTATCTTAAAATCGTGCTTATCTTAATGCGGAGGTAGTTAGTTTACAAATCGTTTCTTAAACGTATTAATTAAATTATAATATTCTTTAGGTATAAGAGGTTGGGGGTTAATATATTACTTTAGTTCTAACGCCTTTTTAATATCTTTTAATATTATAGTAAAGATCTTATAATCTCGTTTTTTTACTAACAAATAAAAAGGTGCGGCTTGTATTATACGAATTTTAAAGGGTTTTAATATATTATCTTCGCATTCTTTACCGCGATTAATAGTTATAACTTTTTTATATTAGTTTGTGGTTTGTGGTAAGGGTAATTTATATTATATTAAATTTAAATAGTCGTGTGTATATTTATAGGGTAAGTAATATTTTAAGCAATAACTTCGGCAGTAAGTTGTATGGAATTTTAGTATTTCTTTAACCCAGCTAATTAAAGGGTTGTGTTGTTTTAGCTATCTATATCTAAGTATTACCTTATAATGCTTTAAGGGTATTATAAATAGGGAAACGTATTTAAGGTATTTGCCTATCTACATCTTTATAAGAGCGTAGTGCGTTAGTTCGCCGTATATTAAAGGCTTACTATTAAAGCCTTGTAGGCCTTAGGGCTTATTAAGTTTCTTTAAATTTAAGCGTTAAGTTTTCGTGTAGTTTATATTAATAAAGCCCATACTAATAGCTCCGCTATTTATAAGGATTTGTACTTCCTTCCATTTTCTAAGTATTTAAATTTCGCCAAGTATATTAAGGGAGTTGTGTTATATATTAGCGCTAGAAGAGCCTAAATACTTATACTCTTCTACTTCTTATCTTAAGGCGCGACTTAGCCTTAGGATAATTCGTTTTCTAAATTAACCGAAGGTAAGATGCTTTATAGCGACTGAGTATAATTTATAAAATAAGTATAATTCGTAGAATAAGCGCGACTTAAGGACTAAGAGGAGCTACGGCGGACCTTTTTAAAAGAGTAAGTTTAGCAATCCCTTTAAATATATTCCTTTTTTCTATATTTAAAACATTCTCTATTTACGGCTTATATTCTTTATTTGTTAGTTCCTAAGGGTGTATAGGATTAAGTGGCGTTAAGGTCCATAGGGTTATATATAGGGCTTTTAAGTTTTAGAGACGGATTACGCTTTAGGGTATATACTAGGTTTATAAAGTTCTAAACGTAAGGTATAGTTAGCTTTAAAGAACAAGTTTGTTTATTATATTAAAGGTTCTTATTAATTTGTTAATATATTATAGCAAATTTAGATAGGTTTTTTAATAGTTCTCTACCTACTAACTAGGCTCTAATTTTATCTAAAATAGCTTATTAAAGGGCAGTAACTCTAGCGGCTTTATTTTAATCTAGTTCACTAATAAGGCCTAAAAATTCCGAAAAGAAGCTAGTGAAGTCTCGGTTCCGTTGTCGTAGGTTTTTAAGTTTAGTAATAGCTGTATATTCGCGGCTGGCGTTATTATACGTTTATTCTAGCAGAGAGATAAAGGTTTTAAAATTAATAAAGGTGCCGTTACGGAAGAATAGATCCATAGTACGTATAGCGTCTTTACTTAAACGAGATATTCTGTAGCTAACCTTGCTAGCTTTAGTAGGGTATCGGTTATAGTTCGTTAAAAGTTTAAGACGGAGCTTAGTTATAAAGGGACGTAGGTTATTTTATTTTCTATTAAATATTAAAGGATTAGGGAGCTTTTTGGATTTCATAGCGGGTATTAAATTCGTTACAGTTATAAGTTAAGTTACTATCACTGGTTTAGGGTTCGCGTTTAAGGGGCTAGGCTTAGATATAGTTATATTAATTTCGTTTATAGGCGGTATTGGGGTCTTTAACGTAAGTGTTTAGACGTTACGGAGTTCTTCGCGGAGTGCTTCTATTAATTGTTAATGCTAGGTTTCTAGTGCAGCCCGCTGCTGAGCTAAGGCATCTATAAAGGCCTCTTATATTGTAGTTAACTATTCCCTAACTAGGGTTATAATGCTCGTGGTTAACGCGTGGGATTTAAGGTCGTTTGCTATTTTAATAGTGGTTATATTAACGCAACGTAATATAAGGGCGCGTAGAGACTTCGGGGAAGATTTAAAGGAACGATATAAATTTTATCTAAATCTAAGGGTATATAGCTCTTATAGAGAACAAGACATTGCGTAAAGAAGAGAAGGGAATAATAAGAGAATTATATAATTAAATAGTCAGGGGCTTGGTGGTCGATGCGTGCGCATATACGCACGCGGTCTTCGACGGACTTTAGTAGAAGTCGATTAAGCTAGTAAAATTTGGTCAAAGCGTCGGAATTTATCTATCGAGTGTTTTACCAAGACATTCCTACTGTAACTAGGCTAGTCCCGTTACAAATAGGCTTTATATTTTATTAGATACCTTCTTAATAAAGGTTTTCCCGCTTTATAGTATGGTATTCGCCCGTTCTTATTATAGAGGGCTATTACTAGGCGTAGGTCTAGTGGACGCGCGCGAGTACGAACCACCGTCGTTTAACGTGTGCCTTCCTTACGATGCATGCATCTCAGGGGGATCCTCTAGGTGTCTTTTAGGGTTCTTTTGGTTGGTTTTAGTCTTTTTAGGCCAGGTGTAGCAAGAGCTCCCTTTTAATTTGTATAAAATATATATACTTTAGAGCAGTAATTACTTCCTTATATTAATTAAACTTAGCAAGTATTAATTCTCTTATTATTAAATAAGAAGGTAGGTGTAAGGGTTATTTTAACCCTTACTTAGGTGCATTACCTAAGGGCCGCTTAGGGGTAGCCAAGGCCTAGCCGAAGGCTAGGCTTGGCACCTCCTTATAAGCACCTCGGGCTTATAGCCCTTTCCCTCCTCATTGGTTCGTCTCTCTCTCTCTCTTCGTACGAGGCTATTGCCATACTCTTTACCATATCGTCCTCTTCTATCGACTCTCCTTATAAATTATGCTCGGCTTGCCTACTCCCTACCATACACCTATGCAATATGCCTTACAGTAGGGGGCGTACGGTTTAGAATAGCTTAATTAGTATACCCTATAAAATTATATAATATACTGCCTTTAAGCTTATAAAATAGAATATTATCGCGTATAACCTATCGCATTAAAAGCTAAGTAAATTAATCTGGATAGAGGCTTTGGATAATAGTATTTATTTAGCCTTAATCCTCTAGCTTATTGGCTTAAAGTTACGGCTATTTAAAAACTAACCGTCCTTACTTTACTTTCTCTGCATTAGAGTTACTAATATTATATTTATTTAGCATATGCCTAAAATAATTTGCAGTACTTGTGACGGTGCTAAGGCGCGTTACCTGCCAGATTCAACCAATCAGGATTTTCCATCCCCGGGATGGAAAATCGCTATTGGCTCGCTTACCACTAGCGCCTTGGCGGCCCTCGCGACATATCTACCTGCTGCCCCTGAACGATTCTTCTTCTTCTTCTTCTCCTTAGCTTAGTATCTTTACTAGATAGCAATCCACAAGCTTCGGTTCAGAGGCATTTATACGAGCCGTCACAGTACTAGTGTCTAAATATAGGTATTATATATAAGCCTTTTTATAGCAGAGCTTATATACCTAGTACCGCTTACCTAATTTACTATGCTTAATATTATATCCATACTGCTATATAGGCCCGTAACGTTTGCCCGTTATTAAATAAGGAATATAGTAGCTAAGAAGACGCGTCTAGTTAATTCCTATATAATCTTCTAGTTAGAATTTAGTAGTTAACGCATTAGTATTGCTAATTATACTATAATCTAAGGCGCGCTAGAGGTCAGTAGGTACAATAGGATTAAAATAAGCGGTAGAAAGGGCTAAGGTATTTATTTAGCCATTATCTAACGCGTTAGAAGCTATAGTAGTAGTAGAACTAATATTATAGAATTAGAAGTAAGACTTTTACCTATAAAGGCTCGGGCGGCAATATAACGATATAAACAACGGGTGATACTCGGGTAAACTATTTTTGGCGGGCGAGACTAAGAAAGATAAGGTTTAGAGCATTACTCTATATAAACTCTAGTAATATTTTCTATATAATATTAAAGCTTTAATATTCTTTAATCGGCTCAACTTAATCGGAGCCTCCAAATTAATTGAATTGCCAAGCCAGCGAACTCTCAGTTGGTTGAATTGATTGAGTCTTGTCACCCAACTCAACTTAATATTGAAGTCTCGTTGAATGATTTGCAACCCTGAGCCCAGAAGGCACTGTGCAGCTAGGGGGGGTGTCGAACTGAATCGGATTTTCTTACCGCCGTCCTACCACTGTCTCGGTCAGCGACTCGGTCAACGACTCGTTCAACGACATAGTCTACTACCCCTTCCTTATGTATATATAGAGGCTCTAGAGCCACATTCAATAAGACAGAGTCTCATTCCTGATCGTCCGTTCAACAGCCCCTCACTACCCAATAACCTCCTACTCTCATCCCCTGCCTCACGTCTCCAAATCTCTCAAGCCCGACTTCGCCCTCCGATGACTCCGATGATGCCCTTTTCTTCTCTCCTCAGTCGCTGCGGTCCTTGGCCTCTCCTTTCCATTCTCACTCCCCGCACGCCGCCTTCTCTCGCTATCCGAATGACGTCTTCCACTCTTTCTTGACTCATCGGAGGACTTGGATCCGCTGTGGGATTTGGATACGGGTGACCTCGTGTGGAGTTCTGGGGGTCTTAATCGACCTTCGGTATCTTGGGAGAAAGAAGAAGATCTGGAGGATCTCGTGGCGCGCTCTGGAGGTCTTAATCGGGCTTCGCTGTCCCGCAAGAAGGAAGAGGCTGAGCGGTTGGGGTCAGTGTTGGTGTCGATGTAATTTGTTGGTGTTGTTGGGGTGGATGCGAGTGGCGAAGGCATGGGAGATGTCGAGAACCCGGTATCGGACGTGTTGGTTTGCAGAATGCGGGATTGTTTGCGCATGCGGTGTTCGCGAAGGAAGAGTGAAGTAGCCACGAGAGTTTCTATGTCGTTCGCTGTTAGGGGGCCATCGAGAATATACAATCCAGAAGTGGTAGCTAGTTCATGATTTAGATGACCTTCGAAGCCTAATATCTTAAGCGCTTCGCTTTCCACCCATTCTTCGCCGATGGCGACCCAGCCACTCGGGACCTCCAAGTCGACTGATGGAAGCTGAGGTATATAGTTCGGATTCGCGAAGTTGATGTGAACGGGATTTTCGCCCATGTAGATGGTCTCTCCGTCTTCTGGTATGGATTGGTAAACATATACGTTTGAAAAGTCGGGGGGTAAAAGGAAAGAAAGTGAACCAGAGAAAAGAAAGAAAAAGGTATCCTACCAGTGGCTCTGACGTAAGTTGGATTCCATCCATTGTGCTTCAGAGAGAGGTAGAGTTCACTGGTTGACGAAACCACCGAAGGCTCCCAAGCCAGGGTCCCGAGAATGTGATTTGAAAGATCCCACCGCTTTTGTTCATCATCAAGCTCAAGCACTATTGATCTATCCTTGTTCTTGTAAAAGGCCGTATTAATGCTTGCTTTTGAAACATTAGTAACAGCGGATTGAGTTGGATACGAGGGGTTGAGACGAGACGGAAGAAGGAGAATAGGAGAAGCTTCTTGGCTGGTTACATCTCTGGGCGCGGGAGAGAATATATTCAATATTTTGCCTTTGGATGGTCTGCTTTCCAACTTCTGCTGCAAGTTTTTTAGTTCTGCGGTATGTTTCATGTCTTGGTGGGCCCATGAGTACTCGCGCTCCTCTTGGCTCCTCCCGAGCTCCATTACAGAGTGTTCAAGTGTTTCCTTCTCCTTTTCAAGGGTGTCTTTCGCCTTCTGTAGTTCTAAGGTAAACTCTGCCTTCTCATCCATCTTAGAACGTATAAGCTCTTGCTTAATTTTTGCACGGGCCAGGTCCCCCGTAAGCTCTCCATTTCGAGCCACAGCATTCTGCAACATGAAGCAAATCGTTTCCGTGCTAGCTTCTAGCCCAGGGACGTCATCCAACGGGTGTTCCAAAAATCTTATGGTGCGTTCCGCCAATGCCCTGAATTTGACTGATTTGACATTGTCTGAATCCAAGCTCAGAGTAGTTTGATTCAAATCAGATTCGGCGACAGAACGCTGTATATCCATAATCTTTACCATAGATCGGCTATCGTCGAAGGCTTTTTTTACACGTCGAATAACTCGTTGGACATGTCGATTCTCCGCCGATTCAGAATCTGTTTCTTCGTCTACTTCATCCCATCCTCTGCTATCCCATCCTCTTCTAAAATCCCTGTCTCTCCTGCGGCGATTTCTGCCTGTCCTTATACCATACGAGGGGTGGTCATCGTCCGAAAAGTATGTCGCAGAATCCCTCTGACGCCCAAATGGTTCTTTCAGAGAAGGCGAGCTTGTGCGCTTAGGTATTTCCTCTTAACGGGTGTTTGAAGAAGGCGCATCGAATGAACGTGGACGTGGCGGTAACGGAGGAGGGCGAGGATAGGGATAGCTAAAGGGGTCCTCTGATTGAAATGACATCAATGGCTCAATAGGACGGGGTAGGGCAGGCTCATATCCATTGCGAGAAGCCCATGTTACGTCATCATCGGACGAAACATACGCCCATTCGGACTCTGATCTGTTTTCGGCATTATGAATAGTAATTGTTGGGGGGCTACTTTCTTGGGGGATTTCCCGACCATTCGTCTGTCTGATAGTGTGGGGAACTGATTGGTTGGGCGGCGCTAGTAGCTTTTTCTCGTCTCGGCTATATCTGATAATGGCTTTGTCGAATAGTGATTTATCCTCACTCGCCGGCTGAGCGGATTTGGAGGTGGCTTTGATGGCTGGGGTGGGTAAGGTTGTCCATTCCAAGAGTAAGCGTTCAACTACTTTTGCAGGTTCGTTTCCCGAATGTGCATACTCCGGCAGTTGATCGTCAGGATCCTCGTCGAGAAGTTTATCAGAGGAAGACTTTTCAGTATCGCTTTCCGGCAAAGCAGGGATTGCGGCGGCATCACTCTCGGCGGTATCGATGGATTTACCATGTAGTGTGTCGTGCTTTTGACCTACGATATCGATAGGATCGGTCTTCTGGTCTTCAATGCTGGAGGACATGCTAGAGCCTGAGTTCCCCTTCGGCTTGGCTTCCCAAACATACGGTTCAATCGGAGGCGCTTGCTCAAGTAAGAGTCGGTTGGGGGTATGAAGAATTAGAGGATCAGTATTTGGACTTTTTGGGACCTGTGCATGTTGTGCTGAGGATTTTGGTCGTTGGGTACTCGTCGAAAGCCCCTTCTGCTGAAGGCGTGAATGTGGTCGCGGAGGAATATCTTCGGAGAAAACCAGACGATACAGCCAAGTTGCTGTGTCGTCTTTGGAGCCGGCCCAACGATGGACGGCATTGTATCTGGGCTTAGAATTGACTGGATTGCTGTGCTCGTGTGGGTTTGGGTCTGGAGCAAGTGGATTGATACGCACGGAAGGAATCTTAGGTTCATTAACTTCAGCAGCAATCGTATCATCATCGGAGCTGACCCAATGATGGATAGCATTGTCCTTTAGCCCTGAATTGATTAGATTGCTGCGCGTGTATGGATTTGAGTCCGGAGCAAGTGGGTCGATGCGCACGGAAGGAATCTTAGGTTTAATGCCTTTAGTAGCATCCAATTCTTCTTGAAGCTTTTGAAATGACTGTCGATTAGCTTCGACAAGGCTCTCGGCAAGTTTTCGGAATTGGTTTTCTTCTATCGCTGCTTGGGAAGCGTCGTATTTCTTGCTATGGAAGTGTTAGCATACAAAGGTTCTGCAAGGCTAGAATACTCAGCCTACTCAAGGATTTTCTTTTGTCGAAGCGCCAACTGCATCGTAGCCAACGTGAGACTCAAAGTCAACTTTAAGCTATCTATTTTGGCCAGAAGTGCTTTCGCCTTGACAGATCGGAACACCCATCCCAGCCGTCTTAAGCCTTTCGCATCCTTGGTCATCTTGCGAATGTCGCGATGAACGTCTTTGATGCGAGATAGCATATTCTTGGTATTTGATATCATGCGATGTTTATAGAGGCCCTTTCCTTCTCGCAGCACTTCTCCCAAGTTTCCGAGTGTTGATGACAGCAAAGACATTTCGCTTGCCAGCTCGGCGACCTCTTTAGGTGCATGAACAATACGATTAGAGATTTCATAGAGAGATAAGGAAAGCTGAGCGCCAGTAGCGACGACTCCTACCAAACCTCCCAAGATAGATAGGGGGTCTGCCATTTGATCGCGATATAATGATGACTTGGAAGGTGAGTGGGCCCGGTATGCAGACCTCATGATATCTGCCTGGAGTTTCAGCTGGCCTCGAGCTATACCCAATGCTGATAGCGCCACAAGGCTTAGAAGTTACACGCGAACCCTACGCTCTGTAATATGCATCTAAAATTGATGCATATTGGGCGGATTTTTGGTGCATGTAGAGCTAAATTTAAGTGCAAAATGCAGTGGTTTTTAATACACATTGCACTCCTTTTCAGGCTTGCAAATCATTCAACGAGGCTTTAATATTGAATTGAATTGAATGCCAAGACTCAATCAATTCAATCAACTAAGAGCTCGCGGGTTTGGCATCGCATTCAATCTAGAGGTCCTAATTGAATTGAATTGATTGAAAAATATTGAAGCTTTTAATATATAAAGATGTCTATTCAAAGCAAAGTCACGCCTCCTCTGAACAGCAACATTAATATCTATCACAATTAGCCTTTCGGCTTTTCGCTTTCCCACCCTCCACCCTATAGATAGTTTTGCAGCCTTTTAGGCTTGCGGTAGGCCTAAGGGGGGCAATGAGTGTGTAATTATCTACTACTGCTTAACAGTAGGGAACCTACTATGCAAGCAGGCTGAGGCGAGATTACCCTCTTCTTGGGCCTACACCCCCTAATACAATACACATACATATTTGGAATATATCTCTGCGAGCGAGTAAATAGATAGAAATATACTAAAGTTTATATACAGCAATGCCCTAAACCTTATTTTTATTAGCATATGGGTGAGGTCTATCCCTTCGTGTGGCAAAAGTCACTTTTCGTATTGGGCGCTTTTGGCGCTTTTGCTTGGGTTAGCATGCTACAGGCACCCCAGCTAGCGCAATTTTATTAGCAAGCCCCACCAAAACACCTTAACATCACAATGCCAACGAAATACTGCAAAAGGCAACCCCAAAAACACTAACCACAGATTTTATCTAAGGAAGTTAAGTAAAAAGTCGTGATGTATAACGTCACAGTCGTATATTCTTGCCCTTCTTCTATTAACCAGCTGCTAATTATATAGGAAAATCCTCTATTAGAGTCTTCCTCTAAACTTTTACTACTTATATACTTTATACGCGTTCCTAACGTCGATAAGAATAAGCCAGTAGAGGATCAGCTTAAGGTTATAATGGAGGACGTATTATGTACGTTAAATAAGATGCGTAAGGTGCTATAGGTAGTTAAACGGTTTAATTAGCGATTATTTAGTATAGAGGATTAATTAAAGGTAGTAGAGGAGGGCTTAAAGGAGGCTAAGAAGGTTACTGCCGTAAAGGCTTAATTAGCTTTAGGGTCTTAATATTAGAGGTATAAGGAAGTAGAGGATTAAAAATAGTTACCTAGTCGTTGCCTACTAAATAAAAGCTATTAAAGCACTAAAGATATAGAGGAAGCCTATAAACCTTGTATTTGTATACTATTTGCCATATTTATATTATAAGCTTCCTAGCCTCCTTCTATCTATATATCTAGCATCTTAGTAAGCCCTTATAGCCTTGCTTCTTTATAAAACCTTTAATAGAGCGGTGAGTTCGCGTATACCGTCGAATTATAGATAGTAGGGTTTTAGTAGTAATGTAGGTACTTCTTTAATTTATTTTAATATTTTTGTAACTAGGCCTAGTACCAGGTTAATATTGCCTAGGCTTTTATAGGACTAGATAAAGACGATGCTCAGTATCTTATTTAGCTAACCCTATCTTCCGACTACCTATAATAATAAGGTTCTATACTAATTATATACGGAAGCGGCGGTGGGTATAAAGGAATGGTTTGCTTAATGTCTAAAAGATATTCTTACTAATAATATAGGCGTTAATTACAGCCGTATTAAGCGCCTAAAAGAATAAGGGTATCTAGGTAGTATAGTAGCTTTAAAGTTAATTATGGATATTAACGCCGCCTATTTAGTTATTGTAGTTAATAGAGAATCTAGGAAGCGTTAACTTCTTAATTAAATTATTACCCTAAACGTTAGCTACTAGCTTTTTAAGGAAGGAATTATATGCTCGCGGTTAACGTTAATTAACTTTATTAACATTCCTATCGCTATATAAGTAAGCTATCGTTAAAAACTATACTAAATTCTTATCTTGCCATATAATTAAAAGCACTAAATTAACTGCGCTAATAACTATTCCCGTAATAAAGTTAAACGGTAGCCTTACCTTTCTTTTATTAGCCCTTTTATGCACCTCTAGATAGTCCTTTAAGTTTAATTAAGCCGTCCTAGCTATAGCAACCCTAAGCTGTTAAAGCACCTAAAGTAACGGAATATTAGTAAAGTAGTTATCTAAAAATAGGTAGAATTGATAGGTCTGGAGAAGAAGCTACTAGGTAAGGTAGAGGACGTATTTAGGGGTCTTTAAGAGGATAATATCTTAGTAATCTATTTAAGGAGGAAGCCTAAAAAAGTAACTAGGTAATATAAATATAAAGCTATAGTAATATCCATATTAATAAAGACCTATTATCTTATAGCCTTTAGGTATTAGCTTACTAGGCAATTTAATTATAGCCGTAAATCGTCTAGTAAACCTTACTATTATCTTATTAAAGCTGACTATAGATCTAGGTATAACGTACTTTCTAAACGCCTCGCCTAAATATGTTGTTAATGGCTTAATCTTCTTAAATATATAACGTTTAACGCCTTTTAGTAGAGGTGGTGATACGTAAAAAAAAGCGCTTAAGTTACTCCTATCTTTTTTAGCCTATAAATAAGCTGATTAAGTGTTTAGGATATTTAGGATCTATAGCCTAAAGGTCTTGTACTTAAGGAACTTTAAAGACGCCTATATAGATAATAATTCCTACCTAAATTATTAACTTGCCCGCAGAGGTCTCCTTCTACGCCTATAATTATATACCGGCGTATCGTCCTAATTAGTGATATCCGCTAGCGTTTTAAGAGGCTGTATAGAGGTTCGTGCTAATTATAAGCTTCTTAAATACGCTAATATTAAAGAACAGTAGAAATACTTAAATAGGTAGGTCCTACCCAAATCTATACCTACTAGACACTATACTAACCTGATTTGCTACTATATAGTAAGCAGAGCGCTTATTATCCTCATCTTAAGCAGAAGAATTATTAAATTAGGCGCCCGCACTAGAGCCGTAAATAGGCTTACTAGCACATTAAGTAGCAAATATTAACTCCTTTAAAAGGTTAATAACTTTAAGATCTAGTTTAGGAATAGTAGCTATAGGCTCCTAGGTAGTAGGTACGGCAGGGAAGCCTATTCTTAAAACTTCTTTAGCTAATAGCTTTGGTAATTAGTCTTATCTACCTTATCTACCTTATCCTTAGCAGTTTTACCGCGGGCCTTAAAAAGAGCTTCTAATTCGTCTTCCTTAATACCCTCTTTCTAGCTAATTAGCCGAACCTCTTCCTAAATATCCTTACTTAGTATTACCGCCGCTAAAGCCTCTGGAGGCTGTATAACTACTACTGCTAAGCTATTATGTGTATACTACGTTGCCTAAAAAGATTGTATATAAGACTTCTATGCTTAAGGTGCTTTTAGAGGCCTTGGAGCTTTTAAAGCTTTTTAGGCCTTTAGAGGCTTCGGAGCTAAAGATGCACGACGTTTTCTAGGTATAAGGATGATATTTCGCTAAGGCTTTAAGAATTAAATAGGCAATAATAATATTAAAGCTCTTTAATTAACTATACTACTGTTTTATATATAGGCTTTCTAACCACGTTGCTGCTACTTACCGCAATATTTAAGATTCCGAAACTCGGAGGTGGCGCCTATACCCCTACCGCCGAGCAGTTACACTGACTAAGGCTTTAATACTAAGCTATATACAGTATAGAGCCTTTAGATTGGCTTAGGAGGCGTGTATATACGAATATTGCAAGAAACGGTTGCCACACAAAGGGATAAGTTCGGTTAAGGCAGTAACGCTAAAAAATTTGCCACTTCTATAGAAAATACTACCAGATCTATAATTTAATTGCAATATTAACTATAAATGCCTCTAACAACTCCTAAACGTAAAACTAAACGCAGAGAGGCTACTACAAGATCTTGCTGTTTTTTTTTTAATGCCTTCGATGATTATATGCCTGGGGAAAGAGTTGAAGATGTCTGTCGCCGTATTAACTTTAAGTAGTTAACTTAAACGGCTAAGAATTAGCTAAAGCTACACCATAATATTGGTTGTAAGGCCTATTATCGTTCTGGTAAATACCGCGATTATTTAAAGCTTTAAGTTGTAAGCGATAACTAAGTTAATACTCTCCTTAATCCTTTAAGTCCTATTTATAACCTCCTCCTTAAACTATAGGCCTCCCGCCATAATATATAAGCTAGTAAATAATAGATTTAGGTATATATGCGAAGGAATAAGGCTTGGCGATTTAAGAAGGTTATAATAAGGGCAATAAGCAAGGTAAATATAAGGGCTTATAAGACGTACGAATATTACTATATTGGCCATATAATAGAGAACTTTTGGCAGTTTATTTGCTTTATAGACGAAGCCTATATAGATCTAAACTAGATGCATTAAGAATTTGTTCTTTAATATAAGGGTACAGCATTTAATCCGGAAAATATCTAAATTAATTAACCAAAAATTACTAGCGGTATTAAGCTTTATATTACAGTGTCTGTGTCGTGGCACTATATATAAGATCTTATATTCTATAATAATAAGAACGACAATATTAAGCCTCCGCTAAAGCCTTAGAAGCCTTATAGATCTAAGTATAAGTTGGATAAGCAATATAATATTAGCAGATAAGCTCACAACGATATTACGTAATTAGGCTTGGCGCTAGATAAGGGGAAAACCTTATCTACTACCTATATAGAAGATAAGCAATAACAGAGCTTTAGTTATATAATGTAAGCTTTTATAGTATGGGAATTGAACAAGCGACTTAATTGTAAATGTAGCTCTAAAGCGTCTATATATACACGAAGTGGGTAACAAGAAGATGATAACAATAATGCACAATTGCCGAGGTAGACAGCACTTATAGTCGGCAATGGGTAATGGAAATAGGTAGTGAGATATAGGTAGTAAGATATACGATGTCAAGAAACGGGTAGTGAGTTATAAGGTAATGCGAACCTCGATAGTCGGTTATATACCCCCCTAGATTTAACGGTGTAGTTAAAGCTATAAAAAACAAAAATAAAGGTAGAGACTATACCAAAATAGGGAATTTAGATACAATTTGGGAGTAGCAAAGGGATAGGGTAATTGCGGATATTATAGATATTGCGGATATTACTAGTTGCTAGATAAAATATTAATCTGATGTTAAATATCTACCAAATTTAACTGCTTTATCTATGCTTCGTGCTTTTAACGAGGTAAGATTTTGGTAAGGCTGTTGGTAGGCATTTTGGCCGTAGGAACCCATTAAACGTCAATCTTTTTGTCTTAAACTTCCTGTCTAAGCTAGTGCTAATAGACGTTAATATGTCGGAGCTTAGTATTAGGTTTTAGTGTGTCCTATTTAAGAAGGCGTACGGTTTATATATTATTATATAGTAAGGTAAATTCGCGTTCTAAATTAAATCTAATTACCTTAAAGAATTGTTACTACTAGATAATCTTAACAGCAGCAGTAGATAGGGAGAGAAGTTCTGCTTTAGTAGTTAAACGAGTTACTAATTGCTATAGGGTCGCCTTCCAATTAATTAGTCCTCTAAATAGGAAAAATAGGTATCCTTAAGAGCTCTGTCTAGTCTCTTTATAGTCCGTAAATACTATATTAGATGCTCCGTAAAAGGTAATGTCTTCTCCTTTAGGGTTTCTAAAGTAGACGTGTGCTCTAAAAGCTTCGCCAGAGTATTTAATAGCTATAGATTTTGTTCTAAGGCAATAAGTAATTGCTTGGTTTGCTACATTAAGGTGCTTTTAATTTAGATTAGTAAGGAACTCGGCCAGCTTAAAATGCGTCTTAGTAATATTAGGCCTTCTAAATACGACTAGGTGTGTAAGCGAACCTACTTATTACTAGTAGGCTAGTATTCTTTAAGGGTTCGTCTATTAGTTGGACGGAATCAGTTCTTTGGCAGGAAGTAGTAACTTAGGAAATCTGCCTAGTTGAATATTAAATTAATTGGCTATCTTTTCAATATAGGAGTCTTGGTAAAGCCAGAGCTTTTGACTTAGTTAATCTCGTTTGATTTAAATTCCTAGGAACTATTATAGATCTCCTAGTGCACGGACCTTATATCGTTATAGTAATTTAGCCTTAAATTCTTCAAGTCTTTAAAGGTCCTTTTTGGCAAATAGAACGGCAATATCGTCTATATAGAAGAAGATAATAAGTCGTCTATCGGTAAATAGGCAGTTAGTACCTAGAATAGGTTTTAATCCAAATTTAGTTAGTGTACTAGTGAGCTCTTTGTACTATAGTAGCGGTGATATTTTTAATCTATAGAGTGCTATAAGTAGCTCTAGGACGTATCTATCTTGATTAAATCCTTCTGGGCAGTAGCAGTAAACTAGCTTACTAAGCTTGGCGTTTATAAATGCGTTTACAGCGTTATACTATCGAATTTCTAAATTAAATGCGGCTGCTATAGCTATAAGGGCACGGAATATTCGAGTAGCTAGGGTTGCTGTATAGGTCTCTTCTTTGGTAATCTATAAGTCTCTACGGACATATAATTGAGCTTTAAGCTTTTGTAGGTAGCCGTCGCTATTAAGCTTATATTTGAAGACCTATTTTAGTAGAAGGATCTGCTTATTGCTTACTTCTTCTTTTAGTACAGTCTTGAATATCCCTTAGCGTTTTAAGTCGTTGTATTCTTTTTCTATAGCCTTTTAGAAGCTAGTAGTCAATAGATACTTTCTTAGCTCCTTAAGGTTCTTTAGTTTAGGAGGAAGATTGTCTTAATATAGAGATAAGGATCTAGTTCAGTTGATGTCCTTTACTAGTCCTATGGCAAATCCAGCGTAGTAACCAAATAGAGTAGATAGATTGGCTAGTGCTGTTGCATGCGCTTAACGTTAAATTTATTTTAATCCTTTTAGTAGGTGTTGGAATATTAGTTATGTGACGCGGTTACGGGACCACGAAGCGAGGCTAGCTAATTTGACCTTAGAGCAACCCCTTACTTCTAGACAACAATTAACTACTAACTTCAGCACCGTATACGTACCACTATAAGTGATATTCGTGCACGTTAATAAAGCGAGTATACCGATACTAATTAGTAGACATATAGATTAGGAAATACGCAATAAGCTAGAGCTTAAGAACCGTACTAGAAACAGTATACGGATTGCCTAGCCTTGTCTATTTCAGTTAAAGAAGAAAGCTATATTACCCTTAAAGCTCGAGACCACGTATTAGCTTAACTGTTAACGCGTTAAATTGCCTAGAGAATTGTATTTTTACTTAAAGAAGATTACGACCTCCCTTAAGCTTAAGAGAATTTGTGCTAGCTTTATAGCTAATATAATAGATCGCTAAGAGAATAGCAGTCTTGCTAAGAACACTTTATAGGCCTAACGGCTGTAGAGAACGTATACCCCTGACCTTGACTATAACCCTCAACCTTAACCTCAACCTTAACCTTAAACCTCAAACTTAACCTTAAACTTAAACCTTTAGAACCTCTACCTGACCTCAAACCATAATATACACAAAGACACGACAATATGGAAATTAATTGGAAGGAGAGAATTGCTAAGTACGGCTACGGAATTAACTTAGAGATAGCTATAAATGACAATCTAACGGAGTATGTGGAGACTAAGATATACCTATATACACGATCTAACCTTATAGACTTTTTATTGTGGACAGTGTTTTAGGAAGACTTTAAGGACTTTACGCTAGAGATCTTTAAACGAGTACAATCTAATACTAGGTTAGAAATCCGTAACTACCTAGTTAAAAGAGGAGTATATATTATTAAGTAAAATAAGAGATACCCCCTTAATAAAGTGCTAACGGACGTTGCTAATAAAGAAGAGTTTTACGAATGGACGGATAAAGAGATTGGTTTAGCCCTTAATGATATTAAGTTAATAATTACTATAGCTCTATAAGACCAACTTAATTTAACCTTAGATAAGCTTGCTATAGTTCTACCGGCGTTAATACCTTCCTATAGTCCCTCACTAGCTATATAAGCATCTCTAGCCCTACCACTAGCTGCTCCGCCAACTTTACCAGCTATTCCAACTGCTGCACCACTAGTTACCCCAATCGCTGCACCGCCAGCTACTCTAATCGCTGCACCGCCAGCTACCCCGATCGCTGCCCCCGCTACCCCTACTACCTCTACTACCCCTTCCGACCCTTAGTCCTCTAATTACAACTAAATCCACACTCTTATTAACCAATTACTATAGTTAAGAGAGCAGTAACTATAGCAGCCGTAGTAACCGCAGCAGCCGTATATATATATACTACCTAAACTAGCTATGCCTAGTATAGAGTAAGGACCTAGGCAAGGACCTAGATATAGTAAGGAGGTAGCTATAATTATAAAGATCTATATAGACGACTAAAAGTACAATAGAGTTAGTAACAGCTTTAACTTTAAGTTAACTATCTTCTATAATATCTATAAGAGGTCTAGCTTACCACTAGAAGGCTTTATAGTAGCATTCCCTAGCATACTAAAAGGGCTTACTTAGGACTACTACTATAACAGCAACCTTGAGTTAAGACCTTTTACTAAAGCCTATAACTATATGCGATAGTTCTTTAAAGGGCTAGAATACTACTATAAGAACCTTACGGAGTAGAATAATATAACCCTTTAAGAAGTTATAGACGAGAACCCTAATAAGTTAATCTATTAGAACTTCTAACTGCTTATAGATAAACTGCTAAAGTAACGTTATAGACTATACCTAAACTTCTATATAAACCGCATTCTTATAAATAAGTTAGTTACTGCTTACTAGGGAGTACTAGTATACTATATTGCTGTCTTTAACCCCTTAAAAGACCTTTCTTAGTTAATTAGTAAGCTATAATCCTTTATTGTTATATAGGAAAAAGAATACCCCTTATAGGCCTTAATAAGACTATCTCACTAAGCCTTTTTTACGGATTAACGCTACTATTAGAACGACTAAAGTTGAGACTAAAACACTAATCGCTACGGCAGTAATTGCTTTTATAAAACCAATAGTAGACTAAAGGCTAAGTGCTACGTCTATAAGAAGGAGGACTGCCGTTTATAGAAACATATAGAGGAGGAGCGTAATCGGTCCAGAGACGACTATAAGAGACGCTTTATTAATATTAAGGGCCGTAATAAGGGTAACTTTAATAACTACTTTAAGTAATACGTTGCTGCTTGCGAAAGAGATAAAGATAATAATTTAGACTTTAAAGCCTATATATACGACGCTAATAACTCTAGGAGCAATACCGGAGAACCTAATAATAATTCTACCTATATTACCACCTTTAGAACATTTACTACGGAGGAAGAAACCTCTATAAGTATAGAGCTAGCTAATAAGGCTTATATATACCTGCTTACGGCTTTAAAACTTACTATAGAGTTTACTACGGAACCTTACACGGAGACCGACCTATTTGCCTATAATACGGCTACAACCACAGCGTCACAATATACCTTAACGGTCTTTATAGGAATTATAATTAATATAGGCGCTTTACGCAAATCTATAGCTAGCTATAGCCAATTCTAAGCTCTATAGGCTGTAGATAAGTCTATAAGTCTTAATACGTTAACTAAGGGCTAAGTAACTATCTAATTTGGGATCGGAGCCTCTACGTTTATCGGAACTATAGATATTAACAGCCCTATAGGTAAGATATAATTCTATATCATTAAAGCAGATACTTCTTTCCTACTTTGCTTAGTAGATATGGATAGACTCTATATTAAATATAATAACCTAAAGGATATTATTATTACTCGCACTAAAAAGGTGCCAGTAGTTAGACGATTTGGCCACCCATTTCTCTTATAGAACTTCTCTTTATAGTCTTATTTAGTTGACTCTTTAACGCGAACCCTTACTACTTAACTAATGTAGAACTACGACGTCTATACCGTTAATTTAGTTACCCATTAGTTAATAGACTGTAAAAGCTCCTTAATAAGGCTAGCTATGGCTATAATACTAATAGATCTGCTATTAAAGAGCTAACTAGACTCTGCCACTACTGCTAAAAGTTTAGTAGATCTCTAGGTAGATTTCGCTTCACCTTATAAAATAACGTTAATTTTAATTATAATATTATATATATTAGCGGCTCCCCCTTACTATACGTAGTTAATAAAGCAACTCGATTTTAAGCTAGTAGATAGTTATAAGATATCAGCGCTAAGCACACTTAGGATGTTCTATAAATATACTAGATTAATAGCTATTTAGGACTACTAAACTTAATTACTATAGACGCTAGGAAGAACTTTATTAGTAAGGAGTTTAAGCACTACGCTGCTACTATGGGAGCAACCATAAAGTTAGTTCTAGTCAAATTATATAATTCCATTAGAATAGTAGAGCGCTACTATAGTCCGCTATAACGAGCCTACCAAATTATTATAACTGAAATCCCTAAAATTAGTAAGGAGGTAGTCCTATAAATAGCTCTTAAAGCCATTAATAATACGGCTGGCCTAGAGGGCCTAGTCCCTATACTCCTAGTCTTTAGAGCCTATCCCTAAATAGTTAAATTGGACGCGCTATTACCTTTAGTTACATCAGTGTGGTTTTGGATAAATCTTATCGCGATAAATGCAATGGATATCCTTATCGCGATAAGGATATCTATTGCGTTTTATCGCGATAAGTCTTGGCATACCCCAAATATATTTTCAGTCGCCTTCTTCTTTATTATTATGTAAAGATAACCGATTTGCGCCTAGTAAATAAAGTTATATTATCCTTTTTTTCCAAATTTTAGTAGGTGGCTCTATATATGGCTCTACATCCGGCTCTGTACATGGAAGCTCTGCATACGGAAGCTCCGCACGAAGCTCTGCATGAAGCTTTACGAAGTTCCGCACGAAGCTCCGCGCGAAGCTCTACACGAAGCCCTGCGCGAAGCTCTACACGAAGCTCTGCACGAAGCTCTACACGAAGCTCTACACGAAGCCCTGCACGAAGCTCCGCACAAAGCTCTGCGCGAAGCTCTGCACGAAGCTCTGCTCGAAGCTCTGTGCGAAGCTCTGTACGAAGCCCTGCGCGAAGCTCTGCACGAAGCTCCGCACAAAGCTCTGCGCGAAGCTCTGCGCGAAGCTCTGCGCGAAGCTCTGCGCGAAGCTCTGCACGAAGCTCTGCACGAAGCTCTGCACAAAGCTCTGCACGAAGCTCTGCACAAAGCTCTGCACGAAGCTCTGCACAAAGCTCTGTGCGAAGCTCTGTACGAAGCTCTGTGCGAAGCTCCGCACGAAGCTCTGCGCGAAGCTCTGCACGAAGCTCCGTGTACGGAGGCTCTGCACGAAGCTCTGCGTACGGAGGCTCTGCACGAAGCTCTGCACGAAGCTCTACGTACGGAGGCTCTACACGAAGCTCTGCATACAAAAGCTCTGCACGACGGCTCTGCGTACGACGGTTCTGTCCTATTCTNCTTNGTTGGGGTAGAAAAGCCCCGCACAGGGCACTTTATCCTTATCGATTGCGATATTTTATGCATTTTCTATTGGATAAAGGATATTTTATGCTCGCTTATTCGCATTATCCAAAACCACACTGAGTTACATAGCGAGCTACGGCTATTAAGAAAGCAATAGTGGAAATCTAGAAGCTATAAGCTAAATAATAGATTGCTAATGCTCTTAATATGCGAAATAGACTATAAACTAACGCTATTTACGGCCTCCCACCTAGTTCGCCTGTCTTAGTCTGGAGAAAAGGCAATACTAGCTAAAGTAGTTATTGGGACGGGCTATATATGCTACTTACCGTTAACGGTAAAACCTATACCGTAAAGCTACTAAATAGACCTACGACCTTCCGCTTTACGGTTGTAAAACCTTACCTATTAGACCTATAAGACTTAGCCAAATTATAAGAGTCTGTTAAATTAGATAAACTAGTATCTTTACTAGCTAAACCTTAATCGTTACCTAAAGCTAAACTATAGCTACTACTAAAGCGAGGCAGAGGTTAGCCCCGTAAATACCTATTACTTATAGCTGTTGCAGACACAGCTGTTACGGACGCTATAATAGATATAGGTGCTTTATGGGTAATATTATAGATATAGCTAATATTGCTATCTACTTATGGGACGATGATACCGTAGATATAGCTAACACTACTATTTACTTATAGAACGACAGTAACACCTAATTTAGCGCTTTACAATAAAAGGAGGTCACAGGCCTACTTAAGAAAGGCGTCTTTAAGATTATTAAGCTATATAATATGCTAAAGGGGGTTAGACTCTTTAATTTACAGTTTATTAATAAGATTAAGAATAAGGGAACTAATAAAGCCTTTAAGAAATTATAACTTGTTATATAGGCCTATAATAATTTAGAGAAAGAGCTAGTCCTTACTTAGTTACTAATAATTTAACAAGTTAGCTAGCGGCTAATTCTCTATATCGCTGCTATACTACTGTAGATATAACTTTACCTCTAAGATATCTTATAAGCCTATGTCTAGTCCACTATAAACCTAAACTGCGAGTTCTACGTATAACCACCACACGAGCTAAATAAACAATTAGGAATTAATAAGGACTCTATTCTAAAGGTTATAAAACCACTTTATAGAGTGCCTAAAGCTAGAAACCACTAGTTTAAGACCTACTATTTATACCACGTTAATTAGCTACGAATAGACTAGTCCATATATAACTCTTACTTGCTTTATAGTAATAAACCTTTTAGAATTGTCGGCCTATAGACTAATAATACGCTATTCCTTATAGATAATACCTTTATAGAGGCTAAATAAAGCGAACTATATAAGGCTAAATTTATAGCTAAGGAACGAGAGTAACTAACTACTGATATACCAATTAAGTTTAATAGAGGGCTTATTTAATTAATATAAGACAGGAGTATTACGCTGACGTAAAAGCGCCAGTATAAGAACCTTAGTGTAGTTAATACTACGCTAGTAGACAGCACTAGCTCTAGAGAAGTTACGCGTAACCTACTTATGCTAAAGGACTAGTATATCGCTTAACGCGCTAGAGAAGCCTATATCGCCTTAGTTTATTAGCTAAAGGCTTTATTTAACTTATCCTTTACTGCCTAGGTAATTAATTCTAAGGAGGTAGACGTAAAGGAGTTAAATAAGCGCCTAAGTTGGTAGACTTAGAACTTACATAGAGGTTTTAAGTTTATTAAATTGGAGGCTAAGACCCTATAGCTCTTAGTCTTTATAGATACTTCCTTTACTAATAATAAGGACCTATCTTTACAAATTAGCTACATTATTACACTAGCTAACGTAACTAAGAAGGCTAATATTGTCTATTAGAGCTTAATTAAGTGTAAAAGAGTTACTAGAAGCGTTTTGGCTTCTAAACTTTACGGAATAGCTTACGGCTTTAATATCGCCGTTGCTATTAAGTCTACGGTAAACAAGGTCCTACAGATCAACCTTCTACTTATGCTTTACACCGATTCTAAGTCGCTATATAACTATCTTATACGACTTGGAACTATATAAGAGAAGCAATTAATAATCGATGTAATGTGCCTACGATAAGCCTATAAACGTCGGCAGATCATAGAGGTTAAATGGATTGATGGTGAAGCTAACCCTGCGGACGCGATGACTAAGGGGAAGCCTTGTGTCGCTCTACAGCGACTTATTAACACAAACTAAGTCGATATACAGGCTGTAGGTTAGGTGGAATATAAGGAGTAATAGAAGGGGTTTTGCGGGTTATATAACTGGCAGAAGATAGTAAAAAGTTATATAACTGGCAGAAGATAGTAGGAAGTTATATAACTTATATCATTATATTACAGACCTATAAAAGGAGCGTAGAAGCTATTACGTATATACTATAAATAGTCTAGAAATAGACTAGCCTTCTTTTTAGAGTTGCTCTAGTATCGGAACGTTAGTTATATAACGCGGTCACGGGACCACGAAGCGAGGCTAGCTGATTTAACCTTGGAGCAACCCCTTACTTCTAGACAACAATTAACTACCAACTTCAACACCGCATACGTACTACTATAAGTGATATTCGTGCACGTTAATAAAGCGAGTATACCGACAGTAGGATAAGGTTAGTAAAAGGTTTAGCTAAGACTTTATTAGCTTATAGAGCTATATTAGTTACTCTATTAGATAGTTTTAGGGAGCTTAGCTAAGTAGGGATTGCTTTAATTATATCTAGGATATTGTCTTAAAGTCCTCCTAGTATAGTGTTTATTTCTAGTAGATCTAGAGATACCGTTCTACTAGGAGTTAGTAACTACTTAGTATCCTTTATAGGAGGCTCTACCGCATTATTTAATTTAGGTATAGTCGTTTAATCTATATTTAAGGTAGGTCTTTTAGAGGTAAGGTTAACTGTATATAAAATTAATTCGTCCTTAGATTTGTCCTTATAGAGAGGTTCTAGTAGACTAATTATCTAGAGGGTGTCTTCTAATACTTCCCTTAGTAGGTAGTTAATATCTTAACCCTTAAGGTTATAGAATAAGGTCCTATTAAATATAACGTCTCTAGTTTAAATAACCTTATAGAGACTTGGAATCCAGATATAGTAGATATTAGTTAAATTATAGCCAACTAGATATCTAATCGATGCATAGGGACCTAGCTTATCTCCCTTTTTAACTTGCTTGTCTAGCGTATAGGTCTTGCAGCCATATACGTATATATAGGTAAGTGATAGCGGCTTGCCGTAGGCGATCTTGTACAGAGTTTTCTACCCTAGTTGCTTATTTGGGGTTTAATTAAGTGCGTAGCTAGTAGTAAGGAAAGCCTTTAGTCCTAGAGATGGGGGTAAGGATGCTTCCAGCTATATAGCCCTTAATTGTTCTATAAGGGTTTGTCCAGATCGTTTAGCTCTACTATTTTATTCCTTAGTATATAGTGCCCGGCATTTAAAAGTAATGCCTTTATCTGCATACTACGTCTATAGGGTGTCTCCCGTTTGTCTAAATGTATATTTATTGTTGCTCTAGAAGAAGATAATATCTTAATGGAATGTATTTTAATTAAATAGTAAGTCTTGCGAATAGTAGGTAGGATAGTAGCTTTGTCCTTATTCCTAGAGGTAAATATAAAGTTAAATTTAGAATACGTGTAGTAGAAATGTATAATATATTTATTATAGTTATATCTAGGTACTCCAAGGTTAATAATATTAAATGCGAGCCGTTTAAATGGTCAAGTGGCTAGAAATTCATGTTCTTGTCTTTAAGAGATCTACTATATATGCTTTACTAATAAGTAAGCTTTATATTCGATTTTAAGTGGTACTTATTCGGTAGTTAATTTGGTTAGCTCTACGCTATTAACGTACTTAGGAAGCTGCTTAGTAGCGTTAGGTCCTATATAGCTAAGAATTTTATACCATTTTATAGCTGTGGCTCCAACTAGTTTATAGGCTATTGTAAGCTTTGCAGTGTGTGGGAAATAAACAAGCAACTTGATTGTAAATGTAGCTCTAAAGCCTCTATATATACACGAAGAAGGTGGAGGTAATAAGACATAAAAGGGTAATAGGTAACTGAAATGGGAACAGTGATCTGCAAGCAATATTGATCTGCAATCAATATATAGGGTGGCGTTGACGCTGTCCTGGAGCCTTCCAAGCGATGATCTTGTGTCTCAGCACAGTGTCGGTAGTCGGTTACAGCTATTCTGCTTAGTTGGTGTCTTCTTAGTAAGAAGGTCGATTAAGTTGTTAAATCTAGGGTATTTATAGGCTCTTAGTGCATTAGTGCCTAGTAGCCCCCTAGTTGTTTTATATAGCATACTATTTCGCTAATTACTAGACAGTATAGTAGGTTTTATCCTGGGTTAAAATAGATATCATTATTAGTAGCTCTTAAAAGTGCTACGATATTTGTAAAAAAGGTAGGTGCTAGTGCTACGTAAGATAGCTTTATTTTTAACTTCCTAGTAGGTATATTAATAGTAATGGTTACTATTCTATATACTTAAATCCCTTTAAAATTTCTACTAGCAATTAGGTAGTTATCTTCTACTACTAGGTATAAGAAGGTAAAGTTTTTATTATTATTATAGACGTATATATCTGCGCTAGGGTTAAGTGTCCAGGTATTCTAAAGTTTAAATAGTACTTAACTAGTACTAAATACGGTAGTATAGCTAGTTAGTGTCTTAGAAGGTAGGGTTTTGGAATTAAAGTTAATTATAGATTCTATATTCTTTACTTCTTATTCTCTTTTTTAAATTTAATTAACTATGCGTTTAATCTAAGGTATAGATAAGATTACTTCTTTTACTTTCTTTTAGATGTCTAGGTTTAGTTTCTATTCTTAAAGGCGCTTCTGCTTAATAATATAGTAGTGTTATAGAGTGAGCATAAGCGACAATAATATATAGCAAAGTAGATATTATTAAGCTATGTATATAAACTGTGTGATAAAATCAAGACGTTACGTAAGAAAAGAAGGTAGGAAAACGGGAAGAAAGGGTATATATTATTGACTTAGTTGCTTAGTTAATACATACATAGGGCAGAATAGGGTTTAGGTTGTGGTCCTAGCAAAACTTAGTAGAATTTAGTGGAACTTAGCAGAATATAGCAGAATGCCGTAGATTGCCGTTAAATTGCCATTAGATTGCCATTAGATTGCCATTAGATTGCTATTTCGCGGTTAGTCTCNAATTACTAAGTTAGTGGAAATAGGTGGATGTGTATAAGGTATTATAGGGGTATCCTATAACAGTACCCCCCCTTTAAACTTAAGCTTCTACGAGATAGGGCTGTGGTAGTTCTAGGTGGAGTTTGTAAAAGTCTTCTGCGGCTTATGTAAGTCCTATAGAGTTAACAGGTTCCTATAAGGACTTAGTAAAGCCTTTCTATTTCATAAGATATATATATTAACGTTTCCATTTATTGTACTTAATGTCATTAATTTTTTTAACAAAGTACTCGTTCTTACCATCCACTTTAACTAGTAGGGGAGGGTCTTATATCTATCCGGGCAGGGCATCTAATATAGGAGCAGTAGGGCGGAGGACTAACGTATAGAATATGGGGTAGATTTTAACCGTATTAGGGAGCTTTAGTTAGTAGGCGTGGGACAAGACAACCTTTTTAACCTTATAAGGGCCAGCGTTCTTCTAATTAAGCTTCTTAATAGGTTGTTTTGTGTTTAGATTTCTTATATCTAGCCAAACAAAGTTACCAATTTAGTAGGCTAGTGCTAGGGTTTGTTTCTTATTTGCTGCGGCTTTATAAATAAATTAAGCCTATATTATTTTATTAGTAAGAAACTGTTATAGTTCCTCTATCTTTTTTACGAATTTATTTACTTCTATAATTTATAAGGCGTAATAAGCGGGGCGAGGGACATTACTAAAGGGTTTAAAACCCATTTATAGATACTAGCCGTAGTTAGCTAGGAATGGGGAGACCTTCATAGTTTCCGAGACGGAATTATTTGTAATAAACTTGGTAAATGCAAGCCAGTTAATCTAGTTATCTTATAAGTGTGACGTATATATCTAGATATACTATTCTATTATAGCGTTTATATATTCCGTTTAACCGTCCGTTTCTAGGTAATATGCGGTAGACAGTAGTGCTTTAATATAGAGTTAGGTAGTTAGTTCTTTCTAAAATATAGAGATAAACTGGCTACCTTTATTAGAGATAATTATTTTAGGGAGTCTATAGAGTTTCTATATGTAATCTAAGAACAGTTAGGCAATAGTAGGCGTTAATATATTAGGGCAGGCAATTAAGTGCCTTATCTTAGATAGTTGGTCTATAACTACTATAATATTTATACAGCCTTTACTTATAGGGAGGTTAACAATAAAGTTAATTAAGATATTCTTCCATCTTCGGTCCGGAATAGGTAGTGGCTTTAGTAGGCCGTTATACGTCTCGCGCGAAGCTTTGGCTTATCAGCAGATATAATAGCTAGAGACATATCTTCATATTATATTATATATATTTAGCCAGTAATACTCCCATTGGAGTAGCTTTAGGGTTTTTCCTTAGCCTAGGTAGCCGGCTACTGGTAGATTATATACGTGTTTAAGGAGCTTAAGCTTAAGTTTATTGTGGTTAGGTATAACTAGGCAGTTTTAGTAGTACAAGCGGTTCCTACAGGCTTTATATTTACTTAAAGAAATCCTTTTAGAGCGTCTAATGCCATTTTACATTAGCTTAAGCGTCTCTTAGATAAACTCGTTATTTAGGTATTTATTAGTTATAATCTATTTAATTAATTAGTTAGTTATTTTAAGGACGTATACCGTAATATCTTTAGTAAGAGGGTTAAATAGTTTAGGGTAAAGTAGGGTCTAATTTTAATAAGAGCGCGCTTCTTCTAGTGCTGGCGCGTCTTGCGAGCGTTAGGTTAAGGTATTAGGCTTTTAGCCTTAAACGCCTAGGCGGTATATAATTAAGAATTAAAAACGGGATAGGTATTTTAACTAGCGGGCCTAATAGTGGCTTAGCTATTTCGTGGTTGTAAAGTACTATAGGTTCTTATAGTCGCTAAAGACCTTAATTAGGAATCTAGCGCCTTCTAGTTTAGGTCGCCATTATTTAAAATATCTAATAATAGCTAATAATTCCTTATCGTAGTGTAAGGCAGTATTGCTAGGGTATACGGTAAGGAGTAGGTAAGCCGAGCATAAGTTACATAGGGAGTCGATAGAAGAGGACGATATAGTAATAAGGGTAGGTAATAGCCTGAGTATAGAGACGAACCAATAAGGAGGGAAGGGCTACAAGCCTGAGGAGCTTATAAGGAGGTGCTAAGGGCTAGCCGAAGGCTAGCCTTAGCGACCCCTAAGAGCCCCTAGGCGATACAGCCAAGTAAGGGCCAAAATAACCCTTATATTGCTCCCCCCTTAGTTAGGGCTGGCCCCCAGCCCGTATCCCAATAGATTAATTCTATATATAGAAAGGTAAGCAGTGCAGAAGCCTTGCTTATACAGGGGAATAAAGAAATAGGGGAAAAGGACTAGCCAAGCAGCCTTAATAAAAACCTTAACCTATAGCCAAAACCCAGTGGGAAAAAGGGCCTATTTTAGGTAGGAAAAGAGCATCTACTAGTAGGGTAAGACTTAATCATATACGATTAGTCTTGGAGACAATCGCCTGCAATTAAGTCTCAACAGCTCTATGGCTAACAGCCAGATAGTCTCTACTTAGAGCCGGCTTAATCGCAAGAATATCCCTTACATTCCCCCCCCTTCTTGCGGTTAGCCCCCTCTATTACCTTGCAATAGCAGGAGATTATAAAGGGCTTGTCCCGGAAGGGGTTCGGAGAGATATCGGTATTTAACCGCAATAGGGTCTTATGAGCTTTTAAAGTAAGCTGGAGCTCTTAGAGCAACTAAAGCTTTACAGATAATCAAGTAGGATCTTTAAGCTGCTGCCATTCTCTTAGGCAAGCTATAGCTCTTTTATACATCTTTGACGTCTTAATTGCCTTCCTTCGGCCGCATAATTAGTTTTTATAAGGAAGTAATGGCCAAATAGCCATACGCGTATTTCCTTCCTTCTAAATTACACTGTTATTACGGAGTTGTATCGGCAAGCCTAAGCCGTAGCTTAGGAAGAGACAACCGTACGGTTAAGTCTCGGCAGCCCCTTGGCTGATAACCGGAGAGTCTCCGGGTCGATCACGTAGGATCTTTAAGCCGCCGCCATTCTCTTAGGCAAGCTGTAGCTCTTGATGCAAGCTGGAGCTCTTAGAGCGACCAAAGCCTTGCAGAAAGATGATCGCGTACGATCTTTAAGCCGTAGCTCTTAAAGCAAGCAGTAGCTTGCGAGATCACATAGGATCTCTAAGCCGAAGCTCTTGAGGTAAGCCGTAGCTTAATAAGAGACAACCGCCTACGGTTTAGTCTCGGCAGCCCTTTGGCTGATTAGGCAGTAGCCCTTAATTGCATTTAATCTGGAAGAGAGGGTAGTAGCTGTAGCTTTGAAAACTAGCCGCCAGTTCTTCGGATAGCCATTAAATAGCAATTGGATAGCCTCCAGGGTAGCCGTCGGGGCAGAGCTGCACCGCTGCACCGTCGATTGTATGCGTATACCAATCGCGTTGAGAGATGATCGCGTACGATCCGGATAGCCCCTGACCCTTGGCCAGGTAGCTACCGTCTCCCTTGTCTCCTAATCCGTATCTACTACCGTAAGCGGATGCGATCTGCCAGCGTCTGCTGGTGTAGCTGCTCTGCAGCATACGCGATCGTCCTAGGTAGGTAGAGGACCTGATCCGTATTCCAACACCGTTATGCGGATGCGATCTCCAGGCGTCTGCTGGTGTACCTGCTGTGTCGCAGTAAACGCGATTGTCCTAGGTAAAAATGGAGGATCGTAATTTTGCTCAAGGGCGCAGCCCTCGGCTTGCTGCAGGCTACCACCCGCGAGGGTGTAGGATTGGTTCGAATGTAAGGCAGTATTGCCAGGGTGTACGGTAGGGAGCAGGCAAGCCGAGCATGAGTCACATAGGGAGTCGATGGAAGAGGACGATATAGTAATGAGGGTAGGCAATAGCCTGAGTACAGAGACGAACCGATGAGGAGGGAAGGGCTGCAAGCCCAAGGAGCTTATAAGGAGGTGCCAAGGGCTAGCCGAAGGCTAGCCTTGGCGACCCCTAAGAGCCCCTAGGCGATGCAGCCGAGTAAGGGCCAAAATAACCCTTATACGTAGATCTTATAGTTATATTTAGCTAGGCTTAGTTATTTTAAGAAGTATGCTATAGGGTGCAATACTCTATCCTCGTTATATTGAGACAGAATGCCTCTAGTGACGTAGTCGGATAAATTAGCTTCTATAACACTTATTCGGTTTAGGTTAAAGTGTTAGAGTATAGGCGTAGTAGTAAATATAACCTTTAGATAAGCGAAGGCCTTCTTATATTCCTTGTTAAAGATAAAGGCTTTATCCTTTTGGGTTAGAGCTATAAGGGGTAAAACTAGGGCGGAAAAGTTATTAATAAACCGTTAGTAAAAGTTGGCAAATCCTATAAAGGCTCTTACGTCCTTAACGTTCTTAGGTTCTTGCTAGTTTACAATTACTTTAACCTTCTTTAGGTCTATTTATATACCGTTTATAGAAATAAGGAGTCTAAGGTATAGGACTTCCAATTTATAAAACTTGTATTTATCTATATCTAATTATAGACTAGCTCCGTGCAGGGCTTATAAAATAAAATTAACGTGTTTCTAATATTCGGTTAGGTTATTACTGTATATTAGGATATTGTCGATATAAGTAGTATAGAAAATGTCTAGGTAGGGACGTAGGGTATTATTTACGTAATATTAAAACAAGCTTAGAGCGTTTGCGAGGCCGAAGGGTATTACTAAGTATTTAAATAATCTATACCGGGTACGAAATATAGTAAGCTATTTATCTCCTTTTATAATACAGAGGCGGTTAAATATAGAGATAATATCCAGCTTTATATAGTAGCGAGCCTTACTTAGTCGGTTTAGTATCTCTTATATTAACGGAATCAGATATTAGTTCTTAATAGTAGCAGTATTAAGAGCTTAGTAGTCTATATAGAAGTATAAACCGCCGCTGGGTTTCTTAACGAAGATTACTAGTACGTTTATAGGCGATAAGCTTGCTCTAATAAATCCTTTACTTAGGTTCTCGTCTAAATACTTTTATAGCACTTAGAGTTTATTTTAGGACATCCTATATAGAGGTCTAAATCTAGGCTGCTTTCCTTCTTTAAGTATAATTTTATAGTTATATAGTTGGTATTCCGGTAGCTTATTAGCTTCCTTCTATAAGAATACATCTAGGCGGTAATAATACTCTACTAGTACCTTTATAGTAGGGTTAGTGTACTTCTTTAGTGCCAAGGCCTTTTTAATGTTGGCTATTATAATAGCGAAGATTATATGTTCGGGTTTCTTAGCAAGTTACGCTAGCGGGGTAGCTCTAATTATACGGATATCTAGGGTATTAAGCTTACTTAGGTTATCCGTAATTTCTTATATAGATTCTTATTCGGCTTTAGGTTTAGTATTAGGTGCAAAGTTAGTATTAGATTTAGGTTTAGGTTCTTTAAGTATTCTTTTTATTATAGGATACTAGTTCTTCTAGTAGTTTTATATACTAAGCTTAAGCTTCTACTTAGTCTAGGGCGGTATAATACTTAGTAATAACTTATAGAATTTAGTGGAATTTTCGGGTCCTTAGTGGATGTTAGTGGAATTCTTATATCGGTAGAATTTGGTAAAATTCCTATGCTAGTGGAATCTGGTGGATTCCTTAGGCGTAGAGTAAATATTAGTGGGAATCTTAGGCTAATAAATCTTAGTGGATTTCCTAGATTTTAGTTTAGGGTTAGAGCGGTATATTATAGAGTATTCTTACTTATAACGCGGGGCAGTAAATAAAAGCTTAAGGTTATCCTAATTAATAGTTACCTTATATAGCTTTATTTAGGGTTATCTAAGAATTACTAAGTAACCTAGAGTGGTAATAAAAAGCCTAATTAGTTCTTCATGGTTTAGGTATTAGAGTCTTAGGTATACTACGTGGGTAATTCAGCCTAAGACTATGCGTTTATTATTAAATCCAAATACGTTAATATGCCAGTTAAGGGGGGTTAGGGTAAAACCATTATCTTATATAAAGATCTTGTTAATAAATCCTATGCTACTAGCTCTTGTATTAATTAGGACTTAGGCATTAGCCTATTAACTATTCTGCTAAAGGCGGCAGTTAACGGTTATGCTATAATCCTAAAAGTCAGAGTTCGTAACATCTAAAGTATTTAACGAGATCCTAAGATAGAGTTATCCCGGAGAGCGACTTAGCTCTAAAACCTTCCTTTTACAGGTAATTAGGGTGGAGTTCTTATAGTATATTGGTTGTAGCTTTATCCTTAACATGCGGATCGTTAGCCCCCTAATGAAAATTTTGACCCGAGTTTATAATCCCTTTATATAGCAAGTTTTTCATAGACTTTTCGTATATGCACGCCTTATAAGCCAATCTAGAGGCTCTATACCGTATAGAGCTTGGTATTAAAGCCTCTAGTCAGTGCGGTTGCTTAGTAGTAAGGGCGCTAGCGCCTTATTAACGCTTAGATATTAAATAACCGCTAGTTAAACTATTTAACTACTTATTACACTTAATATACCTTATTTAACGTATATAGCACGTCCTTATTTATAACCTTAAGCTAGTCCTTTACTAGCTTATTATTATTATTATTAAGAACATATATAAGCGGATAAGTAGTAGTAATTTAAGAGAGGGCTCTAATGGAGATTTTCTTATATAATTAGTAGCTAATTAATAGAGAAAGGGTAGAAACCTATAGTTATAACATTATATATTACGGCTTTTTACCTAACTTTCTTAAAATATATATATATAGGTGTTTTTAGTAGTAGCCTTCTATAGCATTTTATCAGCATTATAATATTAACCCGTTTTAGTAAGGCTTACTAATAAAATTATATTAGCTAGTATGCCTATAGTATGCTAACCTAGGTAGGAGCGCCTAAAGCGCCTAATATAAAAAGTCCGTTTTACTATACAAAGGGATAAGCCAATTAGTTAATCTAAAGCTTTAATTTAAAGCTTTATTATATAGAGATTAATTAATATATATAGATAAGAGGTTTTCCAGGGGGAGACCCCCTAGACCCCCCCCCTATATAGAGCTTTTGTTTAATTTAGAAGTAATATATATATACCTCCATTGTGCTACGCTATAGGGGCTGCTTTATAGTAGGGGGTAAGCTTTAGGCAGAGGCTTATATAGAGCTTTAGTAGAGCCTTATATAGAGCTTTAGTAGAGCTACGTATAGAGTTTTATATAGAGCTACGTATAGAGCCTTATATAAAGCGTGCAGGCGTATAGACGTGCAGACGTATAGACAATTCCGGCGATTAATTGCAGATATTTATAGAGACGATTATATAGGCAATTATATAGACATTTAACTGACCGTTTATACGGGCGTTCAATTAATCGATTGTATAAGTATTTAATTAATTAATTAAATGGGCGTTTATTTAGGCGATTATATAGACGTTTATAGAGCCGTTTATAGAGCCGTTTATATAGACGGTTATAGAGCCTTCCTAGTATATTAGTGCTGCATATTAGTAGAGCTTTAGAGCTCCATATTAAGCTTTAAGTAGAGCTTTAAGCTCAAGGGGGAGACCCCCTTGGACCCCCCCTACGCACTACGTGCTCCATTTACTGCATAGGTAGAGCTCTTGCAGAGGCTTTAGTAGAGCGTTTTGGTAGAGCTTTTGGTAGAGCTTCGTGTAGAGCTTCGTGTAGAGCTTTATGTAGAGCTTCGTGTAGAGCTTCGTGTAGAGCTTCGTGTAGAGCTTCGTGTAGAGCCACATATAGGCGTGCAGACGTTCGTACGGGCGGTTAATCGTAGAGACGTTTATAGAGACAATCGTATAGGCAATCGTATAGACGTTTAATTGGTTAATTATATGGACGTTTAATTAGTCGATCGTATAGGCGTTTATACAGCCAATTATAGAATGTTCCTAGTATATTAATACTATGTATTAGTAGAGCTTTAGAGCCTTATATTAAGCTTTAAGTAGAGCTCCAAGTAGAACATTAAGCTTAAGGGGGAGACCCCCTTAGACCCCCCTGCGCACTACGTGCTCTATTTACTGCGTGGGCAGAGCTCTTGCAGAGGCTTTAGTAGAGGCTCTAGTAGAGCTTTTAGTAGAGCTTTTGCAGAGCTTCGTACGGAGGTTTATGCAGAGCTTTTGTAGGCTTTAGTAGAGCTCCATATAGAGCTTTAATAGAGCCCTAAGTAGAGCTTTGATAGAGCTTATATTTAGGCTTGTTTTTAAAGGCCTTATTAACGACTTTATATAGAGCTTTAAGCAGCTTTGTATAGGCGTTCGTACAGGCGTTCGTGGAGGCGTTCGTGCAGGCGTTCGTGCAGGCGTTCGTGCAGGCGTTCGTGTAGACGTTCGTGTAGACGTTCGTGTAGACGTTCGTGTAGACGTTCGTGTAGACGTTCGTGTAGACGTCCGTGTAGACGTTCGTGTAGGCGTTCGCACAGATGTTCGTACGGACGATTGTATAGGCGATTATGACGTTCGTAGAGACGTTTATAGACGCTCGTANAGACGTTTATACGGGCGTCTGATTAATTATATAGGCGTCTAATCGATAAATCGTATAGACGTTTAATTAATCGATCGTATGGGTGTTCGTACGGGCGATCGTGTAGACGTTTGTAGAGCCGTTTGTAGAGCCGTTTGTAGAGCCGTTTNTAGAGNCGTTTATAGAGCCGTTTGTACGGACGATTATACAGGCAATTATAGAGCCGTTGTAGAGGTGTTTATGGAGACGTTCGTAGAGACGATTGTAAGACTTCCTAGTATATTAGTGCTGCGTGTTAGTAGAGCTTTGGAGCTCCATATAGGCTTCGAGCAGAGCTTCGAGCAGAGCTTCGAGCAGAGCTTCGAGGGGGAGACCCCCTTGGACCCCCTACGCACTGCGTGCTCTATTTCACTGCGTGGCCAGTATAATAGGTAGGTAGAAGTTTTACAAAGCATTTAGTAGAGCTTTTGGTACAGCTTTGGTAGAGCTTCGTATAGATACTTCGTGCAGAGCTTTTGGTTTTGAAGTTCGTCACGTGGATTCTGCCACAACTTACCGCGCGCGCTTTTTTTCTAACCAATTAAAAGTCTACTTTCCAACCAATCAGAGGCTAGCTTGGCGGGGTTTGAATTCCAGGACCCGAAAATATAGACCACTCGTACCTCGGGTCAATAAGTAGTGCTTACTAAATACGGGGCTAAGACCTAGTAAAGATTGGGGTTAGTAACTGGAGCTAGATTAAGGCGATCGGTTATCTATACCAGTTATTTATATATATATCTTAGGCATTAGGATAGAGTAGTAACTTAAGATATAAGCGTTACTTCTATATTTAAAGCAAAGGCTAAGCTTAATATATTATTCTCATTTGGCAGATCCTTTTAGGGCGTAGAAGAGGGTCCTAGTGTTAATGTTTATGGTATCTAGGTCCTTACGGGTCTTAGGTAGCTAAGGGGCAGTATATTAGGGTATATATTTTAGGGTAAGGCGTAGTATATCGTTATATAAGCCATTAATAACATTAATATAGGCAGTAAGGGTATTTAGCAGCTTAACTCCTATAAGGGAAGCCTTTAGTTTAGAGTTTAGGGACTCCACTAGGCAATTAATTAAGGCAGGTTTATTCTATCTAGTCTCTTTACATAGCGGTGGAATTTGGTAAAGTATAATGGAAAGCTCTTAGAGCCTTATATTATCTTATTTAGTTTTCTTTATACTATAGAAATTTGGTTAGGGTTGCTATAAAATGCTTCTAGTATAGTAACTAGTTCTTTTATAGTGCTTGGCTAAAACGGGTATATAGTTTCTGCGGCGTCTCCTGTTAGGCGGCTTATAGCGTAACGCAACTAGCTATTAGGAGTTAGGTAACAATTAATATTACTGTTTAGCTTACTCTTAAGTTAGTTAAGGAAGGAGCGTAGTTTACTCCTTTTACCTAAATAGGCGGGAGGATTAGGGAGACGTTTAGTTAACTTCTTTCTAGGGGCACTGGTCGGCGAATTTAGGGTTAAGGAGCTAGTTCTAAACACGTTCTCTCTACCTAGTGTTTATAGGTTAATACCGGTAGCGGCGAGTAGGGATGATGGTGGGGCAGGCGGTGGGTTTCGGCGGATTTCTTTAATTTCTTTTTTTAGAGATTTAATTGACTTATAATATCGGGCTTCTTAATAAGCAAGGGTGTCCGTAAAAGCCTATTACAGAGTCTCTATTTGTTTAGTAAATATAGCGTATAGGTCTTTTATAGATATAGGGGCTTTTAGGTTATTTATGCTGATTGGGACGGTATAGGGAATAGGTTTAACGCAACGTAGTATCACGGAGTAAGCATAAGCGACGATAATATATAGCAAAGTAGATATTATTAAGCTATATACATAAACTGTGTAATAAGATTAAGACGTTATATAAGGAAAGAAGGTAGGAAAACGGGAAGAAAGGGTATATATTGTTAACTTAGTTGCTTAGTTAATACGTACATAGGGCAGAATAGGGTTTAGGTTATAGTCCTGGCAGAACTTAGCAGAATATAGTAGAATGCCGTAGATTGCCGTTAGATTGCTATTTTGTAGTTGGTCTCTAATTGCTAAGTTGGTAGAAATAGGTGGATATGTGTAAGGTATTACGGGGGTGTCCCATAATAAGTAGCAGCTATTAAATTAATGTTTAAAGCTATATATATATATTCCTTATTCTATTTTAAATTTAAATTTAAATTGCTATTAGAATTAGGATTACCATTAGAATCTAAATTAGAATTAGAATTTAAGTTATTTTAAAGGGTTATAAAGGTAGAGTTATTAGTAGTAGAGGTAGAGGATACTTACTATATATAGTAGTGCTCCTTAAATTCCTTAATTAGATTAATAATAGATAGGGCTTCTTTGTCCTTCTATTCTTTATAAATAAGATTTACTTCTAGGGCTTCTGCGAAGCTAGAAGAGATAGGCTTAATAGCTTAAATAAAATCGTAGTATGGCCTAAATCCCTATATATCTAATAGCTCTAATTATTCTATAAGCTTATAGACGTTTCGCTAGTTATTTAGCTATTTGTTAATACTCTGCTTTTTATTATAGGCTTTTAGAGCCGTGTATTAATTAAGGACGTTATGCTTTTAACCTAAGGTAGTAGAGGCAAGTGCAGTCTTTAGTGCCTATAGCCGCTTATGTATCGTATTAAGGCCGTTAATAAGGGGAAGGTAGGCTACCGATATTAAGCGAATAATGTAGTTGCTAATATCGCTTATAGCCTACTCTCGCTTTTAATATACGCGTAAGTTGTCTTTATATTCGGCGTAGAGCTAATTATAGGCTGTAAGCTTAATTTAGTCTAGCTAAGCTATTGATATAGCATTAGGAAGTACGTCCGCTAGTATAGGCTAATTTAGTAGTTTTAGCTTTAAAAGCTTGTCTTTCTTCTTAGATAGGTTAATATACTCCTATACCTTATTGGTTTTTATAGTATCTTAAATGTTACAGCTTATATAAATGCCTCTAAACCAAAGCTTGTAGAATGCTATATTACGAAGATACTAAGCTAAGAAGAAGGGAAAAAGGGGTTGCTAGGACCGATGTAAATAAATATATAGGGTAAGCCGCTAAGGCGCTAGCTCTAGGCGAGCTAATTATAAATCGGCAGAATATAGCAGAATTTGGCAGGTAACGTGCGATAGCGCTGTTATATTACCTCCCTCTTTAAAAGAAAGCCTGCCCTTAGGCTTAGTTAGAAATAGGGTAGTACTAGGCTTATAAATATAGGATTATAAAATATAAGATAAGGAGATAAAGGGGATATAAGTGCGCCTAGACTAAGTATAAAAGGCAATTATGGGCTAAGTAGAAGCACTAGGCTAAAAATAGTAGCTGCTAAAAAGTCTTAGCACGGATCTAACCAATTAGATAACTTTAACCGGCGGTTAAAGTTTCTAGATATTTAAAATTTTATAGTACTAGTAGAATTTAGCAGAATATGGCAGAATTTAGTAGATAGCTATATTAGGGCTTTAGGGCGTTTTTATCCCTGTATTTCTCCGGTAACTTATTATCTTTATTATATTAATATTCTATCTATTTATCTAGGTACTTTAGGGGTTTAGGTATATTAGGGTATTAGTTATAAAACTCTTTAAGCTTCTAGGGGCAGCCTATAAAGTTTTATATAGGGTACTAGGTTAGGTCTAGATTATAGCCCTTCTATTAAATACGGTATTTTAGCGTTCCCTATACTATCTTATAGGCTAGTATTTCGTTAACTTCCTATTTATTGGTACCGTTTACTTAAACTAGTAAAAGAGGCTTATTCTTTTATCTAGGCAATAGGTTGTTTATAGCTTTCCATAACTTATCTAATAAGAAAATAGGGTAAACCCTAATTAAATCTGGGAGCTTTACCTTATATAAGTTGCCTATCTTTTTAAGAACCTTATATAGTCCTACTATCTAGTAGTCTAGCTTACGGCTAGGTCGTTTGGTTTTCTAATTCCTTATTATAACCTAGACTATATTACTAGGGGTAAAGTTAGGCTCTTAATGGTGTTTATTTACCTACTATTTTATTAACCTTTAAGCTTTTTTTTAGGTTCTTATAGGCTACTATCTAGGCTTCCTCTAAGTGTTTAGTATACTATTAGGCCTTAATATAGGATAGCTTCTCTTATATAGTTTAGGGTTCTTTTAGCCTTTTTTAGTTAAAGCTTATACGGGGTAAGTATCCTATTTTTAGCTAAATTAGGGCAAACCCTATAAAGTTATAGGGTAGGGTTGCTTGGGCGTAGTCTATTAAGAGTAGTAGTTTAGACTAGTTGTTTTAAAAATAGTTAATAAAGGGCCTAAGCCTCTAGTCTAGGTACTAATTTATAATCTTTATCTAACTGCATCGGCAAAATATGGTACCCTACTAATGGCCTCAATGGTTAGTGGTTGACGCAATTGGCGCGCAGTTAAGGGCATTTGGCAACTCGACCGACTAGCCTATATCGTGTTTTTTTNACACGCAGCCTGCGCGNAGNCTNCGCGTAACCTACGCGAAACCTNCNAGNAATCTNCGNATTTNGCAACCACAATTATATTTACCTCTTTTATACTAATAGCATATTTTAAATAAATAAAAGCTACTTTAAGGCTATTTATAAGGCTAGCAAAATAAATATTATTTTAGATAATTTAATATAATATAGCAATGGTTCTCTTCTACCTATCTACCTATTGACTTACCTACCTACCTATCTACCTACCTACCTACATCGCCTACCTGTCTACATTGCCTACCTGTCTGCATCGCCTACCTATCTGCATTACCTACCTGTCTACATCGCCTACCTGTCTACATCGTCTACCTATCTGCATCGCCTACCTGTTTACATTGCCTACCTATCTACATCGCCTACCTATCTGCATTGCCTACCTGTCTGCATTGCCTACCTATCTGCATCGCCTACCTATTTACATCTGCCTACCTATCTATATCTGCCTACCCGTTAGCATTTACTTACCTATCTACATCTGCTTGCCTGTCTATATCTGATTACTAGTCTACATCTACCTACCTATCAGCATCTGCCTACCCGTCAGCATCTCCCTATTTGTGCCTACCTGTCTATGCTACCTTGATTCAATCGATCGATTAAATCGTTTATAGTGTTCGCTGGCTAGTCGTTATCGTCTGGCTCTGGCGACGGTCGTCTGGTTCTGGCAACGGTCGTCTAGTTCTGGTAACGGTCGTCTGGTTCTAGCAACGNTCGTCTAGTTCTGGCGACGGTCGTCTAGCTCTGGCGACGGTCGTCTGGCAACGGTTGTGTGGTTCTAGTAACGGTCGTCTGGCAACGGCAACGGTCGTCTGGTTCTGGTAACGGTCGTCTAGTTCTAGCAATAGTCGTCTGGTTCTGGCGACGGTCGTCTCGTTCTAGCAACAGTCGTCTGGTTCTGGTAACGGTGTTCTAGTTCTGGCAACGGCGACGGTCGTCTGGTTCTGGTAACGGTCGTCTAGTTCTGGCGACGGTCCTCTGCTAGCTGCCGTTCTGGTGCCTCCCTAGGTAGGGAGGATGTAAGGAAGGATGGATGGATAAAAAAAATAAGGTGGCTACATAGGAGAGGCTATCGGGAATATAGCGGGGACCCGATGCAGAGCTTCGTGTAGAGCCTCTGTACGCAGAGCTTCGCGCAGAGCCTCGTGCAGAGCTTCGTGCAGAGCCTCGTGCAGAGCCTCCGTACGCAGAGCTTCGCGCAGAGCCTCTGTACGTAGAGCTTCGGGCAGAGCCTCTGTACGCAGAGCTTCGGGCAGAGCCTCTGTACGCAGAGCTTCGTGCAGAGCCTCTGTACGCAGAGCTTCGTGTAGAGCCTCGTGTAGAGCCTGCAGAGCTTCGTGCAGAGCTTTCGTGCAGAGCTTTCGTGGCAGAGCTTCGTGCAGAGCTTCGTGCAGAGCTTCCGTGGCAGAGCTTCGTGCAGAGCTTCGTGCAGAGCTTCGTGCAGAGCTTCGTGCAGAGCTTCGTGCAGAGCTCGTCGTGCAGAGCTTCGTGCAGAGCTCGTGTCGTGCAAGAGCTTCGTGCAGAGCTTCGTGCAGAGCTTCGTGCAGAGCTTCGTGCAGAGCTTCGTGCAGAGCTTCGTGCAGAGCTTCGTGCAGAGCCTCTGTACGCAGAGCTTCGTGTAGAGCTTCGTGTAGAGCCTTATGCAGAGCCTCTAAGTAATAAAACTGTGTAAAAATTTATTTGCGTAATTAGCATATAACTTTACCTTAATTGCATGTTAAGGAATATACAGTTAGCTTTTAAAGTTTTAAGTAGGTTAACTGCGTGTTATTTAACTTTTAAATATATTAAGTAGGTTAACTGCGTATTAAGTTAGTTAAATTATATATATAAGTAGGTCAACTGCGTATTAAGTTAGTTAAATTGCATGTTAAGTAGGTTAACTACGTGTTAAGTTAGTTAAATTGCATATTAAGTAGGTTAACTGCGTATTAAGTTAGTTAAATTGTATGTTAAGTAGGTCAACTGCGTGTTAAGTTAGTTAAATTGCATGTTAAGTAGGTTAACTGCGTATTAAGTTAGTTAAATTATATATTAAGTAGGTTAACTGCGTGTTAAGTTAGTTAAATTGTATGTTAAGTAAGTTAACTATATGTCGAGTTAGTTAAATTGTGTGTTAAGTTAGTTAATTACGTGTTAAGTTAGTCAATTGCGTGTCGAGTTAATTAAATTGCATGTTAATTACGCGAAACGCGAACACCAAAGTCAACTTAAATCTTATCCTGCGAATATTTTCCCGATGTGTCTATTTAGGGGTAGTAAGTTATAAAAAGCTTTAGCTTAATACCTAGGATTTAGGTAAACTTATTCTAAAAGGCCGATATAAACTATAGCCTATAATTAGATATAATAGTATCTAGTAGTTTATAGATTTGGTAGATATAATAGATATATAGCTAGGCTACCTCTTTAGTATTAATGTTCTTATAATAGGGAATTAAGAATAGGTGTTTATTAAAGCGGTTAACTATAACTATAACTATATTATATCCGTTACGGTCCCTAGGTAGTTTATAAAAGTTTATAAAAATATACTACTAAGGGCGCTTTAGTATTAGGAGTAACTTAAGTAGTTCTAGTGTCTTATCCTATAGGATTATAGCTCTCCTATAGTTTTCGCAGTTCTATATATATTAATTAATATCCGCAACTATTCTCGGCTAGTAGTAGCGGCAGTTAATAATTTTATAGGTTTTATTCTTATTAGGGTATACCGTAGAAACTTAGTAATAAGCTTCGCGGATTAGTTTAGTTTATAGATTATTAACGTTAGGGACTATAAGCTGCTCCTAGTATAGGAGCAACCCTCCCTCCGCTTTAAAATTGGGGTCTTTTTTTATAGCTTAATTGCAGAGGGCCTTTAGGGCGTTAGCCGTGCGGTTTATAGTTAGGAGGTAGTTAATTAGCCCTATTAGTTTATCTAAAGTCTCCTCTATTAATACTAGCTCGTTTAGCTAGGAGTTTAGCTCCTTAAGGATTTATAGGTTAAGCTATTTAGGATAAAAGAGGGCGCGCGTCTAATATTAGGTCTTTAGCTTTATTCTAGGGTCCTACGTCTTATTCTTTTTAGGTTAAGGTATTAGCCTTAGAGTTTTACTTACTAGAACGATATATAATTATAAAGAAGAATTAGGAAAGTATTTTAACCTACTAAGCTTATTATTTAGTAAGCTGCTTTATAGTTATAAAGTACTTTAGGGCTTTATAGTCTATATATATCTTAATCCAGAAGTTTATACCTTTAAGCTCTACGCGCTATTAGGAGAGTAATTAAATAATAGCTAGTATCTCTTTATTATATACTTTATAGTTATACTTAGCTAGGTTTATTATTTTTAAGAAGAAGGTAATAAAGTACTATTTACTATCTAAATATAACTGTAATAGGATTCTTACTATAACCCTATTAGAGGCATCCATTTCTAGCATTAATTTAAGGTCTAGGTTATAGTAATAAAGAATTAAGGAAGAGATAAGCCGATTCTTTATCTCTTTAAAGGCTTTTATATAGTTATTATTAAAAATAAAAGGCGTGTTCTTTCTAGTTAGTTATATAAGAGGTTTTACTATAATTCCATAGTCGCGGATAAACTAATAGTAAAAGTTATAAAAACTAAGAAAGGATTAGATTCCTTTTACTATATAAAGGGGCTTCTAGTTACGAATTGCCTTTACCTTCTTAGGGTTAACCTTAATTCCTTTTATAGTTATAATAAACCTAAGGTATTTTATATATTTTACCCTAAACTCGTATTTCTTAATATTAACTTATAAGCCTACGTTCCGTAGTCTCTCTAGGACCTTTTTAATATAAACTTAATACTTAAGTTTATTGTCTAAGTATATAAGAATATTATCTAGGTATACTATATAGAACTTATTAAGGTAATTAAAAAGAACGTCATTTATATACCTTTCGTATATAGCCAGTCCGTTTATTAGTCTAAAAGGAAGAACTTTATATTTATAGGAACTATAATAGGTACGGAACGTTATTAAATCTTTAAATATAGGGTTTATCCTAATTTAGTAGAAAGCTTAGCGGATATTAAGTTTAGTAAAGATCTTTACCTAGCTTAGATGTATAAGGGTCTCGTTAATTAAAGGAATAGGGTACCAGTTCTTTTAAGTAATAGTATTTAGCTTTTAATAGTTAATATAAAAATAAAGGCCTCTATTAAGCTTTTTTATAAATAGAATAAGGGAAGTAAAAGGGGCTTAACTTAGCTNNATAAACCCTTTATCTAGGTTATTAATTAAGTACTACTTTATTACTTTTAGCTTATCTATTAATTATTAATAGAGGGGGCTATAGCCTAGCGAGTTATTGGCTTTTAATTAAATCTTATAATTGTATATCTAGTAAGGGGGTAACTTACCTAAGGCCGCTTTTAAGAATGTATCCTTATAATCTATATAAATAGTAAAAAGGAGGCGTTTAACTAGTTCCTTATTAGTTTTTTTAGCCAGCTTTTTCTCCCTATTATTAATAATTTGGTTAATCTTATATAGGCTTATTATAAAGAACTTATTATTCTTCTAGTATATATTAAAGTGGAACGCTATAGCGCTAATTACGGTAATATCTACTATAGGGGGTTTATATAATAATAGGGGTATATATAACTTTAGGGGCTTTTAGGGTACTAGCGTTATTATTACTCCTTTTAGCTTCTGTCGTATCTTTTAGAGGTTATCCCTTATATCCTATTAATACGTTCTTTTCTATACTAGTTAGATCTACGCGACTTAGACATTATCTACGTTACTCTTTATTCTGCTTCCGTATGTAAAGTCCTCTTTAGACGTAGCGCTTTAGGAGAGTATCTTTATTAGTATAGAGTTCTTTCTAGCTTCGCGGAAAGCGTCTTTTTAGGTAAAAGCTAGGTCACGGGCCCAAATATCCTACTAGTAGGTAGGGTTAGCCTTTACAGCTAGTGTTTTATAATTAGTTTAGATTTCCCTAATAAATAAGGGTAGTTTTAGTCTATCCTCTAGCCAGATAAATTGTCTTTATTATATATTTAGCCAAATATTAAAATAGGATATCTATTTTTAGCTAAGGATTATATTATAGAACCCTAGGTCTAGGATATAGAAAGGGATACTATATTAGCGTTATCCGTTAAGAGTAATATATAACTTTAAGATGTAGGTAACTAGCTAACCGGCTTAGCCGTTATAGCCTTTTATTTAAATAGGCTTCTCTAATTAGGTAGCTTTTATATTTAGAAATTTGGCAATATTATTTATATAGGCAGTATTTATAAAGGTAAAGCTATTTACTCTAGTATTAATAAGGGCGGTTATATTTACTCTATATCTATTTTAAGATACTATATATAGAATAGTAAAATACTTCCTACCTATTAACTAACTAAGATTAATCTCTTTAAGATTAATAGGGTACCCTAGGGGGGAGTCTTTCCCTAGGGCTCTTTTTTTCCTAACTTGTCGGATATTTTTCCTTCCTTTATTTCCTTAATATTGCCTATATTCTTTAGCTCTAGGTAAGATAAGGTAAAGTAATCCTCTTTATTATAGTTATAGTATATAGCCGAGGTAGGGTTAATTAGGGTATTGCGACGAGTACTAGTTAATAGTGTAGTACGTAGTTAGTTAGGCGAGGCTCGCTAGTATATAGATATAACCGCTTTTAGTATAAGGGCCGTTATAGCTTATCTTTCTACTCTAGCTCCTATAGGTATAGTTAATAAGTTTTAACTACTATAAGCCCTTTTTTATTAATTAGAACGGGCGTTAATTCGCTTTAATTCTAAGTTAAGTAACAGATATTAAGCTGCAAGTTTTTAGTAGGTTAGTAGGTTATCTAAGGCTACTATAATCTTTTTTTATAGTTAAACTATTAGCTTATTATATAGGTCTAAATAGTAGTTCTTAAGGGGAACCTAGCCTTCGCTTACTAGGTATAAGAATTAAGTCTAAAACTTAGTAAAGGATTAGTTTAACTTTATTATTAAGCCATTATAGTTATAACGCGCGTCCTGTGCTTTGTTTGGGTTTATATATATAGTGGCTAAATACTATAGTATTTTACTAATAGATATAAAGCAGATAGGGAAGTCGTCCTTAAATTTAGCTTAAAGGTAACGTTAGGCATCTCCTATAGTTTAACTAAAGAGGTAAAGCATCTTAGCTTCTTTAGAGGGAAAATAGTTATAGTTAACGCGGAGTTTTCCTTATACTTAGATCCTCTAATTTTTAAAGGTAGGGTTTATCCTATTAGATAGGGGTTAGGGGTTAGGAAGCTTAATAAACTTTAATTACTTTATTATTATATCCGTACTCCCTAGTATATTATATTTAGTAGAGTAAATAGGTTAGCTAGGGCTTTAGGAAGAAAAGCTAGGCTATTTTATAGGGCTGTAAGGCTTTCTAGAATCTCTTATAGGGTCTCTTATATATTTCTTACTTTAAGATAATTAGCNTTCTNGCTAGCTNTAAGGGCGNNAATCTNCTNNNNTACGTCTATAATANTATTATTATCTTTAATTTCTAATCCTAATTAGATCTTAGGTTCCTCTTAGGTAGAGGCAGCTCTCTTAAATAAGCTTACTTTAGGTGCTATCGTTAGCTTCTTAGGGTTTGTTAGTATTATACGCTTTAGTTTTAATTCTAGGGGTATAGGTCTAGTCCTATTTAGCTTATAAGGTAGAATATTATCTAGGCCTTCCTAGGCAGTATAGAGTTATTTTAGTGTCTAAGTATAGCGCGTTAACGCGTTATTATAGACAAAGTTTCTTTTAGGGTAGGATATTATTAAGGCCTTCCTAGGTAGGGTAGGGTAAGCTTAGTATAATATTACGGCTTATATAAATGCCTCTAAACTAAAGCTTGTAGAATATTATATTACGAAGATACTAAGCTAAGGAGAAGGGAAAAAGGGGTTACTAGGACTAATGTAAATAAATATATAGGGTGAGCCGCTAAGGCGCTAGCTCTAGGCGAGCTAATCACAGGTCGGCAGAATATGGTAGAATTTGGCAGGTAACGTGCGATAGTGCCGTTACATTAAATAATAAAGAACCATTAAGTCTAATTAGATGGCTTATTAAGGATAAGGTTAATTTTAAATAAAGATTTGTTTATATTAGTTATTATTTTTAGAATTTAATAGGTTAGGTAGGGTCTAAGTTAGCGTCTTAGCGAAACCTTATTTTAACGGTTTAATTCGTTATCCGCCCCACGGACTATTCGCTTACGCGTATAGTCCTACATAGCTTAACGGAACACCGAGCTTAACGGAACACGAGCCCCACTATATGATTTTAAAGCCGTAGATTTCTACGTAGGCTACATATATACAGAAATCCTTAGTAGAGCACCTTAAGCAATAGCCTAGCTACAATCCTGCCAAATATTACGAGTCTAAGGCCTCTGCACGTTGTGTAGCGTCCTCCTTTACCTACTTCTTTACTGTACGTGCAGCTACCCTACCTGCCTTCTCTGCTTCCTTTTGAACTTATTATAATACTTTAAGCCGTCCATCTACTGCAGATATTAAGCCTCCCCTTTAAATAACCCGTTAATTAGTCCTTTAACGCTTTACGCGGGCGCGTACCACTACCTACATTAAATATAGGTCCTCCTCTACTAATAAGTAAAGCACGGTATTCTTCTTAGCGCTCTTATAAAGTATTAACAAAGGATTCCTTACCCTATTAGGCTGCTTAATAATAAAGCTGCGAACCTGGTTTATCGTTATTTGTAAGCTATACAGTATATTAGGTTTATGGCACTGTAGGTTATAGCCGCGGTAGTTATAGTGTTATTAGTAGTGGCGTAGATAGACGCACTATAGCTATTTAACGTCGCAATCTAGTTAATATAACTTTAGGATTGTATAGAATAAGGCTAGTCTTTACTTATCCTAATAGGATAGATAAGGATTTAAATGTAGTTATATTTTATTTAAGGAATCTCTTAGTCTAGTCGCGTCTAAGAGTAGGTGGTTTGGTGCCGTTAGGCGCATAAAGCTTAAGGATACGCTGCGCGCAATTATGGACTTAGTGGAACAGCGCGCCGACTCTAAGGCGGTCCATTTAATTAATATAGGATAGGAGTATGGCCTCCTAGTGTTAATTAAGCATTTTATTACTACCAGGCCTCTGCATCTTGCTCTTAATACTATTAACGCGGTTATAGACACGTTTAAACGGCGTATTATATAGGTAGGCTGCCAATTAAATATTGGGTGTTTTTATGCGTAATAACTTACGAAGTGCATCTTATACGCGTATCCCAATAATTTCGGATTCTATAGGCATAGTTGTGGTGATTTAATTATATAAGGAAATAGGTAAGGCTTAATCTTAGGTATACGTGTTACGGCTTATATAAATACCTCTAAACCGAAGCTTATAGAATGCTATATTACAAAGATACGAAGCTAAGAAGAAGGGAAAAAGGGGTTACTAGGACCGATGTAAATAAATATATAGGGTAAGCCGCTAAGGCGCTAGCTCCAGGCGAGCCAATTATAGGTTAGTAAAATATGGCAGAATTTAGCAGGTAACGTACAATAGCGCTATTATATCACCCCCCTCTTTAAAAGAAAGCCTGCCTTTAGGCTTAGTTAGAAATAGGGTAGCACTAGGCTTATAAACGTAGGATTATAAAATATAAGATAAGGAGATAAAGGGGATATAAGTACGCCCAGATTAAGTATAAAAGGCGATTATAGGCTAAGTAGAAGCACTAGGCTAGAAAGAATAGCCGTTAAAAAGTCTTAGCACGGATCTAACCAATTAGGTAACTTTAACCGGCGGTTAAAGTTCCTAGATATCTGAAATTTTACGGTACTAGCAGAATTTGGCAGAATATGGCAGAATTTGGTAAATAGCTATATTAAGGCTTTGGGGCGTTTTTGTTCCTATATTCCTCTAGTAACTTATTATCCTTATTATACTAGTATTCCATCTATTTATCTAGGTACTTTAGGGGTTTAGGCGTATTAGGGTATTAATTATAAAACTCTTTAAGCTTTTAGGGGTAGCCTATAAAGTTCTATATAGGGTACTAGGTTAGGTCTAAATTATAGCCCTTCTATTAGATACAGTATTTTAGCGTTCCCTATACTATCTTATAGGCTAGTATTTTATTAACTTCCTATTTATTATTACCGTTTACTTAAACTAGTAGGGAAGGCTCGTTCTTTTATCTAGGTAATAGGTTGTTTATAGCTTTCCGTAACTTATCTAGCGAGAAAATAGGGTAAACCCTAATTAAATCTAGAAGCTTTACCTTATACAAGTTACCTATCTTCTTAAGAACCTTATATAGTCCTACTATTTAGTAGCCTAGCTTACGGCTAGGTCGTTTAGTCTTTTAATTCCTTATTATAACCTAGACTATATTACTAGGGGTAAAGTTAGGGTCTTAATAGTGTTTATTTACCTACTATTTTATTAACCTTTAAGCTTTTTCTAGGTTCTTATAGGCTACCGTCTAAGCTTCTTCTAAACATTTAGCGTACTATTAGGCCTTAGTATAGGATAGCTTCTTTTATACAGTCTAAGGTTCTTCTAGCCTTTTCTAGTTAAAGCTTATATAGGGTAAGTATCCCATTTCTAGCTAAATTGGGGCAACCTCTATAGAGTTATAGAGTAGGGTTGCTTAGGCGTAGTCTATTAAGGGTAGTAGTTTAGACTAGTTATTTTAGAAATAGTTAATAAAGGGCCTAAGCCTCTAGTCTAGGTACTAATTTATAATCTCTGTCTAACTGTTTATCTAGGGGTAGTAAGCTATAGAAAGCTTTAGCTTAATACCTAAAATTTAAGTAAACTTATTCTAGAAGGCCGATATAAACTATAGCCTATAATTAGATATAATAGTATCTAGTAGTTTATAGATTTGGTAAATGTAATAAATATATAACCGGGCTGCATCTTTAGCATTAATGTTCTTATAATAGGGAATTAAAAACGGGCGTTTACCAAAGTGGTTGACTATAATTATAACTATATTATATTTATTACGGTCCCTAGGTAGTTTATAAAAGTCTATAGAGATATACTACTAAGGGCGCTTTAGTATTAGGAGTAGCTTAAGTAATCCTAGTGTCTTATCCTATAGAATTATAGCTCTCCTATAGTCTTCGCAGTTCTATATATATTAATTAATATTTATAACCATTCTTAGCTAGTAGTAGCGGCAGTTAATAATTTTATAGGTTTTGTTCTTGCTAGGGTATACTATAAAAACTTAGTAATAAGCTTCGCGGATTAGTTTAGTCCGTAGATTATTAATGTTAGGGACTATAAGCCGCTTCTAGTATAGGAGTAACCCTTCCTCCGCTTTAAAATCGGGGTTTTTCTTTGCGGCTTAATCACGGAGGGCCTTTAGGGCGTTAGCCGTGCGGTTTACAGTTAGGAGGCGGTTAATTAGCCCTATTAGTTTATCTAAGGTCTCCTTTATTAATGCTAGCTTGTTTAGCTAAGAGTCTAGCTCCTTAAGAATCTACGGGTTAAGCTATTTGGGATAGAAAAGGGCGTACGTCCAATATTAGGTCTTTAGCTTATCCTAGGGTCCTACATCTTATTCTCTTTAGGTTAGGGTATTAGCCTTAGAGTTTTACTTACTAGAATAATATATAATTATAAAGAAGAATTAGAAGAGTGTTTTAGCCTACTAGGCTTATTATTTAGTAAGCTGCTTTATAGTTATAAAGTACTCTAGGGCTTTGTAGTTTATATATATCTTAATCTAGAAATTTATACCTTTAAGCTCTGCGCGCTGTTAGGAGAGTAATTAAATAATAGCTAGTATCTCTTTATTATATACTTTATAATTATACTTAGCCAGGTTTATTATTTTTAAAAAGAAGGCAATAGGGTATTATTCGCCGTCTAAATATAACTATAATAGGATTCCCGCTATAACCCTATTAGAGGCATCCGTTTCTAGCATTAATTTAAGGTCTAGGTTATAGTAATAAAGGATTAAGGAAGAGATAAGCTAATCCTTTATCTCTTTAAAGGCTTTTATATAGTTATTATTAAAGACAAAAGGTGTGTCCTTCCTAGTTAGTCGTATAAGAGGTTTTACTACAATTCTATAGTCGCGGATAAACTAATAGTAGAAGTTATAAAAACTAAGAAAGGATTAGATTCCTTTTACTATATAAGGGGGCTTCTAGTTATGGATTACCTTTACCTTTTTAGGGTCGACCTTAATTCCTTCTATAGTTATAATAAACCTAAGGTATTTTATACGTTTTACCCTAAACTCGCATTTCTTAATATTAACTTATAAGCCTGTGTTTTATAGTCTCTCTAGAACCTTCTTAATATAAACTTAATATTTAAGTTTGTCGTCTAAGTATATAAAAATGTTGTCTAGGTATACCGTATAGAACTCATTAAGGTAATTAAAAAGAACGTTATTTATATACCTTTAGTATATAGCCGGTCCGTTTATTAGTCTAAAAGGAAGAACTTTATATTTATAGGAACTATAATAGGTATTGTCTGAACGAGTTCGAAGAGGAATTTGTGGTCGCAGTCACGTGAGCTAAGCGAGCTCAGGAAACCCCTTAAATTCTACCACTTCATGTACGATTAGAAGAACAAGTCACCACCGTCTAAATGAGCATACGATACTATACGTATTTCGTGCCCCTAGACACGACTCACTTATACCATTAAATTGGTACCAACAGGTATAAAATGTTGTTAAATCTTTAGATATAGGGTTTATCCTAATTTAGTAGAAAGCTTAGCGGATATTAAGTTTAGTAAAGATCTTTACCTAGCTTAGACGTATAAGGGTCTCGTTAATTAAAGAAATAGGGTACTGGTCCTTTTAAGTAATAGCATTTAGCTTTTAATAGTTAATATAAAAATTAAGGCCTTTATTAGGCTTTTTTATAAATAAAATAGGGGAAGTAAAAGGGGCTTAACTTAGCTTAATAAACCCTTTATCTAAGTTATCAATTAAGTACTACTTTATTGCTTTTAGCTTATCCATTAATTATTAGTAGAGGGGGCTATAGCCTAGCGAGTTATTGGCTTCTAATTAAATCTTATAATTATATATCTAGTAAGGGGGTAATTTATCTAAGGCCGCTTTTAAGAATATATCCTTATAATCTATATAAATAGTAAAAAGGAGGCGTTTAACTAGTTCCTTATTAGTTTCCTTAGCCAGCTTTTCCTCCCTATTATTAATAATTTGGTTAATCTTATATAGGCTTATTATAAAGACCTTATTATCCTTCCGGTATATATTAAAGTAAAACGCTATAGCGCTAATTACGGCGATGTTTACTATAGGGGGTATATATAACTTTAGGGGCTTTTAAGGTACTAGCGTTATTATTACTCCTTTTAGCTCCTATTATATCTTTTAAAGGTTATCCCTTATATTCTATTAATATATTCTTTTCTATACCGGTTAAATCTGCGCGACTTAAATATTATCTATATTACTCTCTATCCCGCTTCTATATATAGAGTCCTCTTTAGACATAGCGCTTTAAGAGAGTATCTTTGTTAGTATAGAGTTTTTTCTAGCTTTGCGGCAAGCGTCTTTTTAGGCAAAGGCTAGGTTACGGGCCTAGGCATCCTACTAGTAGGTAGGGTTAGCCTTTACGGCTAGTGTCTTATAATTAGTTCGGATTTCCCTAATAAATAAGGGTAGTTTTGGTCTATCCTCTGGCTAAACAAATTATCTTTATTATATATTTAGCTAAATATTAAAATAGAACATCCATTTTCGGCTAAGGATTATACTATAGGACCCTAGGTCTAGGATGCAGAAAGGGATACTATATTAGCATTATCCGTTAAAAGCAATATATAAATTTAAGATATAGGTAATCGGCCGACCGGCTTAGCCGTTATAGCCTTTTACCTAAATAGGCTTCTCTAATTAGATAGCTTTTATATTTAGAAATTTGGCAATATTATTTATATAGGCAGTATTTATAAAGGTAAAGCTATTTGCTCTAGTGTTAATAAGGGCGGTTATATTTACTTTATATTTATTTTAAGATACTATATATAGAACGGTAAAATACTTTCTACCCATTAACTAACTAAAATTAATCTCTTTAAGATTAATAGGGTACCCTAAGGGGGAGTTTTTCCCTAGGGCTCTTTTTTTCCTAACTTATTAGACGTTTCTCCTTCCTTTATTTCTTTAATATTACCTATATCCTTTAGCTCTAGGCAAGATAAGATAAAGTAACCCTTTTTATTATAGTTATAGCACGTAGCTAAGGCAGGGTTAATTAGGGTATTGCGACAAGTACTAGTTAATAGTGTGGTACATAGTTAGTCGGGCAAGGCTCGCTAGTATGTAGATGTAACCGCTTTTGGTATAAGGGCTATTATAGCTTATCTTCCTACTCTAGCTCCTATAGGTATAGTTAATAAGTTTTAACTACTATAAGCCCTTTTTTGTTAATTAGAATGGGCGTTAATTTACTTTAGTTCTAAGTTAAGTAATAGATATTAGGCTGCGAGTTTTTAGTAGGTTAATAGGTTATCTAAGGCTATTATAATCTTCTCTTATAGTTAAACCGTTAGCTTGTTATATAGGTCTAAATAGTAGTTTTTAAGGGGAACCTAGCCTTTGCCTACTAGGTATAAGAATTAAGTCTAAAACTTAGTAAAGAATTAGTTTAACTTTATTATTAAGCTATTATAGTTATAACGCGCGTCCTATACTTTATTTGGGTTTATATATATAGTAGCTAAATACTATAGTATCTTATTAACAGATATAAAGCGGACAGAAAAGTCGTCCTTAAATTTAGCTTAAAGGTAACATTAGGTATCTCCTATAGTTTAACTAAAGAGGTAAAGCATTTTAGCTTTTTTAGAGGGAAAATAGTTATAGTTAACGCGGAGTTTTCCTCGTACTTAGATTCTCTAATTTTTAAAGGTAGGATTTATCCTATTAGATAGGGGTTAGGGGTTAGGAAGCTTAACGGACTTTAATTACTTTATTATTATATCTATACTCCCTAATATGTTATATTTAGTAGAGTAAATAGGTTAGCTAGGGCTTTAGAAAAAAAAAGCTAAGCTATTTTATAAGGCCGTAAGGCTTTCTAAGATCTTTTATAGGGTCTCTTATATATTTCTTATTTTAAGACAATCGGCCTTCTAGCTGGCCGTAAGGGCGCAAATCTACTCGCGTACGTCTATAATATTATTATTATCTTCAATTTCTGATCCTAATTAAATCTTAGGTTTCTCTTAGGTAGAGGCAGCTTTCTTAAATAAGCTTACTTTAGGTACCATTATTAGCTTCTTAGGGTTTATTAGTATTATATACTTTAGTTTTAATTCTAGGGGTATAGGTTTAGTCCTATCTAGTTTATAAGGTGGGATATTATCTAGGCCTTCCTAGGTAGTATAGAGTTGTTTTAGTGTCTAAGTATAGCGCGTTAACGCGTTGTTACAGATAAAGTTTCTTTTGGGGTGGGATATTATTAAGGCCTTCCTAGGCAGGGTAGGGTAAGCTTAGTATAATGTTACGGCTTGTATAAATGCCTCTAAACCAAAGCTTATAAAATGCTGTATTACGAAGATACTAAGCTAAGGAGAAGGGAAAAAGGGGTCGCTAGGACCGATGTAAACAAATATGTAGGGTGAGCCGCCAAGGCGCTAGCTCCAGGCGAGCTAATCGCGGGTCGGCAGAATATGGCAGAATTTGGCAGGTAACGTGCGATAGCGCCGTTACAACACGTTCCGTTGAGCTCGGTGTTCCGTTAAGCTGCGTAGGACTATAAGCGTAAGCGAATAGTCCGTGGGGCGGATAGTTCGTTTGTCGGTTGGGTACGTATATTAGTTAAGGTTAATCGTCCGTTTGTTTAATAGGTGAAGAAGCTTAAGACACAGCAAAGGTAGAAGTAGTGACTTCTTAAATAAGGTAATAGATTAATTGCTTAGTAAGCGCTAAATATACAGATTAGATGCAGTACGGTAGGCAGGCCGGACTTATAACTGTAAGCTTTTGCAGTGTGGGAATTGAACGAGCGACTTGATTATAAATGTAGCTCTAAAGCGTCTATATATACACGAAGTGGGTAACAAGAAGATGATGACAATGATGCACAATTGCCGAGGTAGACAGCGCTTACAGTCGGCAATGGGTAATGGAAATAGGTAGTGAGACATAGGTAGTGAGACATACGATGTCAAGAAACGGGCGGTGAGTCATAAGGTAATGCGAACCTCGGTAGTCGGTTACATATAACCTTATATTCTAACATATAATAAGCGAGTAGTAGAGTGGCAGGCCTATCTACTATACGACGCCGACGTGCAACCAAAGGGCAATTTAATGACGTAGTAGTATTATACTGAGCGTCTTCTTCCTCTCTATATTAAAGAAATCCAAAGGTAATAAATATATTATAATCGCGACGGTATTTTACAAGAGGATAATAATCCTTTATATAGTACGAGATCGCAGGATAATAAGGCTTAGAAGTTAAAGAAATTGAACTAGATTAACGTCTTGCTACATCCTACGTAATCGCCCAATCTTAATCTAATAGAAGGTATATGGAATATCCTAAAGCAACGAGTTTGATTAAGATATAATAATTGGCAAGATCTTAAGAGTTTTAAACGGGTTATCTTAGAGGAGTGGGCACGGATTCGTCGGCGATGGAAACACCACGTTCGTCTACGGATTTGTGAGCTTCTGTGGCGTTATAAACAACTTAGAAAGCATTAAGGGGCGCGTATTAGATCGTCTCTATAGTAATTTATATGTAATCTAGCTATTAAGGAGACTTAGGTGGTTGGTGGCAAATTTTTTAGCGTTGCTGCCTTAACCGAACTTACAAACCTTACCTATGTGTTAGTGTTCCTTACTAAAAAAGTTTATCCGAGAATTACCTATTATTTACACTATTAAATTGGCAGTGGCTTTGCTTAGACGACATCTATAAATAATCGCGATAAGTATAACGATTGGCTTGCACGAGCAGGTTACCCTAAGGACGTTCACTGTACTAATCCGATTGCTTATTAGCAAGCTAGACTAAAAGGAACTCACTATTAACGACTCGCTCGCATGGCTCCACTAATGTTAAATATATATTTAGCCTTACGGGCTTGCTTACTGCCAATTACGCATAACTATAACCTAATATGATTGGAGTTTTAATGGCGGAAGGATTGTGGGGTAAGGAAGGCATAATTGATACAGTAGATGGGCAGTTGTAACCGACTACCGGACCTTGCATATTACCCTGTTTCACCTGCGTCAGCACTACCCTCGTATGCCTCGGATACGTTTGAAATGAGTCATAGGCTTCGGAGTTAGGGGTCTACTTTCATGTATTTATATTACTTGATTTCCATAGATTTACAATCAAGTCGCTCGTTCAATACCCACACACTGCAAAGCTTACAGCAGTTAAAGCGCCCGCAGAAGGAAGGAACAGGACATACACGGCAGGAAGGTGACTTAACATCATGCCAAGACTCGCAATAGGCCTATATGGAGGGCAGGGGCGAAAGGAACGCCGGTAGAAAACGATCTAGGCGTCGTTAGGTAGGTCCTCCTGCATTAACACCATGCCAAGACTCGTGATAGTTATTAACTACTACACCAGTTGAATATAGTTGCAACCGTTGCAATATTGATTCGATCAATTCAATTAATTAAGCCCTCTGCTTACAAAGCTTCCAATTCAATCAACTCGAGGTGTCAATTGAATTGAATTGAATGATTTGCAAGCCTGCTCCTTTTGGTCTCAAAGCTAGTGCAAGCCCATAGCTGTCTTGAGGTAAATCAAAGCATGCTTGAATACGCAAGAGAGCTGATCCATATCCGGCGGGCTTAGGCAAAGACCGATGAATGGGAGTAATTCACCCTTAATTACGCTTATCGCTGTTCGGAGAGTCTCTGCAAGACCCAACAGATATTCCTTACTCGTGATGAGGTCCGTGATCATTATATTGATCAACATGCAGCCTTCTAGAAGATAAATATTAAGAACGATCCCAGATATAAGTACGTTTGCATTTGGGGATATTGCCGAAGTGAGGGAATTCATATTTTCGAAGAGGAGAGAGCGTTTGAGTACCATCTCAAGTCTGCGTACAACATGTCCAACCCGCTAGTTATCACGAACAAAGATCTTGGACATCGCCTAGATGCAGGAATGATTACAAGCAGAAGCGTTTTGATTTAATGCCCCGCATTATCTCCGCAATCTAGCTTCGGAGTGAAACAGAAGTCGGAGAATCCTAATTCAACTTTTCCAATTTTGGTTCCCGCCTAAAGGAGAGTTATTGAAGTTTGGCACTCATCGATGGCTAGATTTTCGATTCTCTGGTCCTCTAAAATCACGAAACCTAATTCATGAATTGGCGGAAGACATTTTCATAGGCTGGAGTAGCAGTATTATACAAGTTGCAAAGCTTCCTTTCTCGCATACCAATAATCGGGACTAGATTGCCCATGCTCCGTGATAATTTTAACTCAATATTAGGTGTCGTGTTTCCGGCCTACATACCATACCGAAGGAACATAGTAAATGGGCTTTCAACCTTTTTGCCGTTCCCCCGACCCCTTCCTTCCCTTCTTCTTCTTCCCCCGCCTCATAACATCGCCTAACCCCCGAAAATTCGCATTACGCGCCGGATACGACGGCCTGCCCTTCAAATCCTGCTCCAGCTTCGGCCTCACATTGAACGCCTCCGTCTCACTCTTCAGCGCTCGCCCCTGATCCAGCCAGTGCTCCAGCTCATGCCGACGCATCAGCCGTGCCCCCGCAACCCCATGCTCTCTCTTGAGATGAGCGCCCACCTCTGCGAGGCTGCTAAAAACATCGTCACGGCGTGTACAGCACGGCTCGTGGCCGCAGAAGAGCTCGGCTGGCTTGCCGGGCCCGGCTTGGGCGTCGGCGATGAGCTCTATGGAATGCTGCTCGATGCCATGCGTGCGTAGGTCTGCGCGGGTGGCATAGATTCTGGAGAGGGCGTTGGAGGGACACGCCTCTTCGGGGCAGGTGTAGATGAAGTCGGTGGCGAATTGCTCCCACCGTTCGGTTTCAGCTCTTCGGCGGCGTATGGTTACCAGATCCCATGCCACTCTTAACAACTGTGCGTGGACCTCTGGCTTTTGCATATATGTTTTGGTTTCTTGCTCTAAGAAGGCTTTTGTTCGGCTCCCGTCTTTCCTGGGCTGCCATTCATCAAGCGGCTCATCCTTTAAACCCGGGACGTTGAAACGGTGAATGGGGATTTTTCTACCATATGTTGATAGAAGATGCTGGTGGGTTTTCTCTGACCTTACAGTGAGGTCTCTCGCCATGTCATTGAATGGGCCTGCTTCTGTACGACGTCGACGTCTCTGGATTTTAATCTTGTTGAAACTGTCTGATTGGACCCACTCAAGTGATGAGCCTGGGGCGACCGATCGACGCCGTTGCCAGTCAATGGTTTGTTGCAGCTCGTGCATATCGTCCTGTGGGTCCGGTGCACCGCTACCGATCGAAAGCAGCAACTGTGGATTCTGTTCGTGGAGGAGTTCAACTTCTTCGACAGCTATTACAGACGGGTTATTTGCTAACTTTGTAGCGTCTCGGAAGACGAGAGATCCAATATTGACAGGTAGAAATAGGTTTTGGGTTGCGAGAGTAATTTTTGCAACGTCAAAGAGGGGTGGCAATATCGGCGCCAATCTACAAGATGGTCGCATAGAAGGCAGAGTATCGAAGCTATGAAATAGGCATGCCGTTCCTGAGAAGTTAGTATCCTCCGTTTTCCGTAGGTTTTGAGCTACTACAACACTTCATAGAATGTCAGCTGCGCTCACGCTACATTATTCCGGGATGAAATAGGTACCCAGCTTACGTTCGGCATTTTTTCGAATCACTTCGAAATGACTGTTCCTTCACGTCGAGGCATAAATGATTCGTTCCAATATCTTTATGATCTCCTATGATGTTCTCCAATGCTTTTTCAAGCGTGTTTAGGGTATACTCATGCATCATATCAGCGCCGAATAGTGATATGTCAGCTACTGCGCCTTTCCATGCGCCTACATACGGCTGGATCATAGCCCGGGGGACCTCTTTGACGGCTGACCTTTTACCGAAGACTTCATTACCTAAGATGTCAAGCTGCTCAAGAGCTTCGTTGATAGAAACATGCATCCGTCCCAGTGCAATAGCAGCTAGGCTGTTAGGGAAGGTTAGCAAAATGACATCGGGATTGTGAGAATGATTACCGAACACATACCCACCGGTCCCGGCTCCAAAGATGTAGTCAAAGTAATGGCTAGGATGGAAATCGGACTTTAGCGGGACCGAAGGCCTTTTAGAGAAGCTCCGGGGGTCTGGTGGTGTATTGTCCGTTTCAAAACGTTGTTTCGCTGCTTTTGTCAGAGAATGGCCAAGCCAGGGGTAGTCTGTGCTTGTTTCATTCGTATGAAGTGGATGCATATAGGTGGTAACTTTCAACTACGTATTGTTACAAGACGGTTAGGAAGCGAGGCTTGTAAAATACTCACGTCCTCTTCAGGTTGTGAATTACTCTCAATCGACGCAACGAGATCCATGATATTTCTCAGGATAAGTAAGGACGTGTATACTCTGATTCCACCGCCATCTACATAATATATTAGCGCTCTGACGCAAACTGAATTCCTTCGATCTAATATACCGAGTGAGAGGATAACTTTTCTAGACCACGGGCTAAGAGGATGAGAGTCGGAATTATCAACAACAGAAGTTCGCGGAAATGCGCTGTGAGGTAATGGTGGGCTGGTGTTTCGAAACCGCAGTGTAGGATCCTTCGATGCTGAGGGTCCTGAAACCGGTTCCGTTATGCGAAAATTTTGCGCATTTTGAGTGTTTGCAAGCTCCTCTCGAAGCCTCCAGACAGCGCCCTCGCCGGTCTCGACCGACCAAAAAGACAAAAACGGCGCAACTTGGCCGTTGAGGCAGTTAACAGATTTCTTAAGCTGGTCTAGTTGATCGACTCTGAAACCCCGAGTAGCGCTGATTTCAGTTCTCTGTTTTTTGAAAGTGTGTGAATATTGTCATTACATACATTTTGGAAGAATGTTCTGCATTACTACAAGCCTGCTCTACCTTGCTCAGATTGAAGTCAATATCTCCTAAGAAAAACCGCGTTGCTTGTGTAAGATTGGTCGATTTCATTTCAAGCAGATCGAGTACTCCTTGGTCGAATTTAATTTCATTGCTCCAATGTCTCAGCTTCAACAGCATATCGTCCAGCATGCGGGCGAGATCTGAATCCTTCACGGCATGTGGATTGTTGTCCAACAAGGCTTGAAATCGTCTAACAATCTGCTGAAAGAGCTCCGAAAGGCCAAGAGGTGCGTGGCCTTGCGAGCCACCGGGGGTTGCATTGTCCATAGTGCTGCCGTGACTTGATGGAGCGGTAAAGTCGATGAATTGAGACGCCGATCAAGTTCTCGTTGATACGGGACATAGGTGGTGAGTATTTAGGCAGCGGCAGCCTTTCTTGAATTCATCCTCTGTCAAAAGCCTCCTGCTGACCGTATTCCCTATCTTGCTTCAGGTTGCGGGTTCTGATGGGGCTGTGAGACAGTGGCTTGCCAATACTTCGCTAAAGGACTTGAAGCCGGCCTGCCAATGCCTCTCGATACCGCAACTTTTGAGCTGCTCTAACAGGGCAAAGCCTCGTTGCCTTCTGGCTGATAACCATGCTGAGAGGGCGAACCTGGGTGGCGGAGCAAAGGCCAGTAGGTTTGCTCAGCCGCATGTTTCAGGAAGGTCTTCTCGAGAGGTCCCCAGCCCGTTCAACTTAAGGTTCCTGTGACTTCTCCTGTCCACGCAATGACGGATCCATTGTCTATAGTTAGTGCAGCAACCGGATTAGCATTGGGCACTCTTGGATTTTTACTACAAACTATTACCTTACTCGAGCAGGCCGGTCGCGATTATCGGAATTGTCCAGGGCGTCTTAGCGACTTCAAGCGACAGTTGTGGCAGTGCGAGGCCCAACTGGAGGACTGGAAGACGAGGTGGGATGGCTTCTCGGACAAAACCTACAAAGCATTCTGGGGAGACAACTATGAGGAGATCAAGAACTGGTGCGCAGATACTGGAAAGTTATGTGGTGAGATTGGGAGAGAACTCCGTGACGAGGGGAGCAAGGGAAATTCTGGGAAAGCGAAGGCCGTCGTCAAGCGCGCCTGGTCCTTGTTGACGATGAGAGGTTCCTCCAAAAACGCGAGAGCACGACTAAAAGCTAATGGAAAAGCATCGGCTGTAGCGAACGGCCAACCTACTGCAGGCTCGAAGCAAATAGCTCCCACCCAAAAAATTGCTTTCGCATTATATAAAAGCGGGAAATTAAGGCAGCAGCTGGATGACCTGAACAAGGCTATTGATAACTTGGACAAGTTCTCCGAGATACAGTTTAGACGGCAGCAACTTAGTAACTCAACCGACCCCCCAACTAGAGAGGAATTGAGGAGGGCGGAGCGTCTAATGAAGTTTGTAGAAGGCCTTACAAGCTTTGCAGGACGCGTACATGNAGCGCAAAAGGGTCTTGACTCGGAGGAAAAGACACGATCATGGGCTCTGGAGCTCAGGCTGCCTGACAATAAAGGTGACGCTTTGAAATGGGATACAATGGGTGAAATTGATATAGACTTCGCATTGCACGTGAAGGACCAACAGTCCCAGTGGGCCTCGAGAAGGATTCGAATATACCATCGCCACTCTGATCCGGATGTCGCATCTTTGACCAAAGCGATCACTGAAGGTCTGCTTGACGCAACACCTGGCTCTAAGGGCAAGGCAAAGCAAAGCTTTGGAGTTCTCGATCCCTCGGCTGGACAACGTTCGCATTCGTATAGGAAGCTTCTCCAGGATGGGATCTTGCGGGACAAGGGAGTATACAAAGCTTGGGAGGGCGATCGCGCTAATCTAATATTCGGATTTGTAAATTGGACCATCTTACTCTGGGAGACGAATTGGACTACCCACCCTTGCTGCTGCGGCCTTCGGTTTGAGCAGATGTCTCTTAATGATAGACAACATACACTCACTGCCGTTGAGAAGGATGACTGTCATGGAGACCTTGGAATCAAGAAAAAGCTATTGCTACTGGGTATGACTCTGGCAGAGCTCACAATGGCTTGCTCACTACAAATTGATAAGACCAAAGGAGCTTCAGCAAACGAATCTAATATCCAATTCATTATGAATAGAGGAAAGGGGCATGAGACAATATCTCGGGATAGGGTCTTGCAGAAAATAAGAAAAAGGTCTGGCTCGGATAGATTTACGGAGGCAGTTGCGTACTGCTTGGATAATGAATCGGTTGCAAATATGGAAGACTTTCGGGCTCCATTTATTGACCATTACGTCCGCAACATTTTCGAGCCGTAAGGACCCCGAACCTAGATCACTTCGTCAGCTGACTTGAAGTAGTGTGAGAGAGTATTTTGAAACAATTCTTAAACATCGCAAGGAATCGGAGTCAATGCTGTGGTGGGGAAATCTTCTCAGCCGCTCCGCGTGGCCCTCGGATACTGTTTACGATGACGGTTCCTGAGGTAATGACCGGAAGCCATTTGGAGATCCCTCCGAGGCAACCACCATGCATGCAACATCTAGCAAACTGGTGTATGCAACTTTGCGGCTAACAACTGTTTTCTCGCATTCTGAGATGTATCATCAAATGATCAGAGAGAGAATTAGCCAAACTGGCTCATGGTAAAGACACTATTACCACAGAAGTTCAAGCCTGCATTGATAATAGCTGCGGGGATAGAAAGAAACACTTCCGCTGCATCCAGATAGCGAATGTGAAAGGCAGGGAGTAAGGTGGAGGGGACGGAAGTGTTGAGCAGCCACTGCCGACCGGCCGGTTCCCAACGCGAAAGGTGATTGGAGGCGAAGTAAGGGAACCAACACTCAAGGGATGAAGTTAGAATAGAATCACCTCGACTTATAGGGAGCAGACGGATTTGGCTCTAGCTAGTAGAACGGATTCGATAAATATTATCTATTTATGGAACTGACACTTTTCCAGCTTATGCATTTTGTTGTTCAATCTACCAATGATGTGTGGCCGTCTTTGTCTTCCGAGTCGATGGCATACGGCTTTATTTTCACGATGCTCATAGCTTGCTTGAACCCCCAGCAAGGGCAATGCACTCAATCTCAACAGGGACTCCCTTAGGCAATTGCTTGACGGCGACACAGCTCCTGGCAGGTTTATGCGCAAAGAATTTCTCGTAGACGCCGTTCATCTCGCTGAAATTGGCCATGTCGTCCAAGAAAACAGTTGTCTAGTTTCCCAAATAGTTAGCAAGAGCCCGCAAACCCTAGTAAGAGTATCCAGCAACATTTTGCGTGAAACCAAGCCACGCAAAACACCCAAGCTAATTGCCATGAAGCTGTTTGACTGCCATCCCATTCCACGACCTCACTGCCAGGGGCAGGGAGAGGAATCTTAACCCACCTTAACAACCCTGCTGATGTCACTGCCCGCCTCCTCAAGTATCGCTATCACATTCTCGCAGCAGCTCTCCGTCTTCTCCGCAATACTGCCCTCGATCAAATTGCCTTGCGCATCCGCGGGAATCTGGCCTGAGACAAAGATATGCGGGCCGGCTGCGATAGCTTGCGTCTAGCAACATCATCAGCACTGCACCTAAACGCCTAATTTCAAGTCTGCAATCCGCGATCCCCAATCCGAGGTCGGGATTGAGATTATATCCTCCGGCGTATGCCTGCCGTGCATTCGATAGCTCGGCCGGGGGGAGGCGCTGCGGGGGAGGTGGCGCGCGGCGGGGAGCGCGTCCCGGATGCCATGTCGCGGGTGCTCCATGCACTCCGCGCGTGCTCCTGAGTGGAAAGGGGGGTGGCAGACTGGGTGGGAGCACATACGTAGGGGCCAGCGGCTGCGTCCCGCGTGTCAGCTAAGTCGCTCTGCTATCGCGGCGCATGGAGTGGGAGTGTTACGTACGGGGGCAAGCTTTAGCGGTGAAGACTTTCTTCATGTCAGACATTTCCCGGGCGTGTAATTGGTTGCGAGAGCTGAAACTTGGCGAGTGAGAGAATACGGGGGTCAGGTATCGAGCGATGGTGGTTGCGCGACAGAGCATCGCAGGCTGGACTCTGGAGAAGGATTTCGGTTGCGTGGCTTCGTCAGATTGGTAAGGTGGGGGGCTCTCGCGTCTGGGTCGTCTTCGCCAGGGCGGGGCCAAAATCGAGGGGTACTCGAGCAAAAAAAATAATTTCTGCCGATCGCTCCGCCTGCAGGACTTTGCGCAACGCGTGTTACTTGACTGCGAGATTATGCGGCGCAGGCAGGAAAATGTGATATTTTGCTGGGCGATAGACCAAGACACGCCCAGTCTATCTGAGTATGTAGGAGAAAAGAAACGGGAAGATGCAGCTCCTCATTAGATCCCCGAGAGTGAGGATGCCAAGCGTGCATCGTGGGCATCCACTCTCTATCTGCGCTGTGGATATTATTATGCAGTGTAGATGAAGAAACACAGAGAATAGAGAACGCCTTCCCCAATGCAATATTCCGTCTCGAATCCGAGACATGTAGAGGCCGCTATCGAGGAGTTTGGTACCTTCTCATCAAACTGACTGGGCCCTACGACTTCTCCTCCTGGCTCGACAGCAGTGTGTATACTGGAGCATCCAGTTTCGCTCGCCCTTTCAAGAAGTCAAGCTCAAGAATGAAGCTATAGCCCATAAGCGTGCCTCCGAGCCTCTTTACCAGCGATCCAGCAGCCGCAGCTGAACCGCCTGTTCACCCATCCGTCAGTCCACTGCTTAGATTGTGTATTGAAGCGATTAAAACATACCAGTAGCAATTATATCGTCCACGACCAGCACCTTCTGCCCCGGCTTGACAGCATCACTCTGCATCTGAAAAAAATCCTCCCCATACTCTTTCTGGTACGCCGCCGTCTCACATGGACCGGGCAGCTTTCCCTTCTTCCTAGCGGGTACAAAGCTCGCGCCCAGCCGCAGCGCGAGGCTTGAGCCGAACAGGAACCCTCGTGCTTCCAATCCGACTATCACGTCGGGCTTCTGTGCGTCTGGGAACACCTGTGTCACATGTAGCTCGAGGGCGCGTAGCAGAGCCTCATGGAGAGACGGGTTGGCGAATATCGGGAGGATATCTTCAAACAGAACGCCCGGCGAGGGGAAGTCTGGGAACTGGCGGAGCGCTTGCCGCAGTCTTATCATAAGACCGGAGAGTTCGGCGGAGCCGGCGGTGGTGGCGGCGGAGAGTCCTCTTTGGGAGGCATTGGAGGAGAGGGTGGGATCTGGTTTCGAAGCAGGAGGGTGCGAGGAGGTGGCAGGTTTATCAGTAGTCTGGGTGGAAGCAGTGGTGGTATTCTCTGGGTGGCCGTGGGGCGGGTGGTCGGTGGAGGAGACGGGAAGGGCAGACATGATAGAGAGAGGAAGGGAGGGTGGGAAGTAGCAGAAGTACCACAAAGAGCTGAGAAGATTCTCGTTTGTTAGGTTGGCGGTCTGTGAGACGCACCGGCTAACAGCGAACTGCGCGAACGGGCAAGAACCGTGGGATGGGAATATTAATGGCGTGCCCCGACAGCCCCGTACGACTGGCCTGCAAAACCTCCCAAGCACCGCCGGCCGAGTGGCAGACTGAAGAGTCACAGCGGACGCAGACCAGATTCCCTGCAGCACACATTTAGCACATTTAGCACATTTTTGTGGGACAAGTACAGGGCATGCTCAGCTCAGCGCTGCACGGCTTGCACTTGTGGCTAACGCGCCTCTTGCTTTGAATCGTCAAAGCCTAGAAAAGAAGCTTTTCACCCACCAAAGTCGACGAGGATGGTCTACTGCGGCCTCAGCCGTGCGCTCTGATAAGACGGAGAGATACCGGTGTCGGGCACCAGCGGCTTTCATCGCAAGGCTGTGGTACTTTTGGGTTACTTTTTCTACACGAGAGCAAGGCATCCCACCATGGAGGTACGTACTACCTACTTATTGATGTGCTGGAGGGATCTTTATTGCCAGCCAGGGGCGCTGCTTCAGCTCGTCAAACGCCTGCTTTATCAAGCCAAGGTGGTGCTGATATCGATTTATATCAATAGGCAGCAACGCCTCTCAATCGATCCCATAGAGCCCAAAGCAACAGGCTGTTGATGAGAGCAGGGAATAAGAAAATTCTTCTCCAGGCCCGAACGCTGCGAAAGCAAGGACTATGCGTGGGGACGACCTGGATGATGGAATCTTCACGTCAACGAAATCCCATAATAATATTATGACATGATATCAGCGCTTTCAGGTTCTTGAAACGCGTCTTGCAACGAGTGTGTTTTCTCCACATAAAAGCACGCCATCCTGCCTCCTGCATCTAGGCGCCCAAGCCATTTACTTCGGATGATTCCAGTGCTATCAAGGTGCTCGCTCACGATATGAAGTCTGGAAGCATCTCAGCTATTCAGGCCTCTAATTGGAGAAGCCGTGACTGTTGGGTACTTGGGTACCTGGCTCCCTGCTGCTGACATGCCTGACTGTGCTCGCTTCTGGAATGCTGATTCGCGGCTCTAGAACGTTGAGCTGTTTTGATCGACACCCTCTTTTCGAGACGAAGGATGTATTTGCCTGCGAGCACTAATTGAGCAATTCCGAGAATCGTTGCCTCTAGGGTGCCTTGTTCCAGATATCTATGAGGGACAAAGCTGAACTCGAATTACTTGATCGAGTAGCTGGTGAACTAAAGTTTCCATCTGCATCGCGAATAATTGTCGCGTGCCCATATCCAAAACCTCGCATTTGGCTTACCTATCCCTACCTTTACCATGGCTCTCAACCCACCACCCAGCTGGCTCTGCAACTCCTAATCGGGTTAATACATCGACTCGCCGCGAGCCATCAACATTCGAGCGAAATACTGGATATACTATGCGCGGGCGAGGGCGCCGGTGTGCCCCCGGAGGCAGCTTACAGACATCAAGCAGAGGTGCCAGCACCCAAATTAGTTCGCGCGACGCCTCACAAAGCACTGCGCAATCCGATCAATCGACACAGGAGCGGGTGGTAATATCTTGGGTGGTGAGAGTAGTGGTGTCGGCGGCAATATTCAACAGGCTTACAAAGGCCTAGGCGACTTGTCCTTTCAGGAGAATTTTGCTGAGGGTTCCTTTGGCGCGTTCCAAATCTAATTTGGACTCTACTACTTGTACTATAACTAAAATCAAGACTTGATCGTGGTATTATAGTCATAAAAGTTACATTTTCATAATTTGATTTTCGCCAGATGTACACAAGTCAAGCACACGTGATATCCTAACTTGATTAGGGAAGAACTAAACCAATTGGGGAGAGGATGTCAATTTACCGCTGGCCTTTAAAAATATTTTTTAATATTATATATAAAAAAATTAAAACTATATATAAATTAGCTTTAAAATTTTTTATGAAAAGCTTATTAAGTTATAAGTATTTTAAAGGGGTATATTAGTACTGTAATGTGTCCCGCTTCACGTCGCCATATGGCCAAAAAGGCGGACGGTGCTCGCGAATCTATCGCGACTGTTGCGGGATCCAGTATATGTACCCTTAAAGGTACTGTGCACGAGGTGGGACCGTGCTGACTTCTATCACAGTATTCTAAGCCACTTCTATCCACAAAGTCATGGCGTAACCCGATATCTAGACTTTCCCACATGTTTTTCCCGTCCATAACGCCATATAATGCCTCCACGTCATATGCTTCCCGTCTGTGTCGCTCTAACTCCATACAGTCATATTCTTCACCACACATCCCTCACCGGTCCTCTTTACCAACGATCCAACTTCGTAAACTAACTCACCAGTATCCTTGAGTACCTTAATTGCCTCGCTAGCTTTATTTCGCTCGACTACGACGATCATGCCAAGACCTGTATTCCACACGCGCGCGAACTCAAGGTCTTCAATCTTTCCAGAAGATTTTAACCATTTGAAGACCTCCGGCACTGGCCATGTTTGAGCATCCACGTCTGCGGAAAGGTGGTCCGGCAGCATTCGTGGGATGTTCTCTAAAAGGCCGCCGCCTGTGATGTGTGCCATGCCTTTGACTAAGCCTTTCTCCACAACTGCTAGCAGAGGCTTTACATAAATTCTCGTAGGCGTTAAAAGGCTGGCACCAACGGTCTCGGCCTTACGCCACGGTGCGGCATCATGGAACGAAAGGCCTGCCCGTTCGACAATTTTCCGTATAAGTGAATAACCATTCGAATGCGGTCCGTTCGATGCCAAGCCCAACAGCACGTCTCCCTCGACCATCGCGTTTTTGTCAGGCAATATAGTCCGACCCCTCTTGATCGCTCCAATTGCAGCACCGCCCGCATCATACTCCCCTTCCTTGTACAACCCTGGCATCTCCGCAGTCTCGCCGCCCACAAGCGCGCAGCCTGCTTCTCGGCAGCCGTCCGCGACGCCTCCAACGAAGTTCGCCGCACTGTCCACGTCTAACGTGCTGCATGCGTAGTAGTCTAGGAACATGATCGGTTCGGCGCCTTGCACCACCAAATCGTTCACGTTCATCGCGACTAGATCAATGCCTACGGTGTCATGTTTACCTATCTCGAACGCAATCTTGACTTTCGTTCCTATGCCGTCAATTGCGCCGACAATGATCGGAGACTCGGTATACCCTGCTTGCTGTAAATCAACCATGCCACCAAATCCCCCAATCTCGGCGTCTGCGCCGGGCCGCTTGGTGCTAGCTACTGCAGCCTTAATGCGCTTGACAAGAGCATTGCCAGCATCAATGCTAACACCCGCAGCGGCGTAGGTAAGAGATTCTTGGGTTTCTCTGGATGTGGGTGTGGTGCGGGTCACGGTTGTGCCCTCTTCGGCCGGTTGCAGCAGACGCCAAGCGCATGCGATGTTCTCTTTCTTGAATTGCTCGATTAGATGGTTCGCAATGGTGTCAAAATTATGGGTTGCGAGAGCTAGGATAGTCGGGCCAGCTCCAGACAGGCAAATACCTAGAAGTCCGGGGTGTGACTGTGGGGTGACCGACTGTAAAATCTCAGTGAGCCCTGGGATGAGGGTCTTGCGGTAACGTTGATGCAGCTTGTCCTGCATAGCTCGGTAAATCATGTCTGAATCGGGTGGTGACTCTCCCAGTGCGGTTGTTAGTAGGGCTAGCCTCTGCATGTTGAATACGATGTCCTTCCTCGAATACGCTGTGGGTAACACGTCTCGTGCTTTGGCCGTCGAGACCTCAAAGTTTGGTATTACACAAATGCATTTTATTTCTGGTGCCCATTTGAACTTCTTGAAATGTCCAATATTGTGTGGCGGTTCTGGTGGCTGAAGTCCGGTATCCACCCCACCAGCGGATTCGGGTAGCACTTCGCTGAGGGGAATCTCGAGCCTTGCAAGATCTTCAGCAGCCAGCTCGTTCAAATATGTCCCAACGAAACCTCCGTACAACGCTGCGGCCACGTTGTCCGGATGTCGCTCCTCCATCAGGCAGTAATCCAACATCCTGGCTTTTGAGAGGCCCAGATTGCCGACTTCGTTTGCTATGTTGACGCCAGCGACAATAGCAGCTCCTGAAGACCCAAGCCCTCTCCCCAGCGGAATAGGGTTGATTATATGTATATGCGTCTCGACGGGGAAATTGCGTATGCCGTGGCATCGTAGGACGTATATTGCGGTTCGAGTGACGAGATTCTGTTCCGCATTGAGCGGCACCGATTCTGCGTCCACACCCTCGTAGGTGAGGCTGCAGTGCAGTAGATGGTCCGAGGATGGCTTGCTGGTGACTGTAACTTGGACCTCGAGGAAGATGTTGAGCGCAAGACCGATCACATCGAAGCCGGGGCCAATGTTGGCTGAGGAGCAAGGGACTTTGATAGTGGTGGTCATATCTGCGGCTGGGGCTTTACCTTGCTCAATTGGGCCCACGTCGTGAGGTCTTGCGCTGATATCGTCCCCGCGAAAAATGTGGTAGTGGGGCCGAGTAGAAAATGAGTTGGTTACACCCTTGGCAAAGCTCTATTTCTTGCCAAAACCCAAGTAGTCGCGCGCAAGAGGGCCTAAATAGGGTTATTGCATGTGTAGCTAAAGGTAAATAAAATCTAGTTCTATAATTTATCATTCAGATTGAGTAGTTGCAAAGCATGAAGGTCGAAATTGTTTCCTATAAAGGCAATTTCGCTCAATCGCCACCAACTGTGCATAGTAATTGTAGCGAACGGCTGTGGCTGCACGTAAGGACCTTTTTGGTTGCCCCGGAGAATCGCTTTGGTTGGCTAGGAGAATCAAATTAAAGACGTACGCTTCCTCATCTCCCCCTTGACTACGCCTCCTTTGTGGCCGCCAAAACGCGAATTCAACGCTCTGCAGAGAGGTCGATGAAATTTGGCGGTACCGTACGGGTGGAAACCTTACAACATTCGACAAAGACCACAGCACTGCGGAGGGAGGCCGATAGAGGCGTTCGCTACGATTGCTATCTACAGTTGGTGGCATCCAAGCGAATTGAACGTGTACCGAATCTGCAGCCCGCCAAAGGGGGCGAAGCGGTCGTGCAAATGGCTATCACCGATATCCGCGTAGAAAGTTTAGCGGTGGTGCTGCGCCGCTATTAGGGCTCTGTGGCGATGGTTGTGGCTTACTCACACATGCACTGGCTGCCTAAAAGTGCTCTCCATCCAACTTCCCACTTTTTCTCGCGATATTTCTCCTCTTGAGGGCTTTAGATGCAAGTCGGTGGAAAGTCCGACAAGAATGGTGCACTTATCAGCATATGGCAGTGAGCAGATTGCCCTCGTGCCAATAGAACACGTCCACCTGTCTTATGTACCTGAGTCACGGGGTGGGCGTTTCGACGACCACTGACCACTCACAGCGTTCACGGGAGCCCAGCCCCGTCCTCCCAGAGAATTTGGGGGTACGGGACTTAGGCACCAGCTGTACGGTCAAGCGATGGCTCTCTAGTGTCTAAGGCTTTACTCCGTCTTTGAGTCAGCCTTTCTCTGAATTCACAGGCCTGTGCAATTTGCATATCGAACAGGCAACAACACGACGGCCTTAAAAAGGGCGACCATCTGCAGACAACTCCAGTTCCTCATACCACTCTGTATTGCAATCTCCCCAGCCAAAGGGTATCAGTTTGCTCATCCAACACCAATCTGACACTCTATCAACTCACTCTTCCCTCCCTCATCACATCCGCAGTCGTGGCTCGCACCACCCAGACTGCCAGGAGCACCACTGGTTACAGAGGCAGGGGTCTCAATTCTCTCAATAGACGTCTCCGCGGCCGCAGAATGGTTTCAGAGCGAGTTGAGGAGTACTCCTCATCCGAAGAGGAAGAGGTCACTACCGTCACCAATGGCATTAAGAATACTGCTATCACTAATGGTGTCTCAAATGAGGAAGCCGAGGGTGATGGAAAAGAAAAAGAAACATCCGAAGAGCCAATTGAGATTGGAATGCAGTGCGGTTTGAAGAATCTCTACTCTGGCAAAGAGGACAAGCGAGGCCGCTTCCAGTGGCAAGACAAAATCCCCGAAGATGTCGGCAAACCCGCCGAGGATGCTGAGACTGCTAAATGGGCACTTCTCGTTCGAAACGTCAAGGTTTACAATGATCCTCGGAAAGTTCTTGCCATTCATTCAATCGTTGTCCAGAGCCCTCTACTGAAGAAGCTTCTCGAAAGCGTCCTCAAAGATTATCCAGGTGTGACTGTTGGACTTCAGCGACTTGAGTTTTCCGGCAAGTTCGAACCCATCATCCACCGATGGTCTCAACTGAAGGAAGCTATTTCGCAAATTGGTGATGAGACAGAAGATCAGCGAAAGACTAAGGAACATGCCGAGCTCTTCCATAATCTTCTCAAATCAGAATTCAAAAACCTAATCGATGCCTCGCAAGATATGATGTCGAAGGGCGTCATGACATACGAGTATCTCTGGACTTTATTCCAGCCTGGTGCAACGGTCTATGCTCGGCAAGACGGTCAGGAAACTGCTATGAAGCTTCACGAGACCAAGTACGGCCAGGACCGAAACGGCAACCCTTGCTTCTGGCTCACTTGCAAATACATAGACTGGGATGGTGCTAAATTTGGCACTAACAAGCTGAATTTATCCATCCCTATTTACTCAGGTACTCGCTCTATCACTCAACTTGCTGTCTATCCTATCAACTATCATCACGATAAGGATGCTCTCCGGACGCGTTTGATTGAGCGGGGAGCCAAGGCGGAATCGCTTGCTGGCTCACACTACAAGTCATATCACGGGATCGGCTGGAAACGGGGTACTTTCGGGACGAAAGACAAGTACAACATTAAGAGCCGCATTGTTATTGACACTTACGGATGGAACCGGTTCAATCCTAGCTTCGCCATTTTCGTCACCCCTCTCAATCAAAGAGACCCAGTTGTTGGAGGTACTAGTGGGGGGGATGGAGATGATGGCGAGGATGAAGACAACTATGATGATGGCGAAGACAACGATGGCGGAATGCCTATCGACGGCCAATTTGCGGACGAAGATGACGAGTCTCGACGCATTCCGTTGACCACTGACCAGAAGCTCATCTGCACTCCACTTCTCCGCGGCTACTCTCTCAAGAACAAGCTGTGGCTCAATTTCTTCGTAAACTGTGTGAAAGAAATTGAGTGGCAGACGGGTGCCTTCGATAGCCTTGTACTGCCTTCCAATCAGAAGGATCTGATTCTAGGCTTCACTGAGTCTCAGCGCAAGTACAAGGAGTCATTCGATGACGTCATTGAAGGCAAGGGCAAGGGTATTATCCTTCTGCTATGTGGACCTCCAGGCGTTGGCAAAACGCTGACTGCCGAGTCGGTCGCAGAGGAGATGCGTGTCCCCTTGTACATGATGAGTGCCGGAGACCTGGGTCTCGATCCGCGGAACGTCGAAACTAAACTGCAAAACATCCTAGAAATGTGTACAAAATGGAACGCCATTCTCCTCCTGGATGAGGCGGATGTTTTCCTTGAGCAGCGGTCACTTCACGAGTTGGAGCGTAACAAGCTTGTTTCCATCTTCCTACGAATCCTAGAATACTACGAGGGTATCATGTTCTTGACCACAAATCGCGTAAACACCTTCGATCCTGCCTTCCAGTCTCGTATCCACATCTCTCTCGACTACCCGGAGCTCTCCATTGACTCCCGTCGCCTCGTCTGGAAGAACTTCCTCGCCGGCTCGCAGCAGCCGAACACCATCTCCAGCCGCCAGCTCGACCAGCTAGCACTTATGAACATGAACGGCCGACAGATCAAGAATGTCCTGAAGACAGCTCAATTGCTTGCTAGCAGGAAAGAAGCGAAATTGAGCTACGACCATGTTATGACTGTGCTGGACGTGACGCAGCATTTGCACAATAGCACACAGGAGAACGAGAGGACTCGCGCGAGCATTTTCTGTTGATCATTTAAAGGAAGCTAGAGTTATTTATAGATTTGTTTACTTGTTTTGGGTCGAGAGCTGCGCATTTCTTAAGGCTCTCCCAACGAGCGTGTAGTCTTGCATTTTCTTACGTTCCTTTGCTGGTCTATGGACTCGGATTTATTTTTGTCTCTTCGGCTTACTCTGGCACTAGACTTTCACGATGCTGGTATGGACGGCGCTGCTGGAGACTGATGTTCCCTGTTAATAATATACGAATAAACGAAATCATTACAATATGTCTAGGGAGAGTATGCTTTTTGAGCTTTAGATGTCAAAAGTCCAATCTCTTCCGCAGTGGCCTGGCCTAGAAACCTTCGCAGCCGCTACACTCAAGTAAAGTAATCAGGTTAGCGCTTCAAATGTCGCTCAAGCAGCACGTCCTTCTACTCAGTTGTGGCCTCATAATGAGCATACTCGAAAAGTGCACTGATGAAACCATAGATTTGTTCGTTTTCCTAAGGGCTTATTCCGGTTAGCTTCCTATCTACGCGCCGTTCAGTAAAGTCGACCAAACTCCGTTGGCGATGTGTTCGCGCTACAATATACTTGCGCATCTCGTAACATGCATATCAATCTACTATGTGTCACAAACCCCCACTATAGAGGTTTGGGCTATGTCGTCCACGGTCTTAGTATCAACATACCTTTTTAAAATTCTTATAACTTAATAATTATAATAGCTATTTATATAAAATTTCAAATATAATTTATCAAATAGTAAATCAAGCTTTTTATAAAATAAAACGACCTGGTGGCAAAATGTATGCCAAATCTGGCGGTAATGACCATAATTTTGGGGGGGGGGGGTTTGCCAGCCAATTCCTGACTTAATCTGCGTCCCGCTCTAATCCCTTTTAAGCACTAACTCCACCCTGTCGGTTACATCTATCTCGCCCATCTCACCTATAGACACTATTGACCTTATCCCCGTCGACCCCATCGACCCATTAACCACGCCTACCCCACCCTGCCATCGTAGATAAGGTCAATGGGACTCGACCGTCGCTGCAAAGATTGTTGAATGTGTGATTGTTGTTGAAGAGAGCCGCCTTTCCTAGCACCATCACGGCGATAGAAAAGCTGCACGGATTTGGATTATTAAATTCCACGAAAGCCTTTACGCTACAGTTGATACAATTATTGGACTCGACAACAGATTCCGCTAAGCTAGACTTTGGAAAATTCCAAGGATTTGTGCCAAGGCGGCCGAAGTGTAGAGAGTATGCGAACTATCAATGAGTGCACCTTTCTCTCATTACCCAAATTATTTTATATGGGGTACTAGTGTTATGGTTTACGTTCGAAGATGTATTAAAAACATCAAATAACTTCTCGAAAGGCTCTGGCGATTACTAATTGTCGGTATCACCCGGGGGTACTGCAATTGCAATATAAGGTAACTGGTTCTTAATTCATACGTGTCTCTCTTCTGTCTACTAAAAGAGAAAGAAAGGGGTAGTAAAGGTCGGGCTATCTATCGGGCCGTAGGCAGTCAGGTGACCTACGCTACGCCATACAGCCCCTACCGCATACACCATGCGGCCCTACCGCATACGCTCTGCGTCATTCATCTAATAACACTATTTATATCCTCTACTCGTACAGACACTAATATTACCAAGTACTAAGTAATAGTATTTTAAGCAGCTAATCTAATGGTTCTATCCGGCCAGCTACAAAGGCAGATAAATACATCGCCGTATTGCTACCAAGCATCTAGTCCTCCTTCATGTTTTAAGCTACTCCACCATTCTCAAAGCAACTGGAAGATAAGGTAGGTTGAGGAAGTAGAAACGGACAATCGCCAGCTTTGCCCTCGTCAATCTTCTTTCCTCAAAGTCAACGTCCAAACCACATCGCAGAGAAGGCCACAGTTCCTGGTGATCAAGCTGCCATCGCCATGTCGAATCCTACTCCAGCTTTTGTCCTCGTCTCGGCCGAAAAGACGTTTAGCTCCTACACCCAGGACCAAGGCGCGAATTACGCCCAGAATCGCACCGACTACCACCCTAACCTGTATAAAACCATCATCGACAGCATACTTCCACCGGCGGCCAGCTCAACACCCTCCTCGACGTTGGTTGCGGTCCGGGCACGGCTGCCCGCGCGCTCGCACCGCACTTCGCCTACGCCATCGGCTTCGACCCGTCCGAGGGCATGATCAACAACGCCCGTTTTCTAGCAGGCGCCTCGCCCTCATTAAATACACGAATTGGGTGGGTCAAAGGTACCCCTGATCTAAGCTTGATATGGTGTAGTGGTCGACGCCAGGCCGACACTACCGTCGAGTGTAGCAGAGACCTCGCTCAAGGCGTTGGCTAGTCGATGGGAACTGCCAGGTTGGCGTATCACTTCCACTGGCTACTTTTTGAGTTTCGTAGAGTACTGCATCTGGATGGCTCCTAGAGCCCGGTGCGGGAGAGCATTATGGATCTCGTTCCATGAGCAACCCCTCTCCTTCATCTTGAGTACCGTCTTGTTCTCTTTTGGTTTCCATGGGACGCGTTTTCTCTTTGCAGCCTCTGCAGATGTCTCATTAGTATGTATACCCAACGCTTCGGAAGGGACCGGAAGATGGAGGTGCTCCGGGATATGTGACAGCTGGAACTCGAGATTATAAACCGTCTCCTTCCCAATCTTGGTGCGTTTAAGGAGACCCTGGAAAGGCCATTCTTGATACTCCGCGATTGATGCCGGCTCTGCTCTAGCCGAAGGACTTCGAGAGGTTTGCGGAGTTGGTAGATGCCCGTAGTCGGCTTGGGACCGCGCCTCGTCCATTTCAGGTCGTGTGGTCGAGGATGGCGAGAGGCTGTGAGGTTGTTTGAGATGGTGTTTTGGGCTATAAGAAGCAAACGATGGGTAACAGTGGCCGAAATTCGAGGCCAGCTTCCGCTGCTTTTCTGGCTGTGGGTCCCGTCGTCCTCGACCTCCTCATTCGTTTCATGGCTACGATCGCTGTCTTCGGAGTGGTGTATGTCGCTGCTGGTCTCTCGATTCACGCCATGGCGCCCCTGCTTCTCTGCCCGTTTCTCCGCCCGTTGCCCCGGCCCAGGCTCGCCGCCCGGTGCCGGGCCGGATAGAGCAGAGGACTGGAACTTCGGGAGGTTCGTGAAGTATAGCGATGCTTCTCGTTGATTGAAGTCGTCAGATGCTTGAGATAGACTTAAGACTGTGCTTAGCTCAAGGAAGGAGGAGAAGAGGCTACTTGAGACAGATTCCGTTAGCAACATGTTCCTTAAGTTCTTCCAAACTAAGATTCTCTTTAATTAGCTACTTACCTCCAAGCTCAGAGAGCGTAGGGCTGCGTGAAATTCTCAATTGATCCTCAGTGATCCAGGTAGAGGGCTCATAGAGATCGAACATATCGACCAGGTACTCGAAAACTTTCCTGCCCTTGCGCCAGCTAGAGCGTATTTGGCGAACTCGGAAAATGTCCCTTTGTGCTTGTAGGACCAAGTCTTATCAGGACTTTTTACCAGGTAGTAGCGTTGATGTCTGTATATCGTCTTCGTTGGCCCAAGGATTAGACCTGTTTGGATGTTCACCCCGTACGACTCGGTACTGGGTTGTCTTTGCCTGGCGTCTAGCACGCTGCCGGACCGTATCCCATGTAGTCGAAAACATGGCTGGTCGATCTCTAGTTCTGTGGCTGGCAGGGCCTTGGTGGCTTTCTTGTCCTTAGAATCGTCCGCGTCGTCCAGCTCTACCAGGTCCTGCTTAGTGAGGGCAATAACTACAGAATCATAATCACCACCACCCTGAACCTAGCTTTTACTAGCCTCGTGCCATTACCCAGTTTTTCAAGCCATCCTGTGTTGATCTGCGCTTGTTTTGTAAATTATTCATCCCCAAATCGTATCATGTATCTAGTCTTGGTTGTTCCAACTCCCATTATCTATGTGTCATTAGTTTCGCTCGTGTTCAGGAGGGCGTTTCAGATGTAGGTGTTGGCTGCGGCCGTTGGAAGATAACTAGTAAAGGTGGTGTCTGTGGTATTTGCATCGTCGGGTCTCGCTTGCGTGCTAATTCGAAGGTGTCTGGGTTCTCTGTTTGGAAATTGGTTGCTCGTTGTTTGGGGGGGCGGCTCGCGCCTGACTCTGCCACTGACGCCCATGATCGCGTTGGTAGGAGCGATGCTGAATAGGCACTTAGCTCTGTTCGCAGGGATTGAGTTTCTTCTCGGAGTTCGGAGTTCTGGTTCTTCAGGTTTTGCTCTTCTGACTTGATCTCGGCGATGTCGGTTCTGGCATTCTTGATGACGTCGTTTTGTTGTGTTATGGTCTCCTTTAGGTTCGCAATGAGCCACGCAACCTCATCGGGGTTTGTGCTCTTCCTTCGCCCCCGCTTGAGAACTCGAAGCTAGGGGTTTTGTTGGTTCCTGTGAATATGACTGTCTTCTGAACTCCGATAGTGGTGGTGTTCCCTGTTGCGTGGCCTCCGTCCCGTTCTATTGGGATCCACCAGGGAGACCCCCGGCTGCCCCTCCGCTGGGTCGGTCATTGGCTGTTGCTCTCGTATCGCGTGTCCCCTCGTTTGCACTAGAGATTGCAGTCTTACAGTCGCTAGTAAAATCGGCTTCCGCCCAAAGTAGTCACAGAAATTTTACCCCACCTCTTGCCAAGCGCTTTAGTCTTAGTATGGTTAAAACCTAAAATACCCCAGATCTATCGCTTTAGGCAGGGACCCTGCTAAAATCTCATCAGGCGCTTACTATACTATATTATTCACGCTAACTCGCAAAAAGCCAAGCGGGCATAACAGGGAGCACAAGGATGTGGCTGAGCGGTTCGGCACCTCCCTGCTCGCCGGTAATATTCTAAGCCTGTATAGGACTAGTTCGCACGGGCTCGGTCGACAGCTTGCACCGCAATCTCACTTCAGCCTCACATTGCGGTCCCAGCTCTCTCCTTCAAAATCCTTTGCGGAGGTACTTCAACGGCGAGTGTGGATGGATACGCCAATCGCGCCGGTCGGACTGACCCTATTAAGTCAGCCCAAGGACGCGGTGGTTGAGTAAGTCTAAAAATCCCAAAGCTCGCCAGTACGTTAAATTTGCTTGATGGGAAACTGACCTAAATTAGCGTAGTGTTCGTCCACGGTCTTCAAGGGCATCCACACAGGACTTGGACCTCAAACCCAAAATCAGCTCAGGCTCTAGCTCCACTAAAAGTCCCTAAAAGAGACAAGACTCGAGCGCTTAGTCCTTTTCGCTTATTCTCGAAGCACACGCGGACGGAGCCTGGAAGGCCTATTAAAGAAACCTTAGACCATGTCGATGAAGAGAGAAACCAGGAAGCGGAGGCGAAAGACGTCTTTTGGCCGAGAGACCTGCTTAAGGACGACTTTCCCACGGCCAGAATAATGACTTTCGGATATAATACCAATATCACGCAAGGTTACAAAGCAGCGAATCAAGGTAATATATTCTCCCATGCAAGGGATCTGCTGTATGGATTAGAGGTAAAGAGGAGGCAAACGCCGACCCGAGACCTCGTCTTTATTGCGCATTCGCTTGGCGGGATATTGGTTAAGGAAGTCCTTCGGCGCTCTGAAGTCGATCCGGACCAAAAGATCGCCAAAATCTTCGGGTCAACTACTGGAGTATTCTTCTTCGGCACTCCCCATAGAGGCAGCAGGGACTGGGCCTCATTTGGAGAAGGTGTCGCCGCCGTTGCAAGCCGTATATTGGGCGTAGACGTAAATACTCAGGTCATCCATGCTCTGTTGCCTTCTGGCCCTGAACTTGAGATCTGTCGGGAATCATTCACAGCCCAATGGGTAAAACGTGGGGATGATCTTACCGTAAGGACTTTTCAGGAGTCAAAGGGCGTTACGGGCACACAATGGGGAGGGTTTAATCAGCTGGTACTATAGTGTCTTACCTTAAGTTTTGCAGCTAACAGTCTAATAGATTGTGCCTTCCGACTCCTCTACCCTGGACCATCCCGGCCAGCGCGCTCGAACGATAGAGGCGGACCATATAGGAATGGTCAAATTCAATGGGGAAAATGACAAAGCGTATGAGATGGTGAAGGAGGATATTAAGGAACTAGTTACTAGGGCGGATAAAGCGGTGCACAACCTTATATCTGGTACGTAGTTTAGTGCTCTTAAAGCCGCTAATTATCTAATTATTAAAAGATCAACCGAAAGAGCAGGAAGTAGAATGGAGTGAAGAGGATTGCAAATGCCAACAACTACTCCGAACTTCGGACTATGAAAGCTACAAAGACAGAAACCCCGATCGAGTTAAAGGGACTTGTCAGTGGTTTCTAAAGCACCCTAATTTCCAAACATGGCATCAGAGCAATACATCGAGTCTACTTTGGGTATCGGCGGATCCCGGCTGTGGTAAATCAGTTCTGTCTAAATCCCTTGTGGAGAAGGAGCTAAAAAGCACCGAGTCACGCGCTACTTGTTACTTCTTCTTTAAAGATGACGACGTTAAACAGAAAAGCGTAACCCACGCGCTCTCCGCTCTATTACATCAGTTATTCTCGCAGAGGAGGTTCCTCATCCAGTACGCTATCCCGGATTACGAAAGTGAAGGAAACCTACTACCTACGTTATTTCACAAACTATGGACGATCCTCACCAAGGCCGCGACCAATCCCAAAGCTGGCGAAGTCGTTTGTATTTTAGATGCTCTCGACGAATGCGAAGAATCTGGTCGATACGATATTATTAAAGCCCTCAGTGCTTTCTACAAGAAAGCCAACAACACTGAAGGAAATCCATCCAAGTTCAAATTCCTAGCCACTAGCCGCCCTTACCTTGACATTGAACGGCGATTTACAGAGCTGACGCACGACATGCCTTCTGTGCATCTGCAAGGCGAAAAAGAATCTAGAGCGATCAGCGAGGAGATTAACCTTGTTATTCACTTTGAAGCACACAAGAAAATTGGATTAGAGCTAAAGCTTAACGACTCGGAAAGATCCTTTCTAGAACGCAAGCTTTCGAGCATGCCTCACCGAACCTACCTGTGGCTAAAACTTATTCTTGAAGTGATCCGCAGCCGAACGAGTGTTACCCAGAAGGGAATACAACAGATCGTCTCCAACTTACCTACCACGGTGGAAACCGCGTACGAGGCGATACTTGAGAAAAGCTCGGACAAAATGCTTGCGCGGAAACTTCTCTGCATTGTCGTTGCAGCAGTCAGGCCACTTACGTTAAATGAAATGAATATTGCACTTGCTATCGAAGATCACCACAGATCCTCCAAAGACCTCGACCTCGAAGACGAGATACGATTCGAAGGCACCGTCCGACATCTCTGCGGGCTCTTTATCAGCGTTATAGATCAAAAGGTCTATTTAATTCACCAGACAGCGAAAGAGTTTCTCCTCGCAAAAACCGAAGCGTATAGCGGAGTATGGAAATATTCCATTGAGCCGGCTGTGTCAGAGCTTATCGTCGCCAAGACATGCATTACGTATCTCCTCTTTGCTGAATTCAGCAGTAGTTTAGATATAGGAGGGAAATCACAGGCCGAAAAAGAATCTAAAGTTAAAAATCACACAGATAAACATCATTACCTAGGCTATGCCGCAAGTCAATGGGCTATCCACTACCAAAAGGCGCAGGCAAGAGCAGAGCACGGAATGCAGCAATCGATTCTCGATATTTGCGACACCCAAAGTCAGCGATTCCGAAATTGGTTCTACGTATACTGGACTCTGGTTCATCGCTACGAGTCAACTCCTGGGTTCATGAGTAGTATAATAGTAGTGTCATATTTTGGGCACGAAGCCGTGGCCAAGCTGCTGCTCGAGACGGGCAAGGTCAACGTCGAGTCGAAGGACACGAAGTACGGTCAGACGCCGCTATCGTGGGCGGCGAGGGGAGGGCACGAGGCCGTGGTCAAGCTGCTGCTTGAGACGGGCAAGGTTGACGTCGAGTCGAAGGACAAGTACGGTCGGACGCCACTATCGTGGGCGGCCGAGGGAGGGCGCGAGGCCGTGGTTAAGCTACTGCTTGAGACGGGCAAGGTCGACGTCGAGTCGAGGGACAAGTACGGTCAGACGCCGCTATCGTGGGCGGCGAGGGGAGGGCGCGAGGCCGTGGTTAAGCTGCTGCTCAAGACGGGCAAGGTCAACGTCGAGTCGAAGGACACGGGGTACGGTCAGACGCCGCTATCGTGGGCGGCGAGGGAAGGGCGCGAGGCCGTGGTTAAGCTGCTGCTCGAGACGGGCAAGGTCGACGTCGAGTCGAAGGACAAGTACGGTCGGACGCCGCTATCGTGGGCGGCCGAGGGAGGGCGCGAGGCCGTAGTCAAGCTGCTGCTTAAGACGGGCAAGGTTGACGTCGAGTCGAAGGACACGAAGTACGGCCAGACGCCGCTATCGTGGGCGGCCGAGGGAGGGCGCGAGGCCGTGGTTAAGCTGCTGCTTGAAACGGGCAAGATCGACGTCGAGTCGAGGGACAAGTACGGTCGGACGCCGCTATCGTGGGCGGCGAGGGGAGGGCACGAGGCCGTGGTTAAGCTGCTGCTTAAGACGGGCAAGGTCAACGTCGAGTCGAAGGATGACAAGTACGGTCAGACGCCGCTATCGTGGGCGGCGAGGGGAGGGCGCGAGGTCGTGGTTAAGCTACTACTCGAGACGGGCAAGGTCGATGTCGAGTCAAAGGACAAGGAGTACGGTCGGACGCCGCTATCGTGGGCGACGGAGGGAAGGGGCGAGGCCGTGGTCAAGCTGCTGCTCGAGACGGGCAAGGTCAACGTCGAGTCAAAGGACACGGACGGTCGGACGCCGCTATCGTGGGCGGCGAGGGGAGGGCGCGAGGCCGTGGTTAAGCTGCTGCTCGAGACGGGCAAGGCCAACGTCGAGTCAAAGGACACGGGCGGTCGGACGCCGCTCTCGTGGGCGGCGAGGGGAAGGTGCGAGGCCGTGGTTAAGTTGCTGCTCGAAACGGGCAAGGTGGACGTTGAGTCGAAGGACAAGGAGTACGGTCGGACGCCGCTATCGTGGGCGGCGATGGGAGGGCACGAGGCTGTGGTCAAGCTGCTGCTCGAGACGGGCAAGGTCGACGTCGAGTCGTGGGACACGTACGGTCGGACGCCGCTATCGTGGGCGGCGAGGGAAGGGCGCGAGGCCGTGGTCAAGCTGCTGCTTAAAACGGGCAAGGCCGACGTCGAGTCGAAGGACGAGTACGGTCGGACGCTGCTATCGTGGGCGGCGAGGGAAGGGCACGAGGCCGTGGTTAAGCTGCTGCTCGAAACGGGCAAGGTGGACGTTGAGTCGAAGGACAAGACGTACGGTCGGACGCCGCTATCGTGGGCGGCGATGGGAGGGCACGAGGCTGTGGTCAAGCTGCTGCTCGAGACGGGCAAGGTCGACGTCGAGTCGAGGGACACGTACGGTTGGACGCCGCTATCGCGGGCGGCGAGGGAAGGGCGCGAGGCCGTGGTCAAGCTGCTGCTTGAGACGGGCAAGGTTGACGTCAAGTCGAAGGACAAGTACGGTCGGACGCCGCTATCGTGGGCGGTGGAGAGAGGGCACGAGGCCGTGGTTAAGCTGCTGCTGTCGAACATTGAGGTCACTGTCAAGTACCACCTTATGACTCACACCCTGTTTCTTGCCATCGTATGTCTTACTATCTATTTTCTATTACCTATTCATTACCTATCACCGACTGAGTGGCAATGTCGACCTAGTGGCGATTGAGTAATAGTTCCAAATCGTCGTCAGTGTCGTCGTTAGTGTCGTCGTCAGTCCTTTGCCCCTACCTTATGTATATAGAGAGCTTTTAGAGCCAGCTTTAATCGACAGAGTTTTTATAAGTGACTTGTCCGTCTAACAGTTATAAGCCCGGGCCATTTACTGCATTATCTTTGATTTGAAACCCTGATTACCCTATTATTAACTAAATAGTAGAAGCCTTAAAATGTCCTCTTAATAATCCAAAACCCTTATTATAACGTATACTGTAATCCTAGCAGGCCTAAATAATTAGGACTAATAGATTAGTGTTATTAAGTATAGAGCTGATGGTAAGAGTGTATGGGAGTACATCGATCCGGATATTAAAAAAAATAATCTATCTAGACATAGAGCACCGTTAGAGCCATTACTATCAGTTATTAATTCTTAAAAGACTACGTTCTTAGCCCTTAATAAAGGTAAAAAGGAAGGGCTTTAAGCTTTATAAAAACAGTATAACCGTACTTATAAGCGGTATAAGAAGGAGGAAGCAGCCCTTAGATCTTTACGTACCTATATTATTAGCACGATCTCTTATAACTATATTAACTATACCTTTAAAGGGAATACCGTCTATAATATCCTTATATTACTTAAGTAGGCTATCGCCCTAACTAATAATGCTTAGAAGGTTAACCTAGCTACCTAATATTTAAAAATAAAGAAAGCCCTAAAGAGTTAAAATATTAAGAAGTAGCTCTATAAGTGGAAGAAGGTATATAATAATTACAAGAAGATTAAACTACCTAAGGTAGATGGCGATTGACTAGTTAAGGACTTTATGTATACCATTAAATCTATCTTATTAGAATAGTTAAAATACTAGAAAAACGAATTACAGAACCTTAAGAGGAAGAAGGAAAAACTACTTACCCTTTAAGTTATTATTAAGGTCTATTAAAATTATTGTTAATTAGACTTAGCTTAGAAGGTAAGGAGCTAATAGGGCTCCTATATAGTAAGCTTTAAAGGAGAGCTAATTAATAAACCTAAATTAGAAACTAAACCGGAAGCTAAATCTTTAAGAAGGTTAGATAAGGAATGGATAAAGCCATACCTATGCGGATTGCTATACCTATAAAGGAAATGCTTCTACCTTATTAAGTTAATTTAACCATTAGGTTAAAAACTAAATAACTTAAAAATATAGTTAGTAGAGCAGAAGCTTACTAAGGCTTTATCTAAATTTAAGGCCTTAATTAACCAATTAAGGAGCTAAGCCTTATTTAATAAGAAGCTAGAGAATGTAGAGAATATAAAGTAAAAGAGCTTACCTACATTGGGAAAATATTCGTAGGCTGGGTTTTAAGTCGACTTTATTAAGCGCGTTTCGCGTAATTGATATGCAGTTGACCAACTTAACACATTTAAAAGTTAAATGACACGTAGTTAACCAACTTAACATATTTAAAAGTTAAATAACACGTAATTAACCTGCAATTAACCTGCAATTAACTAACTTAATATATTTAAAAGTTAAATAACACGCAGTTAACTAACTTATATATTCCTTAATATACAATTAAGGTAATATAATATATTATTTTTAAGTTATATGCTTAAGAGGCTCTGCACGAGGCTTTGCACGAGGCTCTGTATAAGGCTCTGCACGAGGCTCTGTATAAGGCTCTGCATGAAGCTCTGTACGAAGCTTTGCACGAAGCTCTGCGACAGAGGCTCTGCACGAAGCTCTGCGTACAGATACTCTACATGAGGCTCTGTATGAAGCTCTATACGAAGCTCTATACGAAGCTCTATATATAGAGGCTTTGTACGAGGCTTTGCGCAAAGCTCTGCGTATGGAGGCTTTACACGAAGCTCTGCGTACGGAGGCTCTACACGAAGCTCTACATCGGGTCCCCGCACGTACCTCTGCCAAGTTACCCCCTTTGCAGCCACCTTATTTTTTACCCTTCCTTATATCCTCCCTACCTTAGGAGGTACTGGAACGGCAGCTAGTAGAGGACCGTCGCTAGAACTAGATAACTATCGCCAGAACTAAACGACCGTCGCTAGAACTAGATGACCATCGCCAGAACTAGACGACCGTCGCTAGAACCAGATAACTGTCGCTAGAACTAGACGACCGTCGCCAGGACTAGATGACCGTCGCTAGAACCAGACGACGACCGTTTAAACAACCAGCTAGTAAACACCACGAACGATTTAATTAATTGATCGATTGAATTGAACTAGAGCTTTAATATTGGCCCGTTACCGAATTAAATTAAAACTTCTTAGGGAGGCACCTTAGACGACTACTGTTTAAATATATAGCCAGCGAACGGCTATAGAGAATGATTTGAATTAATAAGAGCCTTTAATTAGGCCAACTCCTCCCCTAAATTAAACTAGATACTAATGTAGGTAGGTAAGCAGGCAGGCAGGTAGGTAGGTAGGTAGGTAGGTAGGTAAGTAGGTAGGTAGGTAAGTAGGTAGGTAGATAAATAAGTAGGTAGGCAGATAAGTAGGTAGGCAGGTAGGTAGGTAGGTAGGAGAGGACTATTACCAGAACTAGACGACTATTACTAGAACTAGACGACCGTCGCTAGAACTAGATAACCGTCGCTAGAACCACGACCGTTGCTAAAACTAGACGACCGTCGTTAGAACCACGACCGTCGCTAGAACTAGACGAACGTCGCTAGAACCAGATAACCGTCGCCAGAACTAGATGACCGTTACCAGAACTAGACGACCGTTGCCAGAACTAGACGACCGTTGCTAAAACCAGACGACCGTTGCTAGAACTAGACGACCGTCACCAGAACTACGACTGTTACTAGAACTAGACGAACGTCGCCAGAACTAGATAACTGTTGCTAGAACCAGACAACCGTTACTAGAACTAGTAGACGACCGTTACTAGAACTAAACGACGACCGTTTAAATAACCAGCCAGCGAACACTATAAACAATTTAATTAATTAATTAAATTAATCTAGAGCCTATTACCGAATTAAATTAAATTAAGGCCTCCTAGGGAGGCACCCTAGATAACTACTGTTTAAATATATAGCTAGCGAACGGCTATAGAGAACGATTTAAATTAATTAGAGCCTTTAATTGGGCCGACCTCTCCCCTAAATTAAATTAGACACTATAGGTAGATGCAAATAGGTAGGCAATATAGATAGGTAAACAATGCAAATAGGTAGACAATATAGACAGGTAGGCGATGTAGATAGGTAGGTGATGTAGACAGGTAGGTAATGTAGATAGGTAGGTAATATAAATAGGTAGATAATATAGACCAGTAGATAATATAGATAGGTAGGTAATATAGATAGGTAGGTAATATAGATAGGTAGGTAATATAGATAGGTAGGTAATATAGATAGGTAGGTAATATAAATAGGTAGACAATGCAGATAGGTAGGCGATGTAGATAGGTAGGTAATATAGATAGGTAGGTAATATAGACAGCATCAGCATTTTGTTGGGGTGCCAAGATCCTGGAGGCCTCCTGACAGGATTTTGATTTTCCTGGAGGTCCTGATCGTCCTGATAGGCTCCTGACAGGCTCCTGGCAGGATTTTGATTTTCCTGATCGTCCTGGACGTCCTGGACGTCCTGAATGTCCTGATGTCCTGAACGTCCTGGTCGTCCTGATAGGCTCCTGACAGGACCCTACCATCCTGATGCGCTCCTGATAGGAAACTAATATTTCCTGATTGTCCTGACAGGCTCCTGACAGGAAACTAGTATTTCCTGATCGTCCTGTCAGGTTCCTGGCAGGATACCCCCCAAAGCAACACCCTATGCACACCCCTTAAGCAACACTACTGGGGCTCTGCACGAGGCTCTACATACACGAAGCTCTGCACGAAGCTCTGCACGAAGCTCTACACGAAACTCTATACGAAGCTCTACACGAAACTTGCACGAAGCTCTACACGAAGCTTGCACGAAGCTCTGCACGAGGCTCTGCACGAAGCTTTGCACGAGGCTCTATACGAAGCTCTATACGAAGCTCTACGTATAAAGGCTCTGCACGAGGCTCTGCACGAGGCTCTGCGCGAAGCTCTGCGNACGGAGGCTCTACACGAAGCTCTGCACGAGGCTCTGCGCGAAGCTCTGCGTACGGAGGCTCTACACGAAGCTCCGCATGACACACATTACTATCGGGTCCCCGCTATATTCCCGATAGCCCTACACGTGCCTCTGCCAAGCTACCCCCTTTGTAGCTACCTTATTTTTTACCCTTCCTTGCATCCTCCCTACCTTAGGAGGCACTAGAACGGCAGCCAGCAGAGGACCGTTGCTAGAACTAGACGTCCGTCGCCAGAACTATATAACCGTCGCCAGAACTAGACGACCGTTGCTAGAACTAGATGACCGTCCTAGAGCCAGACGACCGTTACCAGAACCAGACGACCGTTACTAGAACCAGACGACCGTTACTAGAACCAGACGACCGTTACCAGAACCAGACGACCGTTACCAGAACCATACGACCGTTACCAGAACTAGACGACGACCTTTCGAAACAACCAGCCAGCGAATACCACGAACGATTTAATTGATTGATCGATCGAATTAAACCAGAGCTTCAATATTGGCCCATCACCGAATCGAACCAAGGCCTCCTAGGGAGGCACCCTAGACGACCACCGTTTGAATGTACAGCTAGCGAATGGCCGTAGAGAACGATCTGAATCAATTAGAGCCTTCGATCGGGCCGACCCCTCCCCCAAATTGAATTAGATACTGATATAGGCAGGCAGGCAGGTAGGCAGATAGGTAGGTAGGTAGGTAGGTAGGAGAGGACCGTCGCCAGAACCATACGACCGTCGCCGTCGCCAGACGATAATCGTTTGAACGACCAGCCAGCGAACACCACGATTAATTTAATCGATCGATCGAATCGAACCAGAGCCTCGATATTACCCTATTACCGAATTAAATCGAATCAGGGCCTCTTGGAGAGGCACCCCAGATAACCATTATTTAAACGTACAGCCAGCAAACGCCCATAGAGAACGATTTGAATTAATATAATTAATCACAATCAAATCAAGCAGAGCCTTTGATTGGGCCGACTTCTCCCCTAAATAATAGATACAGACAGGTAGGCATAGACAAGTAGGCACGACAGGCAGGCATAGACAGGTAGGCACAGACAGGTAGGCACAGACAGGTAGGCATAGATAGGTAGGCATAGACAGGTACAGGCAGGTAGGCAGGCAGGTAGGCAGGTAGGTAGGTAGACAGGCAGGTAGGCAGGCAGGCAGGCAGGCAGGCAGGCAGGCAGGCAGGCAAGCAGGCAGGCAGGCAGGTAGGCAGGCAGGCACTAGGCCTAGTTAGGAAATCAGTACACGACCGGCGGATCATCGGGAATACCGCCAATCGACGATTTGGAGCCTCTGCGAAGGCTTCCCCCTCGATCGATCGCTCGACGCCCGAGCGATCGTCCCCTTAGAACGACGTAGGGCTCCTATGACAGACACAGACACAGACACAGGTAGTAGGCAGGAAGGATTNATTTGGACTATTTAGATTCCTTGTATATAGAATAACGCCTAAAATTAAACTGGTTTTTATACTTATTAGCTGGCTGTGAATACTAGAGCATTAATATACCTTATTTTTAAAATTTAAAATTTAATTATTGTCCTAATTGTCCTAATTGTCCTGATGGTCCTGACAGTCCTGATGGTCCTGGAGGTCCTGGAGGTCCTGATGGTCCTGGAGGTCCTGGAGGTCCTGGAGGTCCTGGAGGTCCTAGTGGTCCGGGCGGTCCGAGCGACCTCCTGACAGGAAGCCGAGTGTGAGTGTCTCCTGGAGCTCCTGACAGCCCTGACAGGAGCTGTCAGGAACCTGTCAGTACTGTTAGGAGGTATAAACATTTTCCTGATGAGGTAGATAATATAAATAGGTAGGCGATATAGACAGGTAGGTAATGTAGATAGGTAGGTAATGCAGATAGGTAAGTAATATAGATAGGTAGACGATGCAGATAGGTAGTAGATATAGATATAATAGATTATATAAAGAAGTATATATAATTTATCTTACTAGCTTTATAAACGGCTTTAAAGTAGCCTTTATTATTTAAAATTATAAGTTATATAGGTTGCGTAGGTTGCGTAGGTTGCGTAGGTTACATAGGCTATGCGTAGGCTGCGCGCAGGCTGCGTGTTAAATGAACTTAACATAGGCTAGTTTATTAAGTTAGTTAATGCCCTTAATGGCCTACTAACGACGCCAACTTTTAGCAGCTGAGGTCATTTACAAGGGACAATATTTTGCCGATGTAGTAAGCTACACGGTGTTAGCGACTTAGTCAATCAAGGCACGAGCATAGTAAGAAGGATGCATGTAAGCCTATATAATTGGATTATCTATAAACGAGGATCTAAAGCTAGAGAAAGGAAAGGAGAAGAAGAGTAGCGCCAGTCGAAGTAGGGTTCTTTTTATACGGTCCTCTAGTTACGTGACTGCGAAGTTCTACCAAGTTCTATAACTAAGTTCTGCTAGTGCTGTAACATTACCCCCCCCCCGTAAAAGCCTGCCCTTAGGCTTTATATATCCGTATTATACCTATAAGGCGTTTTTATCTTTATATTCTTCCAGTAGCTTGTCATCTTTACTATACTAGCACTTTATCTACTTATCTAGGTACTTTAGGGGTCTTGGTTTATTAGGGTAACGGCTATAGAATTTTTAAAGCTTATGGGGACTGCTAATAAAGTTCTATATAGGGTACTAGGTAGGGTCTAGGTTATAGCCTTTCTAACTAACGTAGTACTTTAGCGTTTTCCTTACTAGTTTACAGGCCAGTACTTCTTTAATTTCCTATTTGTTATCGCCATTAACTTAAATCGGCAGGGGAGGTTCGTTCTTTTATTTAGGTAATAGGTTATTTACAGCTTTTTATAGCTTATTTAGTAAGAAAATAGGGTAAACCTTAATTAAATCTAGGAGCTTTACTTTATACAAGTTACCTATCTTCTTAAGGACCTTATATAGTCCCGCTATCTAATAGTCTAGCTTACGGCTAGGCCATTCCATCTTCTAGTTCTTTATTATAACCTAAACTATATTACCTACGGTAAAGTTAGGCTCGCGCCTATACTTATTTACCTACTATTCTATTAATTTTTAGGCCTTTTTTAGATTTATACGGGCTACTATCTAGGCTCCCTCTAAGCGCTTAGCATACTACTAGGCTTCCTTATAAGATAGTTTCTCGCGTATAGTCCGTAGTTCTTTTAGCCTATTCCAATTAAAGCTTATTTAGGGTAAATACCCCATTTCTAGTTAGATAGGTGCAAATCCCGTAAAGTTATGGGGTAGAGTTACCTAGGCGTAGTCTATTAGGGGTAGCAGTTTACCCTAGTTATCTTAAAAGTAGTTAATAAAGGGCTAAAGTCTCTGGTCTAAGTATTAATTTATAATCTCTATCTAACTATCTATCTGGGGGTAGTATACTATAAAAAGCCTTAACCTAATGCCTAAGATCTAGGTAAACTCATTCTAGAAGGCTAATACAAACTATAGCCCTTAATTAAATACGATAGTATCTGGTAGTCTATAAATTTAGTAGACATAGTAGATATATAATCGGGCCGCCTCTTTAGCATTAATATTCTTGTAACAGGGAATTAAGAATAGGCGCTTGCTAAAGCAGTTAACTAGAATTATAACCCTATTATATCCGTTATGGTCTAGAGGTAGCTCGTAAAAGTTTATTAAAATATACTACTAGGGGCGTTCTAGTATTAGGAGTGGTTTTAATAGTCCTAGGGTCTTATCTCGTAGAATTATAGACCTATAGCAGTTGTTATAGTTCTGTATATAGCAGTTAATATCTATAACTATTCCGGGCTAGTAATAGCGGCCGCCAATAATCTTACAGGTCTTGTTTTTTTTAGGGTGGGCCGTAGAGACCTAGGTATATGCTTTGGCAATAAGTTAAGTCCGTAAGTTCTATTCCTTAGCTACTATTAGCTGTTTATAGTACTTAAGTAGTCCATTTTTAAGGGACTATAGGCTTATAGCGTCCTTTGTCTTTTCACGGTACTCCTATAGAGAAGAGGCTATACGGTTTACCTACAGCAGTTTATTAATAAGGTTAAGTTCCATAGAGTTAATAGGGCATATCTTAACGTCTAAAGAGTCTATATTTAGTTCTGCCTATATCTAGGGGTTAAGGTGCTATGGTCGTAGTAGTGTCTGGGTCTATAATAAGATCTTCGCGGCTATTTAGTCGTCTAGGTCCTATCTACGCCTTATAAGGGCGTCCGCACGGTTTATAGCGCCTAGCCTATATATAATTAAGAAGTTAAACTAGGATAGGATATCCGCCTATCGCGCCTGCTAGGCCGTAAGGGCCTTTATTATTATAAAATATTCTAAGGCCTAGTAATCTAAAACTACCTAAATAGGTTTGGGGGTCCCTTCTAGGTATACACGCCAGTACTAAAAGCTAAAGATAATAGCTAGCATTTCTTTATCATAGATAGGGTAGTTTAGCTTAGCGTCTACTATAGTTTTTAAATAGTATATAAAAATGTCTATTTAAAGCGAAGTCACGCCTTCCCTCCGAACAGCAACATCAATATCTATCACAATCAGCCTTTTGGCTTTTCGCTTTAAAATAAGGCTTATTTAATAGAGATTTTGTTATTTATTCGTCTTATAGCCTTGATAATGCTGTGCCGTACGGCGTTGTGTTGTTGTCGCGATAAAACGTCTTACCCCTTAGAGGATCGCGAACGAGTTACGCGTCGCGTTTTTCCACAGCTGTTAATAAGTAGTCTTTCCTAACAATTTTTCCCATAGGGTTTTTTCAACAGGTTTTAAATTGACGCTTTTCAGCTTCCTCCTTACTACGTTATCGTCGTTGTTAATAGCCTTCAATATTACCTACCGAACGGTTTTTAATAATACTCTATGGGCGCAAAGAGACGACATATATTCCTACTCCTATATTAGTTATTAGGCGCAGGCCTTATACCGCTAGGTTCGTCGTTATTAACAGCCTTTAATATTACCTAGGTTCTAGGTTACCGAATGGTCTTTTAACGATACCCTACGGGCGCAAAAAAAAAGATGAGATATATTCCTACTTCTATATTGGTTGTAGGGCAGGCCTCGTACTGCTAGCTTCTAACGGTATACGTTGTTTAGGGCAATAAGTGTAATTATCTACCACTGCTTAAGATAGTAGGGAACCTACTATGCGATACAGTAGGCTGAGATAATTACCCTCTCCTCGGGCCTACACCCCCAATTAATACATTATTCAGAATATATCTCTACCTCTATAAGTAAGTGAATAGATAAAAATGTCTATTTAAAGCGAAGTCACGCCTTCCCTCCGAACAGCAACATCAATATCTATCATAATCAGCCTTTTGGCTTTTCGCTTTCCCACCCTCCACCCTATAGATAGATTTTGCAGCCTCTTAGGCTTGCGGTAGGCCCGAGGGGGGCAATAAGTGTGTAATTATCTACCACTGCTTGAGATAGTAGGGAACCTACTATGCGATACAGCAGGCTGAGATGATTACCCTCTCCTCGGGCCTACACCCCCAATCAATACATTATTCAGAATATATCTCTACCTCTGCGAGCAAGTGAATAGATAATAGGGTGCTATTCTCCGTCCGGTTACTTCTAGGAGAAAACACTAGCTATTACGCTATTTAAGGCATTAGTCTCTAGCATTAAGGGCCGTTCTAGGTTAAAGTGGGCGAGTAAAGGAGTAGAGACCAGTCGTTCCTTAAGCTTATTAAAGGCCTGCCTATATACGGTGTTAAAGTAAAAGGGCTAGTTTTTTTAGGTAAGGCGGTTAAGAGGCCTAGTAATCTTGCTATAGTCCTTAATAAAGCGTTAGTAGAAGTTATAGAAACCTAGGAATAATTATACTCCCTTTATAGTCCGTAGGGGTGCCCACTAGGTAATTATAGCTGTTTTCTCTAGGTCGGTCTTAATTCTATCTATACTAATAATAAACCCTAGGTACTTTATACGCTTAATACTAAACTCTAACTTCTTAATATTAGCCTAGAGGCTAGTCTTACGGAGCCGTTATAGGACTTTATAGACGTGCTCCTTATATTCTAGCTTATTCTTAAAGTAGATTATAATATTGTCTAGGTAGGCCGTATAGAAGTCGTTAAGGTAGTTAAAGAGTACATCGTTTATATACCGCTAGTACGTAGCCGGTCCGTTAGTTAGTCTAAAAGGAAGTACCTTATATTTATACGTTTTATAATAAGTCTAAAATATAGTAAGATCCTTAGATCTAGGGTTTATCCTAATTTAGTAAAAGCCCTAACGGATATTAAGCTTTATAAAGACCTTAGCTCTATTTATTCGGGCTAGAGTCTTATTAAGTAGGGGTAGTAAATAGCGGTCCTTGCGGGTTATATTATTTAGTTTATAGTAGTCGATATAGAAACGGAGTTCTCTATTTAGCTTCTTTGTAAAGAGAATAGGTAAGTTAAAAGGGGCTTAGCTAGGCTTAATAAAGCCCTTATCTAGGTTATTAATAAAGTACTACTTTATAGCCTATAATTCGGCAGTAGACTACTAGTAAAGGGGGCTAAAGCTAAGCATATTTTCTTTGTCTGGCTTAATCTCAATCTTATAGTTATATGGTTGGTAAGGCGGGAGTATATCGGACGCTACCTTAAAGAATACGTCCTTAAATTTCCAGTGTTAATAGGGTAGTTTTTATTCTACTAGCTCTTTGTCTATAAGCTCGTTTTCCTAGCTACTAAGCTTACTTTCCTTTTCCTTAATTATTTAATCAATTTTATATAAGCTAGTTATAAAAGCAACGGTATTAGGTTAGACTAAGTTCTGGTAGAATCCTACAGCACTAATATAGCAGATATTAACTGGTGGGAGGTCCGCAGGTTTCTTTACGGACTTTTATTAGGCCGTATTTTGCGGTATAAGGTTTATAATCTTCCTCAGCTTACGTTCTATTTTCCACAAGTTATCCTTCCGGTCTATTAGTTTAGTATAGCGTCTAGTATTCTTAGCCTTCCTTTATAGCTATATAGGGCTTAAGTTCTCTATAGGGAACTTAGGTAGATTACTATTAACTTCCTAGGTCTCTAGTGCGGGTGGCGTAATATTAGTAGTCTAGGGTCGGCGTAGTATACGGATCCGTTGCAGATTAAGCTATATATCTTTCTTAAAGGCCTAGTCCCTACGCATAGCATTGGCCTAGTAAATAGTATTAATCTAGGGCCGTATAAGGTTTTCTATTATAATACTAATTTCTTTTATAAAGGAAGGGGTTAGGGATAGGGTTTTGGGCTAGAGTAGCTATCTACCCCGTATATTAAGCTGTAAGCCTAAATAGGCTAGCTATTTTCTCCTTAAGATTATATTATAGCTTCCTAGGTCCATAATAAAAAAGGGGATATTATACTACCTTTATCTGTTAACACGAAGGTAAATCCGTAAGATAGTTGTAATAGGTAGCCCTATCCATCCATTATACCCGCGAATAGAAATTAGTTTAGGTAGTTCTTTAAGGGGTGCGTTTAAAAAGTTAGCCAGCTTTATAGTATACTAGGTGTCTATTAAGGTAAAGGCATTCGCTCTAGAGTTAGCTAAAGTAGAAGTTAAAACTTAATATCCATTATAAAATAAAGTATAAGGGATAGTGCAGCTTTTTCCACTAATTAGCCGACCTAGATTAATATGTAACATATTAATCCCTTTTAACCCTAGAGAGGAGTCTTTCTCTAGGGTTCCTCTTTTTCCAACTCCGTATTATCCTCCTAAATTAACAGAACCTTATCTACTCTTGCCTTTATCGGGCAGTCTTTTATAAAATGGTTTTTCTAGCCGTATAAGAAGTAAGCTCCTTAGTTACTAAGGGCCTATCTATAGGGGTCGCTATAGGTAGGCCGAGTATATACTAGGCCTATAGTAGGGCTAGCTATATAACTAGCTACTAGATTAACGGCGGGCTATATAGCTGGTGCTATAGAAGTTATAGATTATACTAGGGCACTACGGGCCGTTCTTATAGTGCTTATAGTCTAATTAAAAGAGTTTCTGGCTTTATACCGCTTAGCTTATGCCTTAATTTAACAAAGGCCTTAGTTAATAGCTAGATAGTAGTTTATAAGTACCTTTAGCGTCTATATAGTAGTATAAACTAGCAGTACAGCACGCTGTAGGTCTAGGGTAAGCTTATTAAAGAGGTCTGGCAGTAGGTCTTTATAGGGGATTTAGGCTTAGCTGGCTAGGTATAAAAAGCGGGTCTAAAAGGCTAAAAAGGTCTCCGTTATTTTTATATTTAGGCTTTTATAATTAAGGCGGGTATTTTATATCTTAAAGGGGTCCTTATAAATAGAAGATAGGTAATTAATTATTTCTTCTTCTAAGACGAAAGGGTCTGCTAAGTCTGCAGCGTATTACGGACGTAGGTGCGTCTAGGTATCTATAAGGGGATCTTGTAGATAGGGGGCTATAAGGACACAATTGGAACAGAATAGATTAGTAAGAGAGACAAATCCTTAAGGAGGTAAGGCCTCTAGGATTGTGGAGACTATATACTACGGGCACGTGCCTCCGGCACGTAACTGGTAATTATCTAAGGGGCATCCGGGGGTTATCCTAAGGGCAACCTAAGGTGTCCGCAATAATATCCCTTATATTGCCCCCCCCTTCTTACGGTCGGCCCCCGATCGCTATTACTTTACGGTAGGGAGATTATAAGGGCTTATCCTAGAAGAGGTTTAGAGAGATATTAAAGAGGTATTGGTATACCGCTGTATATTATCTATCTATCTAACCCTTGCTTTAAACTCCTAAAAAACCTTAATAAGGAAAAAATATAACTAGAGAAAAGATGTAAGGATTACTAAAAGACCTATTAAAAGCCTACTAGAAGTATACTGGTAACTACCTAGGCTAATATATATTGGCAAAATATGGTACCCTTTTAATGGCCTCAATGGTTAGTAGTTAACGCAATTGGCGCGCAGTTAAGGGCATTTGGCAACTTGACCAACTAGCCTATATTGTGTTTTTTTAATACACAGCCTGCGCGCAACCTGCCAGTAATTTGCGCATTTAGTAACCATAATTATATTTACCTCTTTTATACTAATAATATATTTTAAATAAATAAAAGCTATTTTAAAGCTATTTATAAGGCTAGCAAAATAAATATTATTATTTTAGATAATTTAATATAATATAGCGATGGTTCTCTTCTACCTATCTACCTATTAACTTACCTACCTGCCTGCATCGCCTACCTATTTATATCGCCTACCTATCTATATCTACCTGTCTATATTTACCTACCTATCTATATCTACTTACCTATCTATATTTACCTACCTATTAGTATTTACCTACCTATCTATATCTACTTACCTATCTGCATCTACCTACCTATTTATATCTACTTGTCTGCATCTACTTACCTATCTATATCTACCTACCTATTAGTATCTACCTACCTATCTATATCTGCTTGCCTATCTATATTTACTTACCTATCTATATCTACCTACCTATTTATATCTACTTACCTATCTATATCTACCTACCTATTTATATCTACTTACCTATTAGCATCTACCTGTTTATACCTACCTATTTATACTACCTTAATTTAATTAATTAATTAAATCGTTTATAGTGTTGGCTGGCTAGTCGTTATTATCTAGCTTTAGCAACGGTTATCTAGTTCTAGCAACAGTTATCTAGTTCTAGTAATAGTTGTCTGGCTCTGGCAACGGTTATCTAGTTCTAGTAATAGTTATCTAGTTCTGGCGACGGTTATCTAGTTCTAGTAACGGTTGTTTAGCTAGCAATAGTTGTCTAATTCTGGCGATAGTTGTCTAGTTCTAGTAACGGTCGTCTAGCTAGCGACAGTCGTCTGGTTCTAGTAATAGTTATCTAGCTAGTAACGGTTATCTAGTTCTAGCAACGATCGTCTAGCTCTAGCAACGGTTGTCTAGTTCTGGTAACGGTCGTCTAGCTAGTAATAGTTATCTAGTTTTAGCGACGGTCGTCTAGTTCTAGTAATAGTCGTCTAGTTCTAGCGACGGTTGTCTAGCTCTAGCAACGGTCGTCTGGTTCTAGTAACAGTCGTCTAACTAGCGACAGTTGTCTAGTTCTGGCGACGGTCGTCTAGTTCTAGTAACGGTCGTCTGGCTGGCGACGGTCGTCTGGTTCTAGTAACGGTCGTCTAGCTGGCGACGGTCGTCTGGTTCTAGTAACGGTCGTCTAGCTAGCGACGGTCGTCTGGTTCTGGCGACAATCGTCTAGCTTTAGCAACGGTCGTCTGGTTCTGGCGACGGTCGTCTAGTTCTGGCGACGGTCGTCTAGCTAGCGATAGTCGTCTAGTTCTAGTAACGGTCCTCTGCTGGCTGCCGTTCTAGTGCCTCCCTAGGTAGGGAGGATATAAAGAAGGAAGAAAGGGTAAAAAATAAGGTGGCTATATAGGGTAGAGGCACGTATAGAGGCTATTGGGAATATAGCGGGGACCCGATACAGAGCTTTATGTAGAGCCTCTATACGTAAAGCTTCGCGCAGAGCCTTGTACAGAGCCTCTATACGTAGAGCTTCTCGTAGAGCCTCGTGCAGAGCCTCTATACGTAGAGCTTCGCGCAGACCCTTGTATAGAGCTTCGTGTAGAGCTTTATATAGAGCCTCTGTACGTAGAGCTTTATATAGAGCCTTATATAGAGCCTTATGCGAAGCTTCGTGTAGAGCTTTATACAGAGCCTCTATGCGTAGAGCTTTATGCAGAGCCTCTATACGCAGAGCTTTGTGTAGAGCTTTGTATAGAGCCTTATACAGAGCCTCTAAGTAATAAGACTATAAGATTGTATAAGATTATATAAGATTATATAAGATTGTATAAGATTATATAAGATTATATAAGATTATATATAATAGTTAAATATATAGTATATAACTTTACCTTAATCGTACGTTAAGAAATATACAGTTAGCTTTTAAAGTTGTTAAGTAGGTTAACTGCATATCGAGTTAGTTAAATTATATGTTAAGTAGGTTAACTGCGTGTTAAGTTAATTAAATTACATATTAAGTAGGTTAACTGCGTGTTAAGTTAGTTAAATTGCATATTAAGTAGGTTAACTGCGTGTTAAGTTAGTTAAATTATATGTTAAGTAGGTTAACTGCGTGTTAAGTTAGTTAAATTGTATATTAAGTAGGTTAACTGCGTGTTAAGTTAGTTAAATTGCATATTAAGTAGGTCAACTGCGTGCGTGTTAAGTTAGTTAAATTGCATATTAAGTAGGTCAACTGCGTATTAAGTTAGTTAAATTGCATATTAAGTAGGTCAACTGCGTGTTGAGTTAGTTAAATTACATATTAAGTAGGTCAACTGCGTATTAAGTTAGTTAAATTGCATGTTAAGTAGGTCAACTGCGTGTTAAGTTAGTTAATTGCGTGTNGAGTTGGTTAAATTGCATGTCAATTACGCGAAACGCGAAAACCAAAGTCTACTTAAATCTCATCCTGCGAATATTTTCCCGATATAGGGATTTTTATGCAACTCTGCTTCTAAGCCTTTATGCTAGTCTATAATTAATTACAAGTATTATAGGTAATTTAGTATTCTAGTATAGTTCCGTAAAACCTTTAGTATAGGATTTAACATACGGAGCCTTAGCTTACTGTTATCTTTAATTACTAAGATATAGTTTATAATCTTTTCTTATAATCCTTTTCTTATAATCCCCTATATCACTAACGCATTACTTCTATATTTGCCCTTAGGTTATTAGATACGGTTAAGGTATTAATTAGTTAGTTAAAAAGACTTATCTTTTAAGATTTGGTGCATGTGGTTTTAAATTTAGTAGTCCTATACTATATATTTGGCGTAGCTCTACTGCCTAGTAAACAGGGATATTTCGTAATAGCAATTATAGCTATTATACGATTATTAAGAACGTCTATAACGTTGTTCTTTAATATTATAGTATTATTTTAGGTCTAATTTAACCTATATACGTCTTTAATTTAACGTTTTAATTGCCTTCCCCTGGCCGCATAGTTAGTTTTTATAAGAAAGTAATAGTTAAATAACTTATACGCGTGTTTCCTTTCTTTTAAATAGCGCTATTATAACGGAGTTATATTAGTAAGGTTGCGGTTATTTACTGGAAGGGTATTGGAAGGTAAAGTATAAAGACACCTTGCTTATTAAGCTGCTCCTTTTCTTAAATACCTTACTTCTCACTATTAACCGTCGTCCAATTTTGGACGTATCTTCGATATATTATTAAGATTTTCTTCTTTTTTATTAATAATTTAATATACCTCTTTATTCTCCTACTAACTGCTCTTTTAAGCAAATTCTATAGCGTATCCTAGCCCTACCTTTATATATAGAACTCTAACCCCCGCTAACCCGTAACTAGTGCTAGTCCTACCTAAATAATTTTGCCTATACGTCTTTAAAAGACCTAAAATCTAATAATAGGATTCTAGAGGCTTATAATAAGACGCACTACGTTAGATCTAATACCTTTAGTCCTTATAATTAATACATGCGTACTAAGAGCGGCAGTTATATTAAGGTAAGTTTTTCTATCCTTAATAGATTTCCATTACTAACTTTAAGCTTTAATAATAGCCTAGGCCTAAGTGGCGATGTTTCTTTAATGTCCTTAACTACTATATCGCCTAGGCTCTCTCTTATTCTAGTATAAATACTAAATAACTTAGCCGAATTTAAGACTATACTACGGCTATTTATACTGCCTATAATTCCTAGTAAGCTAGCTAGTAACGCCTAATATAAAAGCAAGATTAGTATACTAAGGATAGGGTAAGGGATAAGGGTAATAAGAAGAAGGTTACCATCTACTATAGGAAGGAGTTCGCGTATACGCGTTAAGTTTTAAAAGAGTATAATATAATGCGGTATTAAGTAGGTTACCCTTTAGGTACCTAGCGGATAGGTAACTAACGGTTGCCGTAGTAAGGTCTTGGTGGTTTTAAACTGTGCTAGCCAGCTAACGTCTCTGTTTATTCTAGGCTTAAGCGTGTCTTTATTAACTATAAGCTTACGCTATAAGAGCTTTATTGGTATTAGTTTGGACCTAATATTAGTATTAAGTGTTTAAGAGTCTCTGCTCTAGCTACACCTTATTATTTTACCCCTATTTTTATGCCTACTTATACGCCTACTAAGGCATCTAGATCCTATTTTTATTAGCCATTATTTAGTAGCCTAATAGATACTAATCCTACTCCTAATAATAATAGGGCGTAGTGGCTTTTTAGATTGGGCATTTATAGTTTAGACTTTTAGGATTTATTCTTATATATAGTAGCAATTAAGGACCTCAATTAGGTGCTTAGGAAGGCCTTAGAAGGCTTTTAGGAAGGGCTTAGGAGCCTTAGAAACAATATTCCTAGTATAAATTAATGAATGGGAATGCAATTCTAGTAAAATGCCCTATTAACTCTATGCTATATATATAAAAAGGCTAAGGACCTATCCTACCTTAGGCTATATAGCCCTAATCCTTATAGTTTCTGGGGCTTATCCATTCTATATCTAATTTAACCTATTTACTCTTTTCGCAAGCTTTCTTTATAGGTCGCGATAACACCATAGTATTAGAGCGCTTTTTATAATTTATAAATTATGGACTTTGGTTCTAATATTCTTTTAAAATATCTTTATAATAATTAAGGTAATTCTCTGGTTCCTATATAGAGTCCTTAGTAGGCTAGCCTAGCTATTTAACTTTAAATTAAAGCTTGTTCTTAATAGACTTATAGCGTAGTATAGCTTTAACCTTATACCGCTCGCCCACNACCTTAGGGTGTTTAATTAGGCCTAGACGGAAGTTCTTTTCTAATAGTAGTCTATACTATAGCTTTAGTAGGTTTATATAAAACACTAAATATATATAGGCTATAAATAGGGGTAGCTAGAGATAATAGGCTAGCTTACTAATTCGTTTCTTAACTTAGAAGGGACCTAGGTATCTTATATTAAGCTTCTTTAATAGTTAACGGGTTTTAATATTTATTAAACGTAATAGAACCTTATCGCCTACTCCAAAATGCTTGTTTTAGTACTTACGGTTATACTAAAGTCTCTACTACTCTTAGGCATCTTATAGGCTCTGCTTTATATACTTTTATTACCCCTTCTATTTCTAGAGGTATCCTTATACTCTTTAGTGGATGTCCTTAGACTTCCCGGTAGGATCCTATAACTAATTATACGGCCTTAGCTAGTAATTATTAGGTATACTATTAAACCTAAATAGTTGGACGCCATAGGCAATCTAGATTAGTGTATACTTATACAATGTATATTACTTTAAATTGTAAGCGTACTCCGCGTATAGAAGTAGCTTATATTAGTTGTCTTGCTAGTAGTTTAAATATATCCGCAGGTAAGACTCCAGTTCTTAGTTCTAGCGTTTTGTTTGCCTATCCGTCTGCAAATAGAAAGCTGTACTATAATAATAGTCTATCTTTAAATAGAAGCATAGATCTGACTAGTACTGGCTTATAAAGACGCTGCCCCTATTTATAATAATAGAGTGCGGCTAATCTACTTTAAGAAAGCATTTCTCCTTAATTAGGTTAGTGAGCTCTTATATATTAATCGTCTTGTTAATAGGAAAGTATTAGACGTACTTTAAAAACCTATTAATAAGTACGAGGACCAAATCGTATGTTTGTCTTTAGCCATTTTTAGATAGCAGGAGATCCGTAATAAAGTCTATAGCGTAATATTGCTATAGCTTACTAGCAGGGGGAACTAATTTAAGTAGACCCTATAGCTTATGCCTGCGGATCTTATATACTTAATACTTCTTATAATAGCTAATATACTCCTTTACTTTCTAATTAAGCCTTAGCTAATAGTATTTACACTAAAGTAATTCTACTGTCTTTGCTTAACTATAGTGGCCGCCTAGAGGATTATCGTAATTCTTTATAAGAATCTTCTATTATAGATTTACTTTTTATAGCACCTAAACCTTACTACCTTTACGTAGTAGGCCCATCGGGTCTAGTTCCTAATGGTAGCGTCTAGCAGCTTCCTTTCTGTTACGTTTCCGGTCTACTTTTGTATTAAGAATAGTATAGAAAGTGTCCCTCCGTTGTACCTTACGGATAAGATCCATTAACCCTTTAGATAGTTCCTAAGTAAAAGCTATTTTGTTCTATACTGCTCTAAGTATAAGACTAGATAGTACCATAGATTTTGTAACTCTTTAATGCGTATATATTAGGAAGGCCGCTATAAGGTTAAAGTCCTTTAGTTATTATAGGGCTCCGAGTTTCAATTGCTCTATAGCTTTACTATTAGTTTAAGGGGATAGCTTAGTAATTAGGGATAGTATATTACTAGGTTCTGAGAATGTATTAGGGACGTCCTGTCTAGGTATATTTAGACCCTTATCGGCAATGGACCGAGTACTAGCTAGAACGTTAATAGAAACTAATAGGGCTTATACCGCCTAAGACTTAGTATATAAAGCTATAGGTACTTAAGCATCCTATACCCGGAGCTTGTTCTATAATATAGGGAGTAAGATATCTATTATCTGTTTTCCTTCTCCCGTTTTAAAGCCTTTGGCATAGTTTGGCCGTTATAACGGTTTATTAGCAGGGTTATTTTTATTTTCCCCTAGCTTGTATTTAATCTTAAAATTAAATCGCGTAAGCTCCTCTGCCTATCTAGCTTATTAAGGTATAAGCTCCTTTATAGTTATAAAGTAGCGTAGATTATAGTAATCTAAGAGTATATAAGTGGTATGGCTCGCGTGCTTAAGGTAATATCGCTACTATTTAAAGTAGTTAACTATAGCTAGCAGTTCCTTATTATGGGTATAATACCTAACTTTAGGTCCCTAGAATTTTCTATTATAAAATGCTACTGGTTTTTAATAGAGCTGGGTAGCGTCCGGATACCTATTAGGTTATAGTAAAATACCAGTAAGGGCAAAATTTAATATATTAGTGATTATTATTAATGGCTAATCTAGGTTAAAATGCCGCAGTAATAGAGCTTTTATAAACTTTGCGCGAAGTTCCTAGAAGGCCTCCTAAACCTTTCTAGGCTATAACCATAGCTTATACTATTTAGTTAGTCCCTTTTTAGTTTTCTTTCTTGCCGCCTTTAAGCTTTTTGCTTCTTAGGTTAGGTCTTAGGAAGCTTTTATAATATAGTTAAATAAATATTAGGCGACGTCTGAGTAGTTATAGATAAAGCGCCTATAGAAATTGGTAAAGCCTAGAAATACTTAAATATTCTAGTAGCTCTTTGGCTCTGGCCACTTCTAGATTATCTATACTTATACTAAGTTTATAACTACACCTATAGGCGTTATAATATAACCTAGGAACTTAACCTACTTAGTATTAAAGATATACTTTAACGCTTTAATATAGAGGCCCTAATTATTTAAACGTTCCAGTACTTCACGGACGTATTACTCGTGTTAATCTTTATCTTCTAAGTAGATTAAGATGTTATCTAAATAGACGATATATATGCGGTTAACTAGTCCCCCTAAGGCTTTATAAATGTATGATTAGAATATTGTAGGCGTATTAGCTAGCCCAAAAGGCATTACTAGATACTTAAAGTGGCCGTATTAGGTTTTAAAAGCGGTTTTTTACTTATCCCCTTTTTTAATACGGAGCCTATAATAGGCGTCTTATAGATCTAACTTTATAAAGATCTTTGCCCTAAATAGTCGATCTAGCATTTTACTAACTAGTAATAGTAGGTAACTATTCTTAATTGTAATCTTATTAAGACTATAATAGTCTACGTATAGCCTTATAGTTCTATCTGGTTTTAGGATAAAGAGGATTAGTACGCCTAACGGCAACTTATTAGGCCGGATCTATCCCTTTTCTAGTAAGCTATTAAGGTACTTCTATAGGATCTTAAGCTCTTTACGCGAGAGGTTATAGATAGAAAGGTTTAGTGGTTATTTACCTTCTTCTAGATTAATTACGTAATTATACTCTAAGTTCTGCGGTAGGACTTTAGCTCTCCTACCTAAAAATACCCTTAGTAAGTTCCTTAGGCCTACTGGAATATTTAATAAATTAGGGTCGCGTTTATCTTTTATATTATCGTTAGGTAGGTCCCGGAGCTCTCTTAAGATGCTTATAGGCAGCGTTATACGCTATAGTGGTTGCTTATATATAGTTGCCACTATATATTAAACCGTTTTATACGGTAGCTAATAAAGGGTAAAGAACTCCTTAACGTAGCGTTTAAGGTGCTGTAGTATACTCTCCGTATATTGCTTAAGCTAGAGTAACCTATAGCGGTTAAAGTATCTTATAAGATCCTTAAGATTGCCGCCTCCCTATAATATCTCTGTGATCTATCTAGTAGTTCCCTATAGGGTCTCTATTATAGAGGAGTTATTACCTATATTAAGCTTTATACCTATTTTGCTATTAAATAGGGGTTAGATCTAATACTCCTTTAGGTATAGAGCGTACACTATTTTGCCTAGGGCTATATTCTCTAGGATATCCTTTAAGCTTATTAGTAATATACGCCCTTTTAAATCTTTATCATTTTACTATTTAAAGGCTCCTGTTTTAAAGCGTATCTTAAGATCTACTTCTATAAGCTAAGGGTATCTAAGGATAAGGTTATAACCTATAAAGTTAGCCGCCTAGAAGGGTTGCGGGCTAACCGCCTTAGTGTGGTTGTGTATATCGGCTACTAATACTATAAGCTTATAGGCACTATATAGCTTAATCCGATGCTTATCTAGGAAGCCTATAATAGGTTTCCGCTACCTTTATAATGGGATAAGTTTATGCTCTTTTACCAAATTATATTGTATAAGATTAATTTCGGCGCCGCTATTGTATAGTGCTTAGAACTATTATATCTTACCTATAAAGAGTGTTATTTCTAGCTTAATAGTAATATAGAGAGTTTTTTCTTCTATATCTTGCCCTAGTTATAGCTAGGAGAGGTTTATAACTAGGGCTTTTCTTTTTTTAAATTATTAGTGCGGTTATCACCCTGCTTATTTTTCCAATAAAATCTACCTCTAGAGTTTTCTCTTAACTTCTTAAAGTATTTCCGTAAAGGTGCCAAATAGGTATTAGGTTGGCCCTAGGAGTTTTTCCCGTTATTTAAGGTTCCTAACTTTAACCCTTCTAAAGTTCTCTTTAAAAATGGCTTCTTTAAAGGTTAAGTCTACCCTACGTTACTGCTAAAGTACCCGCGCTTTTAGTGACCCCCTAGCTTCCTACTAAAAGAGGTCTAGTTTTTTACTATGTCTTTAGCGTTTAGAACTGCTCGTTTAAAATCCGTATATATAGTAATCCGCGATAGGGCTCCTACGCGCTTTATTTCGTTATAAATTACTAGCTTAATTCTAGCCTAAATAAACCTAATCTTCTCCTTTTTATGGATGCTACCGTCCTTATTTTTAAAGAGCTCTAGATCTATCTGTTAAGTATAAGTTTCTATAAAGTTTATAAACTGGCGGAAGTTATAGCGGTCTAGCTGTGTCCTATTCTAGAATAGCTCTATATTATTATATTATATAATATGCGGATTTTAAGTCTATTTCTTTAGGAAGGTTTGCAGCTGTGGCTATGTAGTAATTTACTCTTTATTAAGCTAATTAAGTGCAATCTAGTTTAGCGATTGGTCTTTAATTTTGCTAATAATCCAGCGTATACGCTCTTTAGTATTATCTCGTATTATTAGCATCTTAAAGAAGTTATCTACCTTACGAACCTAATCGTCCAACTATTAGGCGTTAGGTCTATAGCAGAGTTCTAAACTACTAAAGGCCTTAGCCAGTTAGTCTATATTCTTTTTCTATTTATAGCGTAAATAACTCTTTAAGTCTTCTATACCTTTTTAGGTAGATACTAGGTAGCTCCCAGAAAGCCTTTAGCCTTAACTAGGTTATAAAAGAATTTACTTAGCTTAGATTAGACCCTACTAAATCTAAATTTACCCTTAGAGGGTTCTAATATATTTATTAGTAGCTTTCTCCTATATGGCTTCCAAGAGCCTTATAATAGCTTCCTAATATCTATCTTAAAAGAGATTAATATAGGGCTCTTAACCTTCTAAACTTAGGCTTAAGAAGGCTCCTGCTATAAAGGTAGTATTAGTACTAGTAGCTAGTATAGGCTTCCTAACGAGGCTTAGGTCCTAAGTTAGTAATTAGCTTAGATTACCTAAAGGGGTAGGCCTGCTTAGCTTATAAGCAGTTTATATACTGCTACTATACTAATTATAGGCTAGTGGTCTTCTGGGAGGGTTCCGGTTGGTTCCTTAGTTAGACGCGTTAGTGTATTTCTCTAGTATTTCTGGCTTAGGGGAAGATCTTAGAGTTGCCTTTGACGCTTAATCTTCTAATTAGCCTAGGTGGGGCTAAAGGGGTTCCAGTTACTTTCTGGTAGTGTTATAACTGTTATAAAGGGTATTTACGTTTTCCTTAGTGGTAACTATAGGTGTATAAGAGTCTTCGAGCTTCTGGAGCATCTAGGTATTAAGGCTTATTTAGCCGTCTTACCTAGAGGGTTATATTGTCGCAATTTCTTGCTATTAAAGGGACCTTCCTGCCTTTACGCGACGGCTTTCCATAAGGTATCTATGGAGTTTCCGTTTAGGTTATCGCGAGATTTTAAGGGAGAATGGTGGTTGTTAACAAAAGATGTAAATAAATAATTTAGTCCTTAAAGCCGACTACCTTTCTAAAAAAGAGTAGGAAGGATTTAAATGTAAGGGGATCTTATAGACAGGGGGCTATAAGGATACGACTGGAATAGGATAAATTAGTAAAAGAGACGAATCCTTAAGGAGGTAAGGCCTTTAGGATTGTGGAGACTATATACTACGGGTATATGCCTTTAGCACGTGACCGGCGACTATCTAAGGGGCGTCCGGGGTTTGTTCTAAGGGCAACCCAAGGTGTTCGCAATAATATCCCTTACAGTATCTCTACTAGTGCGGCCGAAGATATAGGCCATCTTAGCTTAAGCAGTAGGGAAGTGGTCCTTATTAACTTTAAGCTTGTCTTGCAATTAAAGCTTCTAATTATTAAATATAAGGTTAGTCCTATCTATAAGCAACGGGGGGTCCGTGACCTTCGCGGACCGTAACGGTGTTAATGCTGTACGTTAGGCTAGGGCCTTAAGGACTATAGCAAGTCTCTAGGTGTTTAATGACTTATTGCTAGGTATAGGGGGTTCTCTAGCTTTAAGCAGCTCTTAAAGTCGTTTAATTTTAGCATTGGCTGCTGCAAGCTCTACCTAGGAGTTTAAGTTAGTTGCTGTTTTACTATTAGAGGTAGTTAAGGGTCCTACAGCGGCTTTACCGGCTGCTGTGTTTCTTGGCATAGTAGTAGGGGTATTAGGTAATTTCCGATATTTGTTTATTTTTAGGGGTTCTAGTCTATACGTGTCCTATTCTTAGGGTTCGTGTTATATATATCCTTTTGGTTCTGTCCTGTCCTTATAGTCCTAGTAATGTCCTTAGGGTTCTATCCTATCCTTAGGGTTTGTAGATATATTTAAGTTCCTTCTTAGGAAGAAAGAGTAGTATAAGCTTTAGATAATGTTAGTAACTTAGTTAATCAAGGCACGAGTATAGCAAGAAGGATGCATGTAAGCCTATATAATTGGATTGTTTATAAACGAGGATCTAAAGCTAGAGAAAGGAAAGGAGAAGAAAAGTAGCGCCGGTTAAAGTAGGGTTCTTTTTATACGGTCCTCTAGTTATATAACCGCGAAGTTCTACTAAGTTTTGTAACTAAGTTCTACTAGTGCCGTAACACACGGAAGCTTTAAAGTTAATTAAGCTGGAGCTTATATTGTATCTAATTACGCTCTCTATAATAGTATAATTCTTAACCCTACGATAACCTTATATATTATTAATAACTAAATAAGGTTTATAGGTAATATCTAACTAGCTAGTAATTAGTTGTATATAAAATCTAGTATAGAAACTATTAAAGGCTTCGGAATAGCTAAAGTTACAGTTATTACCCTATTAGGAAAGAAGAAGATTTATTTAAATAAGGCTACGTATATATTAGGATTTTATATAAATCTAGTCTATAATTAAAGACTTAATAAAAAAGGTGTCTTTTGGCATAATAAGGGTAACTACCTCTACCGTCGTGGTGGCGAGAAGTTTGTATATTACGGATATTACTATAGTTAGATAACCCTTAAATATAACGAATTAAAGTTAAGGACGGAGGACGCGTCCTTTGCAGCTAAATTAACGGAACCTCTACTAAATTAAAAGGTAGACGGATAACTTTGGTATAGTTAACTCGGATACGTAGAAAGTACTACTATTAAATAATTGCCTAAGGAAGTAACTAGGGCGATTTTATAAGGCCCTATAATAATTAAATATAAGACCTATATAGTTAGCAAAGCTTATAAGATTATATTAAGAAGGACACCTATAGATAAGGTAACGAGGCCCTTCTACTATATACACGTGGATTTAATTTAGGAAATTAAAGCCTATAATAGATATAAATACGCAATATATTTCCTTAATAATTTAATACAAATAAATAAGGTTAAAATGTTCGCGCAGAAGTTATTAACTACTTAAGTAATTATTAAGTATTGTAATACAGTTAAGCGCCGCTATAGCTTTAAGGTTATTATAATCTATATTAATAATAAAACATCCCTTAGAGGTAAATTTAATAACTAGGTCGCCGACTAAGGTATTATAGTAAAGTACTTAGCTCTAAGTATACTAGAATAGAACGGTCCTGCGGAACGTTTTAGGGGGGTTGTTAGTGTTACAGGGTAACTCACCGATGCTACTCAAGTAGACATAGTGAATGTTGGTTATAAAGCTTGTTGTTCAGAATTAGGGGGTGGGTAAGGAACTTAAGGTTCCTCACCACGCTAGTGCCGCGGCGACACGTGACGACCGCTTGCCCTATTCCCGACACTAGTAACTCTTCTTTTGTAGTTGCCATCTATATACACTTATAGATTGCTACCATATAAAGATATAAAGCTAAGGAGAAGAAGAAGAAGAAGAAGAGCGTTAGGGGTTAACGCGAAGACGAGGGAGCCGCCAAGGCGCTAGGAGTAAGCGGGCTAATGGCGATTTTCTATACCGGGTATAGAAAATCCTAATTGGCTAGCTTAACGAATAGCGTCGGTAAAACTACACCGCCACCCGAATTAATTAGGCGCGGCGCTCTTAGCAAGAATCTAACTAATTAAATAACTTTAACCGGCAGTCGAAGTTCTATAAGATCTTAACTTCTTTAAACTTCCTTTTTAACCTAACCTTTAACTTATATATGTAGAGTATTTGTATTAATAAACGTCTCTAGTGCCTTATTTAGGTTTGCCTTTATTATTATATTTACTAAGTTATCTTGGCTATTAATCTATTAAATTTTAAAGAGTTTTTAACGCTTATAGGACTGTTAAAGTGCCATAATATTAATTATAAGGCGCTTCTTCTTTATGGTACTAAGCTTAACTAAATATTTATAGAGGGAATATAAGTTGGTGTATACGATTATAGGGATAATAGGAAGTTTAAGTCGATTTATAATTATCTTAAGGGTAGTTCTAATTATAATTGCCATATTAACTCCGCTAACTATTCTATATATTTCTAATACTAGGACGCTTTAAGTAACGCGCTTACTCTTAGTTAAGCTCTAATAGATAAGATTACTATAGATTATAAAGTTATTCTCTCTAGTAGATTTATTTGTAATAATAATTTTATATCCTAGCTAGGAGCTAAAATCTTTATTATTTACGAACGATCTATTAATAAACACGAAGAGCTTAGTAGTGGGAAGATTAATAGGTATATAGAGTAGTCCCTAATTAAGATGGCTTATTTACCAGAAAAGACGCTTATTTAGGTTAAGAATATTATCCTTAGTTAGTTCCTAGTGTTAGGCGGCAATAGAGAGATTAAAGGAAGCCTTAGGTTGATAGATAGAAGTAATATAAGCTTTACAAGCGCGTTACTCTACATATCCTTACTTTAGAGAATTAACGTTAATAACGTTAATCTTCTTGCCTTAACCCTTCTAGCGTAAAGTAATAGAATCCTTGTTTAGGGAGAGGATACATCTATTAAAGAGTAATAGTGTTATTAAATTAAGTCTTTCCTTTAGCTTTGCTATAAGGTTTACCTTTACTAGCTTATCCTCTTTAAGGGCTAAAAATTGGTCGTCTCCTAAAATAATTATATTATTAGTTTATATGCCAATAATTCCGAATAGAGTTCCCGTAGTTATAATAAGGAAGTAGGGATTAAATATAGAAGTAGTTATTAAAAGCTTCTCTTTATAGTGCTTGCTATAAGTAGCCCACTAATAGGTTTCTACCTCTGTGATTCCGTATAATAGCTTAAGGACAACTATAATTGTATCTTTAGGATATTAGTGGCAAATTTGCTCTAGAAAATATGCCAATATTAAGCGCTAAAGGTATATCTCTAATTAGGTGTAGGCCTAAGTAATATCTTATAAATAAACCGCCATTCTATTCTTTATTAAGGAGAGAGCTAGCGTAATAATAACTCGCTAACTAGCTTGTTAAATTATAAGGGATTACATAAGGGTTACTTTCTTACTATTATCGTTATAACCTTAGATAATAAGCCTTAATTTCTTAAATGGGGCGTTAGTAGCTTTACCCTTAATCTTATTAACTATTCTTAACTTAAAGATGCAAACTCTATTNAACTTAGTAGGGTTATACTTCTTAAATTTAAAGACTCCTCTTATAATAAGACTGTTAATCTCCTACTTATTAGATGCTTAAAAAGGGTCTTTTAAAGTTATAATATAACCTTCCTTTTAGAGCTATTTTACAAGTTTAAAGTTAGCCTTCTCTTTAGCTGTTATAAAGGCTATTAATAACTTAACTTTACTTTTAATGGCGGCAATAAATTGCTCTTTAAGGTTAACGAGATATTAGTAATTTTATAATCCCTTTAGGCGACCTCTACCGCGTTATGGTTACGGCATATCTACTATAATTATATTGGAATTGCAGTCGCCTTCTAGGGTATATTAATCGTGGTTCTCCTCTAGGGCATCTTCTAGGGTATTCTCCAAAGGCTTAGAACTGTTATCTTTATAGTAGGGCTTAATAGTAATTAAACGGAATTAAGTGGGCCCGTAAGGCATCTAAATAGTATAAGCTTAACTATTAGTTATAATAAGTTTATATAGGCCTAACTATTCTCCCTTTTTATGCTATACGCGTACCTTAGACTAGAGTGGCAGATTAAGCGTAGTTAAGGTGTTTAGGCCATTTCTTATTCCTAGTACGTCGTTAACCTAGCGCATGGCGTAGAGATATCATACCTCCTTTATTGCCTTATAAATAGCCTTAGCTTATTATATAACGGAGGAAGATAGTAAAGAGTTATTAGTTATTTAAGGGTAGGCGCTAAAGACTAGTAACGTAGGTATAAGCCTATTTAGGTTAGCGGAATCGTTAATAGCCTTAACAGCTATTTATAAGATAAGCTCTTTACTAGCGCCCTCTAGTTCTAAAGAAATAATCTTATATACGCGGCGTAATAGCGCGTAATATCGCTTTACTTTTTTAATACTATTATATGCCTTAATAGGGACTTCCTTAACCTTAATTGCCGTTACCTTTACCTATTGCCGAAACTCTGCAGATAAGAAGTTCTTTTCTGCGTTGTAGATAATTCGGTTAGGGGGTCCTAGGTAAACATTAATCTAGTATAATTAAAGAGTATTCTATACGTTCCTAGCTAATATATCCTTTAAAAAACGTACGGCTTAGAAAGAGGTTAAGAAGTTAATAACTTAAAGTACTGGCTTGCCGCTAAGATATATAACGTTAATAATAATATAGAAGTTAAAGTTGTAGTTATCTTTAAGGGTAAACTTAAATTGGCTAGGGGATTTCTAGTTTATNTAGTAGTAATAGNAGTACTTTATAAGNTGCTTAATTGCCTTAACCTTAACTTTATAACCTACTTGCTAAAGAACCCTAAGTAATTGGTAAACAGATAGGTGGCTAAAACGACGGTGTAGTTAACGTAGCTCTAACTTAGTTAGGTAGCTTTAAGCAACACTCTTTTCTAGTTAATAAAGGAGCAACTAGGGGTGACCCTATTTGCGCATAACGGGTACCTAATTATCTTCCTAAATAAGCACATTCTTAAGGTTATTAAGCTTAACGCCTAATTTATTTATATCTTTAATGCAAAATAGAAACGGAGTGTTTATAGGAATAACGTGGAAGGTAATATATCCTAAGGGGGTTTAGACCCTTATTGTGCTAAGAGAGACTATAATACCCTTACTAAAACAAATTGTATATTAGCCTGCCGTTAATTAGTTAATCTAAATAGAGCTATTAAGCTACTAAAGAGCTTAAACTTAATATTCTCCTACTATAGATATTTTTGCGGCTCTAGTATCTGGCATAATACTATAGAAGACATTTGCCGAGTATCTGTCGTTAAATAAGAACGTGGAACTCTCCTTTAGCTTATTAAAGATATTTAACTTCGTAATAGAATAGAGCATAGATTAGTTATTAAGAATAGCGACGGTTTATATACCATCCACCTTACTATACTTAGTGAAGTATTAGTTGGGAGAGTAGTCCTTAATTTCTATATCTATAAGGAGTTGTTTAGTCTTATTAACCTCACCCTTAAGATCTTCTACACCTTTATATTAAACTAGGAAGCTTTAGAAGTAGGCCGTAGTAACCTTATAGTTTCTAACGTTTCTTATACTCTAGCGAAACTTATTATATACCTCTTTTCGTCTATTAAGGGGGTGCTTAGTTAACTAGCAATTTGGCTTCTTATAAACGTAATACTTTTTTTAGTAATTACTTTAAAATAAACCTCTATAAGGACCTCCACAATTGCCTTATAGTTGGCGTTAATTATACCCTTTACTATATCCCCTACCACGATATATTTAATTAGTTTAGTTATAGTTGTGTTAATCGTCTAGGTTAATTAAAGTAGGTTAAAGTTAAGTGTTAAATTGCTATACTTCTTAAGAATATAGAGCGGTGCCGATAGAGGATCTTAATTAAGCATATACTCCTTTATAAGTATTTACAGGATTAAAGAGAGCAAGGTTGTATTCTTTAACACCTTAGCATACGCTAATAACTTAATTATATAGGCTAAAGTCCTTTTAATATAATTTAGATAAACCACGCTAAATTATCTAAAGTTAATTAAAGAGCTTTTAAAGATAATTAAGTCAAGAAACACCTAGGTTTATAGCGATAATCCTTAAGAAGGTAGTCTCTCTCTATTCCGATATATACTGTTACTTATTCTCTTCTATTTTAAAGTGGCATCTTAACTTATATATTATACGGTTAAAATTATACCCTTTTCCTACTAAACGATTATAGTAGAAGGTACTGGCGCGGCCTTTAAGTATAACGGAATAGGCGTTATAATATTAGTTAAGTTCTAGTCCTACCTTCTAATAATAGTCGTAAAAGATACGTAGCTTTAAATTAAGGATATTATATAGCTCCCTGCTAAACTTCTTTTCTTAGTCTAAATAGAGCTTCGTAAGATCCGTAAGCAACTTTAAGATGCCTCTAAGTGGTGCTAGGTCAGGTTGAGATTGCATTTAAGATTAAGGAGGTAGGAATTGTATTATAGGCTGTAGTGGGGACGTAGAGCTCGATGGAATAGAGTATGGTACTTAATCTTACTGTGGGAGAGTTTGAAGGTTATTAAGTCGCGAAGTAGGGGGTTCTAGAGTAATAGAACTAGAGTACGTCTTTAGTGGCGTATTGCTTGGATTCCATTATAAGTTAAGCTTCTTTATAGTGCGTAGTTAGTGCTTAATCTCTTATAGAGTCCATTTATGTTCTTCTTTTACTTTAATAATATGCTCCTAAATATATCTCTAATACCTCCCCCGTCTATAGGGATAAATACTTTATACTTCCGAAGGAAGTTACGGAAGTCCTATATAAGATCCTTATATATAGGAACCTATATTTCCTTTATCCATCTAATAAAGTCCTTCTTTATATAATACCATAGTATAGTGTTATTATATTTGCTGTCTTTATAGTATGCCATGCGGTATAATAAGAATCTATTTAGCTCCTTTTACTTAGCGGTTATAAAGTCGGTTATAGGTCTGTCCTATATCTCTGGGTTAATATCTTTCTTATACTTCTTTAGATAGGTTAACGCTATAATAACAGTTATTCGACGTGTAGAGAGTGTTAAGAATATAGGGATAGCGTGCTAGTAGAACTTTAATAGTCTGGCAGAGCTAAAATTATTATAAGGTAAGGGCGCGCTAGTAACTGCCTTAGATGCTGATAAAGTATAAGGGCCAGAGAGCGCGTTATTAACGTAATTTTGATGTAGCAGGGCCGCTAGGAACGTGGCAGAGTGTTAAAAGTGTTGTTTTTGACGCGTTTCGGACGTTAACTTAGGACCTTAGGTTTAGTGACACTTCTGACCTAAAGTACTTAACCAAATCTTCGTAAATGTGGTTGTTCTGCGTAATAGACGCAACTTAGTATCTCTTAGTACTTAGTAATACTTCTGTTACTAGTTTTCCGCAAGTCTAAAGTAGCACAGTATCGCTGGGATCCATTCTATATAAGCGCATATAGCACCCCTACACGAGACTATCTCTTCTGTTAAGAACCTTGCTATTTTGTAGTTGACTATATGTTTAACCACTAATCAGTGTTGGTGTCATAGGGTAACTCACCAATGCTACTCAAGTAGACATAGTAAATGTTGGTTATAAAGCTTGTTGTTCAGAATCAGGGGGTAGGTAAGGAACTTAAGGTTCCTCACCACGCTAGTACCGCGGCGACACGTGACGACCGCTTGCCCTATTCCCGACAGGGGTAATTATAATAAAGTCTTAATATATATAAATTAAAGTATAACTACCTAAAGAACTCTAGCCTAAGGTCTTTAAAGCAGTAATATATGTAATAAATAGAACACTAAGCCGACGGCTTAACTAGAAGACCCCCTTTAAAAAGCTTTAGTTAGTAATAAGTCTCTTACTAACTAAGCTAAATATAGCTCACTTACGTGCCTACGGCTATAGAGTATACCTACTTAAATATATATTCCTTATACCTAAAAGCTTGCTCCTAGAGCCTATATTAGGTATTTAGTAGGGTATAATTTAATAAATATCTTTTAAATATATATACTAAGTAAAGGGAAGGTAATTCGTATAAGAGACGTTATATTTAATAAATAACTTGTCTATAATAATAGCTAGCTAAATCTAGTAAATTTACTTTAGGAGAAAGCTAATTAAATACTGAAAGTAATTAACGTAATTAACCCTAATAGGACGCTCTAGGAAGACCTAGTAGATAATATAAGTAAGGACAATAAGATTCTAGATAAAATTTAAGTTAAAAATAACGAAAATTGACGTGTAGATTCTCGTGGAAATTAGGACCGTAAGGAGCTAGATACTTAAGGTAATAACGCAATTATAGTAGACACCTTTAAGACCGATTCTCTACCTAGCCTTTTTACACTAGAATTAATACTAGAGCCTTAATTAATTTCCACTAATATAGAATCCTTAATCACCTTTAGGTCCTCCGCTCTATTAACCTATTAACGCCCTAGTTTTAAATATATTAAAATTAACCTAGAGGAGTTAAGGAAAAAGGACTTAGCTAAGGTCTCTAAGGATAATATTATATAAGGAAGAAGATTAAAGAAGCTAATAAAGCGAAATAAAGCCTATTTAACTTACCTTAAAGAGGTAGACACCTTCTAACTATTTTAAGCAGCCTTTTATGCAGGGCTTAAATATTAAAGGAAAATATATTATAATAAGCTTCTACTTCTACCTAAGAATTAAAAGGAGCTGCTAACTCACTAGTATAAAGCAGAGTTCCTAGTAGCTGCTATAAAGGAGTATACAGACCTAGACAATCGTAGAACGTTTAAAGCCGTAGATAAGATACTATTAATTAAAACTATACCTATTACCTATGTATTTACCTATAAAATAGATATGGACGAATACCTAATAAAATTTAAAGCCTAACTTTATGTTAGAGGTAACCTATAAAAGTTAATCTATAAGGACACCTATGTAGCAACTCTAGCAGCTAGAGTCTTTAGAGCTTTTATAGCAATTATCGCAGTATTTAATTTAGATATTTGGCAAGGTAACGCTGTTAACGCGTTTGCGAACAGCCTAATCGACAAGATAGTCTACATTAAGTGTCTAAATGGATTTACTATTAAGGGTAAATATCTACTACTACACAGAGCTCTCTATAGGCTTTAATAATCGCTACGTCTTTAGTATAACAACTTTAGCAATTAACTCATTAAATTAGGGTTAAAGCCCGTTAGTAGAGAGCCGTATCTTTACTATAATAACTTACTAATTATATTCTTCTATATAGACAATATCTACGTCGCCTCTACTAGAGAAAATTAATTAGAGCTTTAGAGCTTTAAGGAAGCACTTATAAAGAAGTATAAGATAAAGGACCTAAGTAAACTATTCTAGTTTTTAGGAATTTAAGTCTTAAGAGACAGAAGCTAAAGAAAGCTATAGCTCTATTAAGACTTCTATATTAAGAAGATTGCTAATATATTTTACCTAACTAATATGCGCTTAGTTAGTATACCTATAAGCACTAATAAGCTCCTACCTAACCTAGAGAAAGCGTTAAAGTAGGAGATCTACGTCTACTAAAGGATAGTCGGATTACTACTTTATATAACCTATATTATAAGACCTAATATAGCTAAAGCTTTAAGTAAGCTATTAGAGTTTCTATAAAACCCCTTACCTCTACACAACGCCGCGGCCTATTAAGCAATTACCTACCTTTATTAGACGAGGACACTTACGGTTAAATACTCGGGTTAGAATATAGGGAGTTAAGCCTTTATAGGGGCAAGTAACGCGGCGTTTAGAGATAATTTAATAAGCAGACGTAGTACGGAAGGATATTTGTTCACCCTATTCGGAGGAGTAATTAATTAGCGCTCTATAAAGCAGACGCTAGTAATAAAGTTAAGCATAAAGGTAGAGCTTACGGCTCTATCCCATGCAGGAACTAAGTTAATTTAGTAGAGTCGCTTCTTTAAGGAAATTAAATTATCCTTGGATAAGGAATAAACGATTAGCTATAATAATCTATAGATAATTAGACTGCTTATAAAGAACGGATAAGAGCTCTTTATAAAGCTTTAACACGTTAATATATACCACCACTAGCTACGCTAAGAAGTACGCGATAGTTAAATTAGAATTAATTAGATACCTACCGCTGCTATAGTTGCAGACGGCTTAACAAAGGCCCTACCGCGTTAGAAACACGAGGGGTTCGTTTAATATTAAATCTCGTTAACATTAAGGATATAATTTAATTTAATTTAGATAATATTTAGACAAGGTAACTCTAGGGAGGATTTCTTTAATTCAACACCAAATTGATATCGTGACTTTTTCTATTTTCTATTTAGCTGCTCAGTCAAGACTGAGCAGCTAGGGGGGTGTATCAAACATTGAGGTCACTGTTAAGTACCACCTTATGACTTACACCCTGTTTCTTGCCATCGTATGTCTTACTATCTATTTTCTATTACCTATTCATTACCTATTACCGACTGAGTGGCAATGTCGACCTGGTGGCGATTGAGTAATAGTTCTAAATCGTCGTTAGTGTCGTTGTCAGTCCTTTGCCCCTACCNCATGTATATAGAGAGCTTCTAGAGCCAGCTTCAATCGACAGAGTTCTTATGAGTGACTTGTCCGTCCGACAGCTGCTTAAGACGGGTAAGGTCGACGTCGAGTCAAAGGACGAGTACAGTCGGACGCCGCTAGTAGGTTTAGCTGCTAAATTGGCCGTAGTATAGCTATTTAAATTTAATACGCGTTAGAGATAGTATATAAGTTACACTAAATACGCGCCTATAATCTCTTAGACGCTTTATAGAGGAATTTAGGGGGGTATAGGGGGGCTAGGGGTAGCGCGAGGTTCTATTGGCTTAGGAGTTCGCAGGAATTAGTCTGAGCCGCTAATTAGCTCAAGAGTTTGCACGAGTTTGCAGAGTGGGGCTGTGGCTTCGGAGTGGTGCCATGCAACGCCACAAATTCCTCGGAGAAGCGGCTGAGGCCGCTCGGGTGGCTGTTACATTAAGCATGCCCGCACGTGCCCACTGGGGTCTGATTTATGAAATAACCAATACCTCGGCCAGGAGGATTCTCTTCCCAAATAAATTGTCACGATGAGCCTCATAATCGGTTTACTTTCAGGTACTGAACCATTGACATTCGGTCGAGCATCAAAGGAATGTCTAGGGACTTTGATATATAACGGACTGCATCTGCGGGATCGAAAAAAGGTAATCCCACACCTTAACAACCACAATCATATAGCTACAACGACTATCAGTTCCTCTTCACTTCATCTATCACCATTAGGATAGAGAAATCTTAACTCTCGAACGCAGCTGAATTAGTCATTGGAGGCGAAGTTCTCCAACCGAACCGCAACTTGCAACAATGGCAGGCCTCCTTGCCGTCACCTTTCTCGCGGCAATCTCCCTCGCCAAACATGCAAAAGCAAACCCAGTCTCCTACAATGATGGATATCGCCATCCTCCCAATGGAGTCTGCACTGACTACTCTATAAAAGTTACCGCGACATCTACCGGTTACATCTGGGGATCCCCAAATTCGAGGACAATTACGACGTGGTTGAGTTCCTAACGGAAATTGCGCGCAAAGATTCTGCGGAAGTGTTCCACCCACTTAGCGGCGTGAAGAATGTCACGGACACTTATGAGGTTGCGGCTACATTTTGCACTCCAAGGAAGACAAAGGGCGGAAAGGAGAAGACTGTGTTGCTGGCTACCCATGGACTTGGGTATGACAGGCGGTAAGCATCACTTTGTGCGCACGAATCAGGAACGCTGCTAATTCACACAAGTTATTGGGCCTCATCCTACAAGCCAGAAGACTACAGCTTTGCTGACTACGCTCTCGACAAAGGCTATCCCGTCTTCTTCTATGACAGACTCGGCACTGGTCAATCTGAGAAGTGGGATACCGCAACCCATCTACCCACTTTTCTTGCATTAACATGTAAATTGATAGGCTCTCCGGCTATGTCAATCAAAGTGCAAACCAGGTCGCCGTAATGGGCGAACTCGCCAAGGCTATTCGAGCTGGAAAATACACCGGCAACCTGGGCAAACCCAAATCAACCGTGCTGGTTGGCCATTCGTTCGGTTCCTACACCTCCCAGGCACTCATTGCCTCTCAACCAGACATCGTTGAAGGTACGCTTCAACCACCATCTTCTCCCTTCCCTAGAATATCGGGAAATGTACTAACCAACAGCCGCAGGAGTCGTCCTGACCGGCATCGCCTACCCCAACGCCACGGACCTCGCGCCCCTGTCCTTCAAATGGTTCCTCGAAGCCTCAGCCTCACGCATCGCCAACCAGCAATCCGCCCAATGGCACGACCGCGACACCGGCTACCTCAACTTCGGCGACATATACGCGCACGTCAACACATTCTTTAAGCAGCCCGACTACGGGGTTCCGGCCTCCGAGTACGCGCAGAGCATCGCGCAACCCTTCGCCGCGATGGAGTTCCTGTTGCTGCAGACGCTCGACCGGAACTCGAGCACCCTCAAGGGCGCCGCGATGGCCACGGCGGGGCAGTATGATTTTGTTGTTTGCGGGGGCGAGTGCGAGAGCACGTTTAGTGGGGGTGGGGCGCAGGAGATGTTTAAGGGGGCGAGGAAGCTCGATCTTTATGTGCATCCAGGTGCGGGCCATAATGTTAACTTTGGCCTCAATGCTACTGGGTTTTACGGTGAGATTACGAAGTTCTTGGATGCGAATTTCTAGATTCGGTTGGAGAAGAAGTGGATGCGGTGGACGGACGAATAGTTTAGATGCAGTGGATTGTAATGGGGGGCTTTTGTGATGGGTGCATGAGCCTAGAAGATATAGTTAAGAGAACTTTCGATTTTTTACTCTCGTTAAGGTTACGGTGCCGCCTCTTTCTTTATAGACTTCTGGCTAGCCGATTTTCTCTTCTCTTTACAACAGGTTTTCAAGTTGGCTGTCATCATAGTTTTTTCTGTCCCAATGCCGGTGCCCTTACGTTGTACAGCAGTATTTCATTCAAGGAATTGATTTCTTTTGGCTTCAGTCTCATGTTGCGCCAATTCACACGTTTGAAGCAGTTTCTATCCGAGCAAGACCATCTATTCGTTTGAGTCGCTAATAATTAATATTTATCTAGGTAATGTTCGTGACGGTGCTCAGAACGGAAGATAGCGGGACGAGAGCTGTTTCTCGCAGTACGTTAAGAGAGTGGGTGCTGTGCGTTGGTCCGTTCTACATTTCTACCCAAAACCTCACAGGGTACGGCGCAGGAGGCCGGACTGCTACCTATCTGGCAGTTCGTAAGGAAAATGAATAAATTCAGAGTATTAAGACGAAATTAGGAAGCTCAGCTTCAGTAGCGGATAAATCAAAATGCCAGAAAACAGAAAATGTCAACATTCCGCCAAGTTGACCAAACCAGAGCCAGACATACCTACCAATACCAAATTACACCAATTATCGACTCATAGTACCACCTAGAACGCCAAAATTAGTATAATAATGGCCCAAAGCGCTCTAGCGGCGCTGCTTCTTGCTCCGAGGAGCCTCGGAGAACTCATCGTCATCTTCATCCTCACCAGTATCGTCGGGTTTGAAACGAGAAGCATCACTATCTTCATCATAGGCCTTGTTGCTCTTGGTGCGGTTAGTGAATGCGTTTTGGTCACCGTTCAACTCGCGAAGGAGTGCTTCACGAGGCTTTTCTTCGTCGTTATCAGAGCTCTCGTCAGCGTACTTCGGCTTCGTGCTAAGCATGCTGCGGTCTCTGAGCTGACGAGTGGATGGCGTGGTCGTCTCAGCATCTAAGGATAGGGTCTCGACGGAAGCGAGGACATGAGTGCGAGCCTTGCGCTTCTGCCTCTTAGGACCACAGGATGGAGTGGCCTTGGTAACAGGAGTGGAGAGGCCATCACCATTGGCTGCCTTCTTGCGCTTCGTGCCCCTCTTGCGCTTCTCAATAACCAGTGGGGTGGCTCCATCATCGGCACCAGTGAGCGGAGTGCCTGGAGGAGGGTTTTGAGCGCGGTTCCTGAGTGCGCGGCTACGGTTCCCGCGCTGGTTCGTCGCGACCTTGTGGTCGTACTTCAGCGGGGCATTAACGAGCCACGAAATCTTCTCGCCCGTCATCGCATAGTCGCATGTCGACTTCCAATGCATGAGATGGTCGACGACTGCATTCATGCGCTCTTCGAAGTTCAAGCCCTCATCGGCGAACTTGGAGCGCACCGACTCATCGATTTCCTCTTCGGTCTTGCCCACGATGTCTTCCGGCAGCATCTTCTTGAAGCTGTAGACGCGCAGAGTCGAGCCGAGCGTGTGGAGGCGATAAGCCTCGTGCACGATCTCGAATGCGACGGCCTCGGTGTCACGGGTTGGGTACATGTCACGCAGCCAGTGTTTGTAGGCAGAAGAGCCGTGATCCTTCGCGCCTTTGATGTTGTTCATGGCGAGCATGACGCGGCGCGCCAGCGCTGTAATGTCGCTATTCTCCGTCGGGACAGTAGCGTCGGGGTAGGCTGGTCGCCAGCGTGCTTGGTTGTAGTGAATTTTGGCGTCACTGAAGCCGCTAAATTGCATCTCGTAGGTGCTCACATATGCGATTTGACCAGTTGCTTTATCGACGCCTTCGACGGTGGCAGCGATTGCGTTTTGGGATGTTTGTTCAATGAGAGTCGCGACAGGTGGGGATGGGTTGCGTGGATGACCGCGGCGTGGGGGAGCAATTGCTACAGCGTTGGTAGGGTTTCGATTGAGACTGACTTCCTCAATTGCAGTGTCCAGTGAGAGAGGTTTAGGGGCTAAGGTAGCTGGTCCAAGTGACTGACGAGCGCGTGTGAACTGAGCAATGGGCTCTTCAACACGGCCGAGAGTCTCCAGATTTGGACTACCGCTTGGTGGGTGAGAGTAGGATTGGCTGATGTTCGATTGACTGAAAGGAGTACCTTCCGCGTGCGCATCAATATCTAGTCGAGCACTGTTCTGGTGAGCGAAACCGCCGTGAGCAGCTTGAAGCTGCCGAAAGATTGGAGAATTCTTGACGGTAACAGTATTATTCGTACGCTTTTGCTTCCTCACACGATCCTTGTTTGCGTGATGCTTTTGCTGGTTGCGATTCAGCTGAATAGGGTTGTCCAAGTGACCAAGTGCATGGGCGACTTGCTGGGGAATGCCACCACACTGCATAGACATGAAACTCGAAGGTGAGTTCGCCTGGATCTGAGCCTGAAAATTTTGCTGAGCAAATGCTGCTGATTCAAATGCTGGCAATCGTTGACCAAACAAGAGCTCTTGGCCAATTGAAGAGTCGGTTTGATATATGTTCATCAGTGGATCGAATGACTGAGCAAAGTCTGTATCCCAACTCGAGAACACCAGCCGCGAGTCCTGTTCGTAGCTCTGAGGGGAGAACTGAGGTAATTGAGCCCCCATTGTTGTAAGATGCCTTGGGGGAAGCGCAGGAGCATCTAGGGAAGTGCCAAAGAAAGCCCCCAGAATTGGGCTTTGCGCACCGAAGCCATTGAGTGGCATCGTGGGTGGAGTGTAGGAGGAATCGGTATGAGCGTAGGGAGGGTTGGTAGTTGTCAGATCTGGAGTTGCTGATGATGGAGGAGACTCTAGTGCACGAGGATCCATCGTGTTGTCCAAGAAAAAATACATACCAGGATCGAAATTTTTGTGGTGTGGATCATTCATAGGATGAATTTGAGTGTCAAACGAACTCTTGCGTGTTACCGCTCAGTAAAGAGTGAGTATTGCTATTGTAGCAGTAAAGAACAGTGTTTCTTCGAATAATATAGAAGCAGGTATCGAAACGTATGAAACGTCGTTGGCTGAGAGTAGAGAAATTGTGAGAGTAAAACTGTGAGAACACGAAGAGGGTGAGGTTGGGAGTCAAGGGGAGATTTCCTGCCTGAACAATAGGATGTTTATTGATATAGAGGTGAAGCGGTAGCGAGTATTCATTATTAGAGGTTATGGTGGCGATCATCATTATGGTGAATATTGAGGGTCGACCAAAATTCACTAGGCAGGACCACCAAGCCAGATCCCAAGATCACGGATCTTACTAGAAGAAAGCTCTTGGTACTGCCCATTCAGCGACACTTGAATTTCGAAAAAATCCATGCTTTCCGAAATTCAACAATAGAACTTGGTAAAAAGTTCAAAAACGGTGCTCAGAAATTGCTCGGGCGCTAACAGCGAGTATATTTTGTATACTTTTATTCTAGGACATTCAAAACATGGACATGGAATCTAGGAACAAAAACCTCCGGAAGGGTAGGGAGTAAGAGGTGGGGACGTAAGAGATCTCCTTAGGTGTTGTAGTATTCCTACCAGTGATCTATTTGGACCAGCACGAACACTCGCGCTAATGGGATCCAAAATAGCGGGCTAGCCTATAGTTATAGGTAGCTATTATTCCTATTTAGGTATGGTGCATTGGATCTAGACTAGAGCATTGGAGTGGATTTGACCTCAGATCCGCGCCACGCCAGTCCAAATAGATCGCTGGTGGTGGGCATGATACAGGACTTAAGATCAGCTCGTGGCCATTGACGGACACAGGGCAAAAATAAGAACTGAAAGAACAAGCTATCTGTACATTAATCTGTGGAGGGGATCCAAGTATATACTAGCCTTGTTTCAAATTTAAATTCTTCTAATTATCTTCTAAATGATCTTTTTGGTTGTGTGAAAACCGCTCCACAAATCCGCCCGGCTCTTATTTTGCACTCGCGCAACAACGCCTAGGAAATAACTACGCACCTCTTTTGTCAAAAACAACCCACTGTTGCGGCGCGCCCGAAATAAAATGATCTCTAATCTCGCCAAAATACTTCCCGGCATCCCAGTCCTTCCCCTCCACGAACCTAACGTCGAACTCCCTCCCCGGCATGAACGTGCATCCAATTTCGCTTAATCGTCACCAACCGTACATAGTAATTGTAGCGAACGGCTGTGACTGCACGGAAGGACCGTTTTGGTTGCCCTGGAGAATTATTCTGGTTGCCCTGGGGAATTATCCTGATTGGCCAGGGGAGTCGAATTAAAGCAATTTAGAACTTGCCTAATGTACGCTTTCTCTTTCTTCCCCTTTTTGCCCATGCTGTCTCTGCAGAGAGGTCAATGAAATTTGGCAATATCGTACGGGTGGAAACCTGTTAATCGGAAGTCTGTGCACCGATTGTAAGAAAAGAATGATGACTCTGTCTATTGAATGGTGGCTCTAGAGCCTCTATATATACATAGGAAAGGTGTAGGAAATGAGAACGAGAAGGGGGTAGGGGGGTGGCAATGGAAACAAGGGGTAGGTGACTAAGTTAATGATTAAGTCAATAATTAAGTCAATGACTGAGTTAATGGGAGGCAGCTGAGTCGGTAATAAGATAACCTAATTTAGGTCAACACACCCCCCCAGCTAATTAACTGGTCGGTAATTAGCTGGATATACCTAAATAGGAAATATCTATGGTATTAAACTAAATAGAAACCATCTAATAGCAAGAATTTGATAAGGAAATCGTGTAAATAAGTTAAATAGTATAGTTAAATCTAACTATAATAGAGTCTTAATATTAATCAGATTTAGTTATTAAATAAAGCTTTCGTGCTTCTGCCTTAGTAGGGCCTTCGTAAGGCCGTTAGCCGTTATGTTAGTAGTAGGGACCCACTTAATTATAATTAAGCCCTTTTAAACTTCTTGGCGAAGCTAATACTGGTAGATATCTATGTAACGAAGCTTTATATTTAACTAAGGTCCGTTCTTAGTAAGCAGTTAAATTATCTATAGGTTATTATAGCCAATTATATATTCCTTATTCGTATAGAGTTATATAGCTTAAAAAAAGCGCTACCACTAAATTAATTCGGTAGCTGCATTTAATAGAGCCTTAAGCTTAGCTTTAGTGCTTAATATTATAACTATCTTCTGCTTAGTGGAGCGCTAGTTAATTACTCCCCTAAATAGTAAAAATATAAAGCCTTTAGTACTCTTCTAACTAATAGGATTATTGCTAAATACAGTATCGCTTATATAGACGACGATCTAACTTCTAATATTCCTGTTCGAGTATTTAATCGCCAGAGTTCTTATTTAATAGAGGTATACAATCGCTTAATTAACTGCGGCTTTATATAGGGGCGACGGATTATAAAGGAATTCTGCGAGCTTGCTTAAGGCTTAAGTGACGTTAGGTCGTATAATATAGGTGGCGTATAGTAGTAAGCTAACCTTCCGTTAATATATATAGACCTGCTGCTTAGAGGCCTATTCTGGATTAGGTAAGAGATCGTCCGTACTTATTAGCGTATATATTAGACAATAATCTTTTAAATAGAAGGTGCTAGCGATCTTATTAATATAGGAATCTTAATAGAGCTAAAGCTTCTATTAAGGTTAATTATGGAGGATTTTAATTCTTAAGAACTAGGTTAGTTCTCCTAGGTTCTTAATCTTATACTTCTTCGTTAGCTCTTCCTTAAAGAGTTAAAGCTTTAGTAGGTCTTCTATGCGGTAGGCTGCTATAATATCGTTAATATAAAAGAATACGATTAGCCAGTCGTTGTAAAATAGGCATAATTCTCTATTAACTGCTGTTAGACCTAGGGTCGTTAGGGTAGTTAAGAACTTATTAAGCTAAAGTAGTAGTGATCGTCTAAGGCCGTATAAGGCTCTTTAAAGGAGTAGATATATGCCCTTCTGTTAAAAGCTATTTGGAAACTTAATATAAACTGTTTTATTAATAAGGCTATTGGTAAAGGCGTTAACTATATTGCATTGCCAAGTCTTTAGATTGCATACAGCGACGATCGCTATTATAGCCCTAAATATTTTTGCTGTAAGAGTTGCTATATATATATCCTTTTCGCTAGGTCGTTATAAGTTACCTTATATATAAAGACGGGCTTTAAATTTAACTAGATATCTATTAGTATTAAACTTATAAGTAAATACCTAGGTAATAGGTAAGACGTTAAGTAATATTGTCCGTATAACGGTCTTAAATATCCCTCGCTGCTTAAGATTACTAAATTCCTTATTAGCGGCTTCTATAAAGCCATCTTTATACAGGTAAGCTTAAAGCTTTTTCTAGCTATAAGGTGGTAATGGAAGCTTATTACGGTGTAATCGCTTCTAGTAATATTTAATTCTGGTAGCAAAAGCTTCGTAGAAGGCAGGAAGGGTATCTAATTGCTTAATATTTATAAGGTAAGCTTCTTAACGCGTTAAAGGCTTCTTAGTTCTTCTGCTTATTATAATATTAATATCGCCCATATTGCCGCGGATCTCCTATCTTAGATAGGCTTATTCTCTAGGAACGAGTTCAAATTAGGGTTTTCGCTTAATTAAAGCACTTAACGGCTTTATATTAGTAGTATCTAATTAAGGTTCTAGCGTCTTAGCTAGGGTAGGGAGGCCTAGTATAGAGTTATCCTTAGAGGCTTATAGGCTAATTACGTCATCGTCCTAATCTATTACTTAATCTTAATTTTTATTAGCATTTACCTATCGACTTCCACTAATATCTACCTTATTCTCCTTATCTAACGTCTTATCTAACGTCTTGTTAAGCTCTTCCTAAAGCATCCTATTAATATTTAATATATTAATTACCTTTAAAATTTAATCCGCACGTTTCTAGAGCAGATTCGTAAGATTTAGCTAACTGTTGTTATAGAGTAATTGCTTATTAAACGTTACGTCCCTTATTTAAATTACCTTCTTTTCGCTAGGTATATAGACCCTAAAGATGTTTATTAACTAGTACCCCACTAAGTATTTAATATAAGCCCTTAGCTTAAGCTTTCGTGTGTATAGGATTTTGTATTTAAGCGGGTAAGCTCTATAGCCGTATACTTATAGGTAAGCTATATTTGGCTTTAATGGCGAGAGCCCTAGTGCTAACTAGAGCTTCTTAAAAGGTGTTATCTAGCTAAGCTAGGCGCTCGGTGTCTAATTAATTAAATATACTATAGCCCTAACAATTTCTAGCTAGATCTTTTTTGGTAATTAAGCCTTAATCCGCATATATTAAGACTTAATAATAATTACCCCCCTAGAACGTTTGGTAGAACTATTCTAAGACTTTATATATAGGGCTAACTGCTCTAGTAATATACCTTTTTAGGTTCTCTAGGTATTAAACTCGCTACCTAGAGATGTTTTACCATCAATTCAAATTATAGTGATCTTTAGGTTATATTGACGTTCTACCCTATTTAAGTATCGTATAATTACTTACGTCGTTAACGACTTATAGGCGAAGGTCTTAACCTCGTTTAAATGTAGAAATTCGTTATAGAAATATATTATCCAGATATAACCGTTATACGCCACGATTTCTTAAAATAAGTCGATATGCACTCGGTAAAAGGGTCTGGTTGCCTTGCTAGTAGGTAGTCTTCTTAATACAATCTTGTGAGCCTTGCTAACAGCGTAGGTCTCGCAGTTGATTGTTGCTAGACCTCAAAGTTTTGCACTACCTACTTCCTAGGGTAAATGCTCAATCGCGTTAGGTCCTGCATGGCCCAGTCTCTTATACTAGAGTCTGCCAGCGACTTCCTAATTAGGAAGGGGGTCTCGCAATTAGATTGCGAATAAGGCCTTACTTAGGGTCTTTAATTACAGCTCGTTGTACTCTAGGGTTAATTAATTATAATGGCGCTCGCAATATATAAACGTCTTATAATTATTTTTATATAGTAGGTTCTTCTTATTATCCCACCATATATCCCTATTATTAAACTTTCTTAGGTAGGCTAAATTTATATAAAAACCTAGTATATAAGCTGCGTTAGCTAAAAAGATTTTTCTAGGACCTAATAGCGTTTAGATAGTAATTGCCGCCATCCCTATACCCTTAACTAGATCTATACCCGTCCTGGTATATACGAAGTTATTACTTAGTTAGAGCTCGTTAACAAACCTTAATTAATTGTTAATAACGTATATAGTGGTTCCATTATTAAGGATTACGCTATTATATAGCTTATAGTTAGTGCCTACTTTATAGGCGCCTATTTAATATACGTAAAAGGTACTATTATCTTCCTTTTTATCTGGGCTTTATGCAGCTTCCTTTTCTAAAAACTACTTTCTAACCTTCTTAAGTATTTACTTATGCCATTTTAGGGCATTAATAATCTTTTCCTTAACCTTCTTGGCCGTAGCTTTGTCTAATTTCCAGTCCTTTAATTAAACTAACTCGTTAATATAAGGATAGTCCTAGAACTAGTAAATAGCTCCACAGTAGCATATCAGGGTATCTTTCTTCCGTGCCGTCTTGGAGGTGGTAGGGGCCTTATCCTTAAGAGCCTCGTCCTTAGAAGCCTTATTAATTAGCTTACCCTAGAAGCTTACTACATTGGTACTAAGCTGAGCTCTATTCTTCTGCTAGGCAGTCTCTAATTATTAATAGTTTTAATATATATTAACTAGTCGATATATAGATATTACGTGGTTTTTGGCCTAGTCGTATTTATCGAATTTAACCCTCCACGTTAAGGCCTAATTTGGTAATACTAGCTCTACCACTAGTAGAAAGTCTCTAATTGCTTAGTCGCCGTCTATATCTAATAATTTAATCTTTTTATAGTTATTATACGTCTTCTCCTACTGCTATAACTAGGTCTCGAAGTTCTAATTCTTTAGGCCCTTTTTAACCTTGGCGTATTAAGTAGATAGGTAGAGCTAATATGCAGTATTAGTAGGGGCAACCCTCTCCTTAAGAGTTACTAGTACGTTATATACTAAGTTAATACCTAGTATATAGGTGTTTAGATGTCTAGCTACTACACCGGTAGTATAGCTTTGTAAAGAAGTTAAGGCCGCCTTCTGCTTCTTATACTCCTTCTTTACTATCTTATACCTCTTACGGAGAATTTAAAGCTCGTCCTTCTCGTCTTTAGAGAGAGCTGCATATAAGGTCGTTCCTATCTTTACATCTTAAGGTCTAGGAAAGACTGGTTTAATTAATTGGGGTAACTTATCCCATTTGGTTAAGGGGTCAACGTATTCCTATACGTCTCCTGTTTAGGCGCGAAGCCTAATAAGGTCGATCTATTCGTCCCAATCGGCTTAGCTCAATAATATTACCGTTGTGGTGATAGCTTGGGTAGGTGATTAAGAAGTTATATTAAAAAGGTGCTTATAGAAAGGTTAAAGGATTTGGTAATAAGTAGTATTTTAATAAGGGGTATATTAATTAAATAGATTAATTAAATTAAATAGTTAAATAGGGGCAATACGGCAAGCAACCCGGGCTTATAACTGTCAATCGGAAGTCCGTGCACCGATTGTAAGAAAAGAATAATGACTCTGTCTATTGAATGGTGGCTCTAAAGCCTCTATATATACATAGGAAAGGTGTAGGAAATGAGAACGAGAAGGGGGTAGGGGGGTGGCAATGGAAACAAGGGGTAGGTGACTGAGTCAATGATCGAGTCAATGATTGAGTCAATGACTGAGTCAATGGGAGGCAGCTGAGTCGGTGATAAGATAACCTGATTCAGGTCGACAAAACCTCACGATATTTGGCAAAGATCACGACCCTGCAACAGAGGTGTTCGCTACGATTGCTATATACAGCTGATGGCAATTAGGCGAAGTTGAATGTGTACCGAATTTAAAACCTGCGGAAGGAGGTGAAGCTGGTCATGCTATGTAACTCGTGTGTAGATTGATTTACGAAGAAAAAGAGACTATATGTACAAGGCCAAGATACCCCCGATCTAGTTTTAACCTGGTAGACGACGACCAGTGATTGGCGCTCGGTCAACAATATCTCAATGGAGCGGTTGCAGATTCAAATCCTTACACAACGTCTTCAAGAAGGAAAAAAGGATACTCAGACAATTAAGATTAATGATGCTATAGAAAGCACCAGACTAAAAATCAAGAAACAAACAAAATCAAGGATGAAAGTTTAAACCAATACTAATAGGCGCAATCACAAAAGAAAATCTCGTCCAAGCTGCTCAGGTTCTACTCAACTGCTCAGCGTCTACTCAACCGCTGCTAAACCGAATTACAACTCCGCCTAATTCTCATCCTCACAATTCACATCCTCACATACCATCATTTCGTCGAACGGCACCTGGCTTCCCGCTTGCTGATCTGCGGTTAACGACTGATGCTCAAACCCAATACTAGTTTTGGACAGCTTACAATGACCATTACCATCCTCGTCCTCATACTTACGCTCTTTACCATAAATATTTTCTAAGGAGTGAGGGTCAAGGCGTTTGGTGAGAACAGCCATACCATGATAATTGTCGATAGTGAGGTCCTGCTGGAGAAGGGCTCCAGGCGCTGTGGGAAACTGAGCCTGTGGGAAGGATGCTGTGGAAACGGTGTTAGCGGCAATCATCATATCAAGATCGGCTATGAATTGCGCATCGGCAAAGTCGAACTGGAATTCATCGGACGGCAAACCTTGAACCTGTATATCAGAACCCGAGGCAGATTCATACAACCCAGATAAAGAAACTCCCGTAAGAACCCCCCTGGCGCTACCTGAAGAGCGCTGGTTAGAAAACCGAAGTGGCTCGTCGAAGTTGAATGTTTGTGAACCCAGATCCATACCTTCGGGTTGAATGTTTGAGGCTGGCACATATTGATTTTGGTTTGACGCCAAATCCTGCTCAACTTGCGATCTCCAAGCCATCCCAGGCCCATTTTGAAACGTCGTGTTCATATTCACACCCTCATAACGTCCGCTATCCGATAAACTAACAGCGTTCCTCCGTCCAGATCCTCTCGAACGTTTTGATTCAGCGCTCTGCGGAGTAGAAGCCTCAAGCTGCTCTCCACCGAGGCTCTCAGTCTTGCCCTTACGGCTCTCCTTGAGACGACCATCTAAGCCAGCTGTGTGAGCCAGACGCTTCGCTTTCCGGTTATTCGCCAGATTATTGTTCATGCACCTATACCGCGTTCTCGTCGGCGCAGCAATCATGTTCTGAATCTTCAGAGTATCGTTCGACATGACGAATGTGCACTGTGTCTTTCGTGTGGCCAAGCACTGGCATATCTGCTGCATGCGCTCATTAAACATCAGGTTCTTCTGCGCGAACCCGTGCTTTTCAGTCTTCTCGAAGGCGTAGATGGGCAACGTGCTCCCATGTGTATGCAGTACCACGGTAGCTTCGACAACCATCCAGGCGGCGGCACGGATGTCGTCAGCCGGATAGACTGGCTCGATCCAACGCTTGACGTGGGTCGAGGTAGGGTTATCTTCAGCCGTATGGGCCGACAACATCGCGGATTCCACGCGGAGGACGTAGTCGAGCTTTTCGGCGTCCGTAGCAGGTAGGTTGTCATCAGGTGGTGGGTGCCAGCGGGCTGTGTTCCAGCGCCCCTTAGCTGCTTGAGAGGTGATGATCTTGGAGTTAGTTTGACGAATATCAGGGGCAGAATCCTGAGAGGTTGTTGCGCTCTGGTTTTCGGTGTCATAGCCTGCCAAGGTTTCGTTGTCCAAAGTATTGTCCTCTCTTCCAAAAGGACTTCTCAGAGCTTCAGGAAGACCCCGAAAACGTCGTCCAATTTGCAAGAACTGTCCATTCTGCAGAGCAGGCTCAATTGGGACTATCGGGACATTGGGCGTCCGTGATAATTGGGCCATCGGGATACGCGAGGTCATCAAGGAACTGCTCATTCGAAGAAGGCGGTCGTTCGCCGAACGGCCACGCGGTGTTTGTGGGATCTGTGGTGGTGGTGGACGGCAGGGAGTGCCTGGCATCGGCCGGTAGAGTCGCTGTTTGCCCCCGTTGGCAGTACCAAAGCCGCAAGGAGAGCCATAAGGGGAACTATAGGTCCGGGTTTCTGGCTCCTGATGCTGGAACTGGTCTCCATACGGGTTGGCTGGTAGAGATTGGGGGCTCTGTTGATCAATCTGAGCGAGTAGTAGAGAAGGATGGTTCCCACCAGATTCGGTACTTTCAATGGACTCTGCCACACTTCCATGTCCCTGGCTGAAGACGTACGCGTCGGGATTATTCTGTCTAGTAGTGTTGCAAACGCCTCTGCCTCCATTGTTCGGAGTCTCTTGCCTGGCATTATCCGAAGCGGCGTTACGACGCCTGGAGAACTCGAATCCGTTGTCGCAGTTGTACACTACCTGTCGTACTACTTCGGCATCCTTGTTCGCTATGGATTTAGCTGCTGCAGGATCTTTTAGTCCAGAGAAGCCGCTGAGATAGCTCCAGAGCATTTCGGGGTTGGGGGCCTGCATCTCGAGTTCGTTTTCATTTCCGTTTGCTGGAACTTTTTCTTTGATATCAGACATTACGACTCAATGACGTTTGACGGGACTTTTGAGGTGGTTAGCCTGTGTGATGGGGCTTTCTGTAAAGTTGCAATGGGGAAAATGTGGGAACTGCTTTTATGGGTCTTTGGATTTTCTGATTTAGCACTAGACTGACCATTGTGAATTCACTGCACGATTACTAGCGCGTGAAACTGGCGGGCAGGCATGCACTATGAGCTATGTTCACTCTGAGAAGAATCCGTGTGGCGATCAACGTTGCCTAGTAATAATGGCTTTGTTAAGCGCAGTATATTTTGACGCTGTGACTGCACAATGAAACCGTGTGTACCAAGCAATGGGATTCTTAGAAGAATGCATATGAGGCTTCATGCATTACCAGTTTTAAAACAAGACGCCGTGAAGTCGAGAACTGGTAGCTTTCATTTCGTCAAATAGTTTATTTGACAGTCTGGCTTGGGAGCTCTTAGCATTACCCTAAAGCAACCAAATAGGTGGCCTGCTGCAGCAAGATTTTCTCTACTGCTAGGTATAACGTTTCGACCTCCTTAAAGGGGTTGAAAGTTATTGGGTAGCGGTAGAGTGATACCCTTCCTGATCAAGTTAGAATGCCACGTGAATTTGAGTTGTTTGCATCTGTGCCTTGATTTTAGCTATCGTATAACTAGTAGAGTTTAAATCAAAGTTGGAATGCATCAAAGGAGCCCTCAGCAAAGTCCTCGTGAAAGCCTGTTGAGTATTGCCGCCGACACCTGGCAGGGCACTCGCAGTAGTCTTGACTCCCACTACCACTCCCACTACCTGTAGTACTACTCACCTGCTCCTGAGTCGGTTGATTTTAAGAGGTGACTTGTGAGGCATCGCGTAAACTAATTTGGGTGCTGCCACCTCTGCTTGACGTCTGCAACTGCCTCCGCGGGCACGGCCGCGCGCAGTATTTTGCCCAAATGCCGATGGCTCTCGGCGAATAGAGTTGTCAACGCGATTGCTATTTGTAGAGCCTACCGGGCGACCGTGACGGCGCTCAACAACTGCAGGATCCTGAAGAAGAAGTAGAGGATCAAATGCGAGGTAATGTTTTGGGCGCTTCGCGATGCAAGTAAAATGTACGTAATGCTCTAACTTAATGAGGAAGGAACTAAACTCAATGAGGAGGACGTGTCAATCTACTTATCCAAGGAGATAGCCTGATTAGGAGAAGATGCAAGGGTCTAGATTAGAAAGAGAGCATCTCTACACTACGGCATTTGATAACTCCGATCCGATGGCATTCTTTAGACAAGCTAGGGCACAAATGGCAGAAACTCTTATTCTATCATCCATTGTAGAATTTTAACAAAGGTCGCCACTAATCGCACACCCCCTAAATGATATTCGTACACCCCCCAATTGATATTCGTACACCCCCTACCTTATTTAGTTTAGACACTTCCTCACTAAGTTTAGACGCTTCCTCACTAAGTTAGATCATCACGTGCGTTTGACTTGTTTGCGCCTATATCGCGAAAATTAAAGTACGAGCCCATAGTATAGCTAGTATTTCGCTCAAATGCTAAGGACTTTCTACAAGTTAACGCAATTGGCAGTTGTAGAGCCAGCTATGGAGTTAATTAGCCGACTATTACGACGCTCTATAATTACAGGCTCTTAAATATAAAGTAGAGGTGTTAATTTGGGTCCCACCGGGCGCAGGCGCAGGCGTGGGCGCGAAGCAGAGGTGGCAGTACCTAAATTAGTTTGTGCGACGCCTTACAAAGCACTATGCAATCTAATTAATTAACTTAGGCGTGATCCAAATTTAGACTCTACTACTTATACTATAACTAAAATTAAGACTTAATCGTGATGTTGCTGTTATAAAACTTACATGGCGNGNACTTTNATTTTCGCGATNTAAGCGCAAANAAGTTAAACNCACGTGATNATCTAACTTAGTGAGGAAGCGTCTAAACTTAGTAAGGAAGTGTCTAAACTAAATAAGGTAGGGGGTGTACGAATATCAATTGGGGGGTGTACGAATATCATTTAGGGGGTGTACGATTAGTGGCGACCTTAACAAATGTCCGTTTCAGTCATTTAATGATTCCCATGTTGGTCTAACCCGCCCCACTCTGTACTCTACCAATTTCCAGCTGTCAGAGATTTTAGTCAAGCAACGCCTCGGTGGTTCCCGGTCCCAAATCAAGAACAAGGTCCGTGCTTCGATCGTGGACCCTCATAAAAGCCCTTGCTTGTGGAAATTATTCAATAAGACGCCACGGCGATAACGGCTTCTGCATTACGGCCAAAAAAGGCCCTGCCAAGGTGCTACCAAGTTGCATCCGGGGAAAAAAGCTTCTTTAAGTTACACAAAACCCCGCGAACACCCTAATTCGCACATCTTAGCGGAGGCGGTTTGATTGAAGTTAGGTCAAATTACGATGAAACCAAATCTTCTTCACAGGAACCATCGCTTAGCTAGCGCCGTCAGCAAAAACAATCATAAGGCTCCCGTGACTACCAGCCAATAACCCTTCGCTCGGCTCAAGCCAAAAATTGAACCATGCTCTCGTTTCGTGAAGAGGGTGGGTCAAGATCGTGTGGGGCGTCTTTTGAAATCCTCACAGTATGCGTTGATATTAAAACTCAACAGCAAGGCGCCCTATCATTTGGGACGCGTTGATCAGATTCTTCTCTTTTTCTCAAATTTCCTAATTACTTTTGCATGTTCAACCCCCCTCAGAGGGTTTCAACCCGAGTTGCTTTGACGACCCAACCATAACAATGCAGACTGGAGACAAACGGAATACAACGCGTAAAGCACAAATCTTCTGGGGTCTGGCTGCTCTTATACTTGCACTCTTTTTTTTGGTATGGTTCCGGCATTCCGCCGACCGCGATGCCGTGATTGTGTCCTCAGCTCGGCCATACCTTAATCTCACACGAATAGGATGGGTCCTGACAATTATCTGCGTATGTACAACCTATTCTCGGGGGTGGTCCCGCAGTATAGGCGAAACTGAAGACATCTCAATTGCCAGGCCATCGCTACTACCGCAGTCGTCCTCCTACTCTCATTCGAGAGCAGTGACATGATTTTCCTGGCACTATCTAGTTTCTGGGCTCTATCGGCTATCTTTCTGATTGTCGGCGAAGTAATGATCATCAAAAAAGACAGTGTTTGCCCAGCTGGCCAGAAATGTGTAGGCAGTCATGACAAGATTTTTATGTGCTCCTTCATTGTCACTGCTGTAAGCGTGATACAATGGTAATACCCTTTTACTAGGCACATACTAGTCCTCATGCTAACCCATTCCACAGTATTCTTGTCGGAATCGCTTTCCTTCAAATCCGTTCCCTAAAGAGGGAGGCAGTACGTTCGTCACGAAGATCAACAGAAAAAGGACATGTGGCAGGAAGCACGTGTCTGGCTTCGAAATCTACAACTAGCCTAAGAAAATTCATCAAGTCAAAGGTTGTGGACAGCTGGGATAAAGCCTTCATCCACTTTCAGGGATAGGCCGTGAAGATCGCATTTTGCTTCAATGTTCGATACCCATGTTGACGAGGAAAAAGCAGCGTCTTGGTATTTATTGGGTTTACTCAACCCACATCATGCAACACTAGGATATGCCATTATGAAGTTGTAATAGCGCTGGCCATTTATGAAAACGCTGACGTCGAATGACGAAAGGCTCTTATCCATTTGTAGGCGCTGATAGTCTCATAGTCTCATATCTCAAATCAATCGTCGACTCATTTCCCATTCACAGGTTCAACATCGGGGTCAAATGACCTGGCAGTCGGCAATACTGAACCATTGGCGTGTGAACTATCTGCTCCACGCTTGAGCTTATCTTTCCACCACTTATTCGTGGGCCGCCTTCTAACATGATGGTAGTCTGAATCCTCAAGCACTTGGTATTTCATGGTCGATGGCGGGTCAGGCCTCCGAGCGTTCTTCTCTTGCGATGAAGAATTGGAAGTCGAATCACCACTCTCTGATTTTATTGACTTACTCAGGCCGTTCCAATATTCCACCATCGGGTTCACCTTGAGTGCCGCTATAAATAAGACGATCGAGATGGCCGCAGAAACACCAACCATTTGCTTGGTTAGAGTCTTACCAAATGGTCGTGAAAGAAAAATATGCTTACATAGTGCCTTTTTGACTCTGGACCCAACCGAGCAGAAAACCGATTCCCTAGTCCTTAAGGTATCAGCTCCCGGTTTGAAAGGTGGCCTGACGAGCAACCAAGGTAATGCAACCAAAAAGAAGATTTCGAAGGCCGCACTATTCTCGGCGGTTCGTTCGGGGGACTTAAATCGAGCTAGAATAATTCTTGATGAGGGGATGGACATTGGATCGGAGGATTATCCTCGGCGCAGAGCACTCCACAAGGCTGTGTCGAACAACCAGCTCGCTATGGCAGATACGCTACTCCAGAGAGGAGTGGATGTCAATGCTCAAGGCCACCAAGGATACACCCCGCTTACTACGGCATGGTAAAGCTTCTGCTGGAGCACAAGGTGGACACAGAGCTCCAGACGAAAGTAGGCGAATTAGACAGTTTGACAGCACTGATGTGTGCTGTCAGGGGTGGGATGGAAGAAATCGCGCGCCTCCTTCTCGAAGCCGGGGCCAATCCCAATGCCCCCTCCTAACCCCGCTGCGACACCGCACTGCACGTTTGCCCGGAATTCGGGACCGGCCAAGCATTCTTGCCCTTCTACCGGACCATTCTGCAGACATAAACGTCCAGGATATCGAGGGCACCACCACATCAATGGTGGCGGTTCGGCAGGACCGCCCGGAGTCCGTCAAGCTTCTTCTCGAGCGAGGCGCGGATTCGAAATCCAGGACGAGACGTCAGACCGCCGCACCTATCTCCACCAGGCTGCTAGTGCTGGCTCCGCACAGTGCATCCGCATGCTTGCGCAGAGCGGCGCAAACGTCAATTGTGGGGACAAGAATGACTCGACGCCGTTAACACTACCATCGGAGGAGGGCCACCTCGACGTTGTCTAGCTGCTGCTCCAACTCGTTGCCAACGTGGATGCCGTGGTCAGTGATGGGAGCAGTGCATTGTTTTACGCGTCGCTAAAGGGGAAAGTTGAAATTGTTGAGCTGCTCATTGCGCATGGTGCAGAGGTAAATAGACGGAACGGGGAGGGCCAGACTGCACTTCATTGGAGCTCTCAAAACAGGCACATTGAGGTTGCCAGGGTTCTGTTAGTACATGGGGCCGATCTCGAGCCTGTCGATTCAGTAGCATCCTCAATAGAAGAGTTGGGCATATTCTGCAAAGGAATGAGTTGTACTGCTTTACTTTTATCTTGTGGATAACCCCCATGATACTGAAGCCCAAAATCCCTGCCGTCCTCCCCCGCCTGTCCCCTACCTTCCTAGCAACAACTTACAAAATTCCCAGCGCCCCAAACGCCGCCACGACGTCCTTATCCACGCGTTCCAACCACTCCTCCCGAAATGCCTTCTCGCCACCTGCTGCCTGAATCGTGTCCTGCAAGTGCTCGCGGATGAACGCAATCAAATTGATCCTATGCACTGGGTCCGAGTAAATGAGCTCGCGCCGCCGCACATCCTCAGGCGCCTCGGGCTCCGTGGGGAGCTCATCTGCAGAGGGGGCAGCGGGCCAGTGGAGGCAGCTAGTATACGTTAACTTCCGAATTACCTCGAGAAACTACCTTGATAAAGCGGAATGAAGGAAGACACATTATGTGCAGGGAACGACTTACTCAGCCGACTTATCATCCAACCCATCCGTCAACTCACTAACCACATCCGTCCACAGCGTCATCAAGCTCTGCAACCTTCCCAGAATCCACGGCTGCGCGAGCTCCAGCAGCCGCGTCAGCGCCAGCGCGCCCAGCTTGCGGCTCGGCCCGTCGCCAATGTTCTCGAAATGCCCAAACCACTCCTCCAGCAGCCAGTCCAACGTCGCCTCCACCCCGCCGCCGCCGGCGCTGCTGACGCTGGCGATGGCGTCGAGCAGCACACGCGGGCTCGCGAGTCCGACGCGCGCCAGCACCGAGAAGTAGTCCGTCTCGACGACACCGTCGACGGCGTGGTCCGGCGCGCTGCGGTTCGGCCCGTGCGACTGGTGCAGCTGCCAGCCACCGTGCAGGCCCGCGAGCAGCTTCGCAAGAAACGAGGACGACAGCATGTCGCCGACGAGGACCTGCACGGCGGACTCGCCGCCGAAGCCGGAGGCGCCGCGGACGACACATTCAACTAGGTGCGTGACGATGCCGTTGGCGTCGGGCTTGAGGTTGCCGAGGAGCTCGGCGAGCGATGCGAGGAGAGCGATGCGGAAGTCGTCGGCGAGGACGGTGGCGGGGGAGAGCAGGAGGTACGATTCGGTGATCTCGAGGGATTTTCGTAGCGTGTCGGTGCCGAGGGAGAAGAGGGGGAGAAGGTGTGGGAGGGGAGAGAGGAGATCCGGCAGTGCGGGTTCTGGAGCAGATGGGGTTTGCGCAAGGATCGAGGACCAGAGATCGAGGGCGTCTTCTAAAAGGTATACCTGTGTGTCCGACCCAGGCTCGATGGAACTGCGAATGATGGGAAGGAACTGAGAGTGGTAAACGCGAGAATTGGCTTTCATGGCATTGGTTAGGCGGGAGAGCACTGTGAGAATGGCTTGTTTCATGAGGTGTTCTTCGCCAGATTGCTCCCACAGAGGTGGGAGTAGGGAGATGATGCTGTCGGCGTAAGGGGTAATCTTTATATGATTAACTTGAGCTTATCATAAATATCGCAAGACGCTAGGATTCTTACATGGTGATCCAGTCTCTCAACGAGACTGCTAATAGTACTCAGGAGCGCCATTTTTGTTTCGGGCAACTCGACTTCTCCAATCAATGCCATGAGCCGTGTCAAGACATCAGGTGTGAACGGCTTGAAAGTGACTGCTTTGAACTCCCATTCATCGGCAATATTCTTGAACTGTCTACCAGCCGTGACGCGAACGACCTGGTCATTGAGCGGGTCACTGTTGTCAAGGAGATGCCTAAAGATTTCGTAGACGAGAGGTTTGCTCTGCTCGGAGACCTTGATGCTAATCCATTGCCCTAGCAAAATCGCAATACGACGGCGGAGGATGTTGTAGCCTGGCTTCTGTTTCTGGACTTCTACTACTAGCGTGGAGGATATGAATGCATCGAAGTCGAGATGCTCATGCAACACGTCGGCGGAGAGACCAATAGCAGTATATACAGAGTCCTTAAAGAGGATATCTTCATTTTCGGGAGCTTATGCTTTATTAGTAGTTTTTTCTTCGAACTAGGCAATATTCAGGACTTACTAGCCACAGAATAGAAGACCTGTAATAAGGGCTGAATGAGCAAATCTTTGAAGTTCTTTGCCAAATCTAAGAATAACTTCTCCGAGCATGGTCGTATTGAGAACTCGTAATCTTCCCCCCCTTCTTCCCTCTTCTCCCACTCGTCCGGCTCCTCTTCCCATGACCGCAAGTCACTGGAACGGAAAACGAAGAATCGAGAAACAATTGTGGACATCATCTCTCGTACTAGGTCCTCAGTTAGTAGATCTGATTTGACAAGCTGTGTTGCTCGAGTCTTCTCCTCTTTCTCTTCCGCATGTCGGTACTTGAAGGTTTGAGCTGGGTAGAAGACCATCTTCAAGCAAGCGCGGATTAGCAGCAGTCCTTTTAGACAGATCTTTTCTATTATCGGGGTGTCATCCCCATCAGCATCCCCGTCCGTGCCAACCTTAGAAGATGTTACAGCTGTCTTCGAGCCAAATACCTCTCCTAATTTGGCAATTAAACCCCAGTAAGCACGGACTAGGTCCAAAGAATATGGTAGAAGGACAAAGGCCGCAGGATGAACCTGTGCCATTTCCACGTGTAATTTGGCTAGCTGCAAGATGTGTTTTCCTATGAGCTGCTGAACGTCTGGTGATAGTGGGGAATCTTCAAGTAGAGCAATTGGTAGGAAATCTCCGAACTGATTGCGAACTATGCCCCAGAACTCCTGTACATCTTTATCTCTGTTCGGAAACTCATATCCAGCGATCAGCAGGCGACGAAGAACCTTGATTGCTAGTAAGCTTTGCTCGATGTCTTCTAGAGCCCCGCCCTCATCGTCGCCTCCGTCGCGAAGGAAAGCCTGCCATCTTTGTACTTTTTCGATATATATTCGACCTAGGACATGGAAGATTTCCGGAGTGACAGACTGGAGGTTCGCCCTCGTCCGCATCAGTCTTCCAGTCGATAGCTCCTTGATAATATGTAGGAGAATTAGCAGAGAGCGTGGAAGATGAAGTCGATTTGCATTAGGTGCAATCGAGGAGCGGATGATCTGTATAAGCTGAGTGATAGCATCCGGCCTATAGTAAAATCAGCTCGTAATGCTTTCCATTGTGTATGGGCTTTATATACCAGTCGTTCGGAAATTCAAACCTGACTATCTTGGCTATGACCAAGGAATTTTGAAGAGCCAAGCGCTGATTTGCTTCGTTGATGCCGCTTTCGAGTAGTCTTGACCTGATTACAGCTTTCTCCTCCTTGCTAACAGCACTAGCAACTTATCAGCTTTCGCAAAGCTTCCGAGGGATTTCGTGCCTCACTTGGTAGCAGTCTTCCGCCAGTACTTGTCGATGCCATTCTTTAGCTGGATGATAGCTAAATAACGGACTTCAAGTGGCAGCGATTTGTCCACAAATACAGCCTAGGACGTATTTAGCATCGGTTTATTTCTCAGTATTGCGGCCTAGGATTGTGTACCTGTAGCAAGCTGTAGTAACCTTTATAGGTTTCCCACTTCTGGAGTTGTTTGGTACCTGTCTGAATTTGCTGCGGATCATTAGAAGCAGCTGAGCGCAGGACATGATACAGTATGCCCTCGGTCAGTGGGTTAGCCTCTCCAGGCACCTCGATGAGGTATTCCGCATCCATGGTTTTCTACGCTTGCACGTCACGCAAACTGACACCCCTCCCGGTTAGCGCCGTTTCCCCCTTTATGTAAGCAAGATTACCCCGCTTCAACTTCGGCTCTACTTCGATCACCGCTGCACCGCCCTGCTTAGGATGCTCACCTTTAACCTCACCTTTGCTTAATGCTCAGTTTGCTAGTCTATAGTTCTTACCTCCACTACCCAATATTGATAGCCCCGCTAGCCATTCTTCTAAGATTTCTGTTAACTCTACGCAGACTATGCCTCCAGAGGTGGTCCGGCTCTTGGGAACATAAGTTGGCTCGGAAGTGGAACTTCCGAGAGAGGGCCCAAAACCGGGGCAACGAAGCAAAAATAGTGCTCTCAGGAGGCGTCTCCTCTCTAACCAATATACGCTTTGCGCTTATTTAAGATCCTTATCGTGTTATCTTCAGTTTTGGCCCTTTTTTCTCTGTTTATACAGGTCGTTGATGAGCTTGACGAGAGGTCGCAAGAACTTCGTCAAGCGAAGGAGAAGGGTAGTGGCAAGCCGACTACTATTGTGAATAGGATCAAGTCCAACCGAAGCTCGAGCCAACGACAGAGAGAAAGCATCAGGAGAAACTAGAGGAATGGGAACGGTGAGTTTGCACTTGTATGGTAAGATGATCTCGTAAATCGAATATGAAAATAGTTTGTGTATGCAATATCTGCGAAGAATCGATTATAATAAAGAGCTTTGGAGAAGTTATCAACAACAACAATATCATTGGCTTCAATATCGACGACTGTCTTCTAGCAGATACTTTATTTGATCTTCTTAACCACCTAGATACCTACACTGCTCCTGCTGCCACACCTCAAGTCATCAACACCCGTAAAGCCATCCACCCCTTGTTCCTATCCGTCCCTACCTATACAGTCCCCATCACGTCGGTCGTCGTTGCGTCTGTCTATACCACATCCGTCGTCATTGCGTCCGTCGTCACTGCATTCGTCTTCACCACGCCAGTGCTCACCACGTCCGCCCTCACCACGCCTACCTCCATCCTCTCTTGCTCAGGCTCCGATTCCACCTCGCCCATCGCATGCGACTGCAGCTTCTCTTCCGCTGAGTTCTGATCCTAGTCTGTCAGCATCGTCAACATCACCAGCATCTTCACGCCACTCATCGACTCCTCAACTATCAGCACCTTTGCTAGCCCCGTCGCGCCGTCCGTCACCGCAGGCCTCACCCTCACTTTTCCTTTCAAATACACGACACCTCGCGCCGCTTGCGTAATAAGCCAAACCGTTCTCCCCTTCACAGCGATTATATACACAACCCCCACTTGCGCGACTTCTACATGCCATCGCAGACCCCTTTGAAATCCCATAAGCCTCCCGGCATCCTATAGTGCACGTTTAATTTTAGGTGTCACTCAGCTAGCGCGTTCGGACGAATAGTGTAGGGGGTTTCTGGAGGACAAAGATTTGAATTTGAATTGAATTGATTGGTTGATTGATTTATTATTACAGCCTCGGCTAGACAGCGAAAGTTTACCAGTATAACTCTATGTCCAGGGACACTGACGTCCATTTTCAGATGGTTTGCTCGCTGTTTTAAGCAGCGCTTGTCCCAAGCGCTAAGGCCTAAGCGAAGTGTCTCTCCCCCATCAAAACTTCTAACTGCGTACTTCCATATTTAATTACCCATTACCAGGACGGCCCTATATTCTAAGAAGTGGGTTATCTATTATCCTACTAACTTATAGTCGGTTATAATGGACCTCCCTGGCTTTTAACGTCCCCTAGATATCTATAAAGCTTAATACGCCCACTGCAGCCTTCTACTCAGCATTACTTCTATTAACCAACCATATTAGTTTACTCTTTTTTCTCTTCCTATACTTTAGTTCTTTTCCTATACCTGCTTAATATTCTCCACCATTTTGCTAATTATATTAATAATTCTATACTATTACCCAACTTACTCTATTACTCTGCCTTACCTTAATTTATAAGTTGGACTCCGCGCCCGCCCTATTACTATAGCAATACCCTTTTTTTTAGGAACTAAATTAATATATACCCTTCCTATATAATAAGCCGAAGGAAAGCCTAAGGTATAAACCTGGGCGTAAGTATAGGCATAAACTTAGGTAGAAACCTAGATAGATACCTAAACGTCCGCCTATTTAACGACGTAAGCCACTAGCGCAGCTAAAATATTCAGCTAAGCATTATAAAAAACTTTGCGAAGAATTTAAGAAGATAGGTCTTATAAAGAAAAATTATTTACTAGTAATAAAGAATAATATAAACAAAATTTTAACATAATGGTTAAGGTAAGAGTGCTCTTATCTAAAATGCAATTCTATAGCTTATTATTTAGGTTCTGCGAGAATATAAAAAAACACCCTACTTAACTTCTTAAGAATGCCTTAAACCATAACGTTAAAATTTTTTTTTAGTGGATTGTAGATAATTATCTATTACGGAAAAGGACTAGTATTTGTTAGAAATATAAACACTAGCAATAGCTCTATTAAAAATATGCTAAGAAAGATTAGCCTAAAGACGTTAATAAAGAAATTAATAACATATAGAAATTACTTTAAATATTTATAAAATCCCGCTAACTATTATAGTATATTAACGGACCATTAACTAAGAATAATGGGCTTAATATATCTACTAAGGAGAAGCCAGTAATAAATGTTAATGATATTTTTTGGGTTTTATATTATTACTGGGCTTATAATATCTCCATATTTCTAGATGGGCGATAGAGTCTATAACTTACATTTTTAATACTTATTTATATATATATAGTATCTTAGCTAGGCGTATTAGTCTATATAAAGAGAAATGCGAAAGTAGTAACTTAATGCGCTTTTAAGACCTATAATAAGGATAGAGGAGTAGGAGATAGTATAAGTAATAACAAAATTAATGATGGAGATGGGGATGATGATAGTGAAGACGAAGATAATAGTAAAATAGATAACTAATATAATGGAATTAGCGAAGGATCTAAGGAAAAGGACGAACTTATTAATACTTTATGTTATAAATATGTTATACTTATCCTTATTTAAGAGCTAGGGGCTAAACAGGACCTTATTGCTATGGAGATTAATTTATAATTTACTAAAGGGTATAGACGGAATTCTAAACGGTAAGGTATATATAACAAGTTTCTTTTTAATAAATGCTAAATTAGATATAGTAAGATATTTTATCTTTATAAGGTTAATAACCTAATCTTTAATGTAATAATTTATATAATTGTCCTAGGAATTCTTAATAATGCCTTTAAACTTAAATTCTAGACTATTAAGTAGGTTTTTATAGTTTAAGTTAACCTATATTAAACGACCTCGCGTTTAAAATAGAAGAAAAGCTAGGAAAATAAACTAATATTTTAGTAAGTAATTATAATAGTAGACGGGATCGGAACTTTAGATAAGCCTATACCCTACTATACTTTCCTCTACTATATTTAGCGGCTAGGCTTTATAGCCGGAATAATATAAATCTTTAATCCCTATAATATTTAGCGAGGAATAGGTAAAGTGGTTAACGCTATAGCAACCTAAGCTTAATTATAATAGGTTATGGGTTATAAAGATACTAGTGTTTATTAGGCTTATATAAATAAGCGGATTTTATATAATATTTAGGCTACTTTCCTCAGCCGCCCTTCTACTAACGTACTTATAAAGTCCCTAACGTATATTAGTTAAAATATTAACCTACAGGTTTCTAAAGCGGTTGCAGATATAATAAATAATTCTCTTAAAACTTATCCACTTATTATAGAGCTCCGTTAGTAGCGCAATGCCTTATCTAAAGAAACTAGGGAACTATATAATACTCTTAAAAATGCATAGGCACTTAGGAGTGAAGAGTATAAATTGTATATATAAGCTGCATTAGAATTAAAAAAATAAAAAAAGGCCTTAAAAAGGGGGAAACGGAAGGAAATATGGCTTAAATTTTTTAATAAAATTAAGACTGAAGATTTAAGGCGATAGCTTGCGCTATCGGCTGTTAGTTTATATAAGAAAAAATAGAAATTAAAACTAGTAGAGTATAGTCCTAAACAAAAACGCGTTATTTAGCTCTTATGTAAATGTCTAGCTAATCTTATAATATAAGAAAATTTCTAATATTAAATTAACGCAATTAAAGCCTTGTTTAATCTATGCTAGGTACTAAAACCTATAGTTAAGCGTAAGGTTATCTGTAATTGTAATTGGGGCATCCTTCCTACTTTAGAGCTAAGTTTAAAGCTAATAGTTAAACCTAAACCGGGCCCTGTAAAGATTATAAATTAATAGTATCTCTTCTGCGCCTATAAGCCGGGAGTATATACCCTTTTCTATTACCTGCGTAAAGTAAGGGAACATATTAAGAGGTAATATCTTTGTTTTTTTAAATAGAATAAACTAATCCTATGTCCAGACCTATATTGCCACTTATTAGGAATAATGCTCTTTAGATATAAGCATTTTAAAAACCATATATTTATAGAGTATAGCGCTTCTCTACTAACTTATACCCTATAGTCCGTTACTCTTAGTTTTTTTCTTTTTCTTATAGTATTATAGGAGGTTATGTTCGTCCTATTTAGGAATTAGTAAAGTATATCTAGGATAGATATAGTTCGCCAATAGTTAGTGGTTATTGGCTATAAATAACCTACTAAAGTACCTCTTTATAAGCAATTTTACTAAAGGAGGCGGGTTAAGCGGCCGTTTAACTAACTATATTATTAAAATAAAATACCTTATACAAATTGTTTAGGACTGGAATTTCTTTATAGCATAGTATACTACCCTAAAATTTCTTTTAAAGTTAACCTATATAGCGCTAAGGATGGCTTTAACCGTTAAAGTAAGTGTAGTCTTTAGCTCCTCGCCTTTTTATAAGGGATTTTCCTTTAAATATGTTCTTAGATTTTAATCCTTTGCTATTTTATACAATTTTTTATTTATACTAATGTCCCTTACTAGTTTATTTCTACTTTCTATATTTTGTTAGAAATATATTACCTATCTTATTATATCTATACCTATATCTATTCCACTTAGGTACTATTTATTAAGCATATAAAGGCGTAAAACGGTATTACTAAGTAGTATAAGACATTTGTTTCCTTCCGTTGGCCCTTTAATATTAAATTATAATTTAGAAGTATCTGCTATAAGGAAAACCTAGCCTAGCAAAGCCAAGTTTTTAAAGTAATAGTTAATTCTATCTTATAACGAGTTATAGTTTAATATTATTACTTTCTGCTAAAGGATATAGGGTAAGTAGGTTATAAAAATCTGTAACTTGTATATATATAATGGGAAACGTAATATGCTATTAATTGGAAGACTAAAAGATAAAAAAGAATAATGACTTTACCTTATTGTAAGAGGCTTTAGAGCCTTACTATATATACTAAATAGGTGATAAAGACTAACGTTAATACTAACGTCGATTTGAAACTGTTACCTTATTGCTACTTAATTAACATTGCTAATAGGTAATAAAAAGGTAATAGAAATAGTATAAAGTTATAAGGTAATAAGCAACTAGAATAGGAATAGGATAATTATTAAAATCTAACTAAGTCCTAGCTACGTATAGTAGATTCAGCTTAAGTACCCTATAATACTCTGCTTTAAAAGCGGATTAACTCCCGGCTTTAGAGCTAAGAAATAGTGTTATATGCTGATATTCTTTTAGAGGGGTCTGTGATATAGATATAGGGGTCTGTGATATAGATATAGGGGTCTGTGATATAGATATAGGGGTCTGTGATATAGATATAGGGGTCTGTGATATAGATATAGGGGTATGTTATACTATAAGTTAGGCTGTATTGCGAAGTTTAATAGTTATAAGAACTGGTTGGGGTTAGGGAATTTTGGTGCTTTTAAGTTGACTTAGTAACTTCGCCATACTAAACAACCTTTGCTTATTATTATAGCCGAGTTTAGTACGTAAGACTAATAGAAGGGCCTATAGTTAGTGATATTAGTAAATACGGCGGTGCTTATTTGCTATAATGCTAAGTTTATTACTGTTATTAGTCCTAACGCTAACTACAGCCTACTTTCTCTACTTATACTTTCTCTATTTACTAACCTTAAAAAGTTAACCCCTATTTATTAAGATGTGTCCGCTAAGGCGACTGCTAAGAGATCTGCTTATAGGTGGGGTAAAATCCTAGCCATATAAGAACCCGACTTTATAATATACTGTAAAAGATTAAGAATTGGCATTCCTTAACTACCGAAGATTAAAAAATATGTACTCTTATACTATCTACCTACCCCTTCTGCTAAATAAGAGTTTAAAATCTTAATTATTAAATTAAGCCTACCCTAGCCTAGTGCTACTAAGCTTTATAAAGTCTACTATTAAGGTTCTAACTTTGTAAATACCCATACGGATTCCTTAGTTGTGGTTCGCTATCCTTATCTTTATAGCAGCCGATAGTGGAGCCGGTAGTGGCCTTATACATAATTTTAGGATTGGTTTTCTGTAGATATTCTATTAGGATACTTAGTCTCTTGCATAAAGCAACTTATAAATTTTAATAAAAGATAAAACCAGCCTAATAGAGTTCGGCTTTCGTTTTCGCCTCTTTAATACCTAGATAGAGCACTAAATAACTAATAATAGCTTTTTTAATGCTCTTTAACTCGTTAGCTTTATACCACTTCTTATATTAGTCTACTACCTTATACCTTTTACTTAATACACTAGAAATAGCTTTAAAAAGGAAACTTAGAAGAGAAGATAAATATATAACCTAAAAGTGTTAACATTAGAAAGGATAGAAAGTAGAGGATTTTATATATCTTTAACTTGTTAGGCTTTTAAAGGCCTAGTTATATAACTATCTTGCTTCCTAAGGATTAAGTATTATAAATAGAAATACAACCTATAAGTAGCTAGGAGGAAAAAGGATGTTTAGAATACAAAGAGATATCTTCTATACTAGTTTTACGCCTCGCTATACTATATAATAGAGCATAGAATTTAGTTAGTGTAATATTCTACTAGTTTGAATTAAGTGAAGATAAGAGTGTTAGCGATGTTAGGTGTTAGTGATAATAATAATATAGGATTAAGTGGCCGAGTTATATACTAGCGCTATATAGTTATAGGAAATTGGAGTTATCTATAGGCGCTAGTATATAAGGAGCCGTGCCTATTATTCCTATAATAAATAATATACGCGTTTTGTAATATCTCTTTATAATACCTTTATAATACATAGAAGTCTATTCTCTTAAACCGTCTATTTATATCAAGTATAATATATAGCTACTACATAAATATAACAAAGTAGTAATGTTAGCAGAATTCCATTATAAGGCTAATAAACGGAGCAGATCCTTTAAAGGTTGTTATATAGTAGAGAACATAGGTATCTAAGCTGTTTACAGGCGGTAGACTCTAGGGGGTAGGCGGAATAATTACTAGAGTAATATTTATTCCCAGCGTTAGTGATTTTATAGTTTATAAAACTGTAATAGAATATAGTATATATGATATAATTAGCAAGCATAAGCGCGGACGGTACTCTTCTATCTAACATTATTAGGGTTTTAAGTTAGGCGGAATTATAAATACTATTACCCCGCTATATAGTAAGTACGTAACCCCATTATTTAATTCCTAACGCTAGTAAGAGAGAAATAAGATTATAATCTAGGAGCAGAGCGAATTATATTATGCTATAAGATAGTAAGGTTTAGCTATATATAGCTAAAGACAAAAAGTTACAAGTTTAATCCTATTCTTAGACGTATTTAAAGCTTTTAAAAAGGACATGTTGCTAATAGTAAGGCCGGTTTAGGCGCTTATAGCTAGGCATGCGATACTTAACTAAATTTAGTTTAGCGGACTTTGGTTAAAAGTAAAGGAAAACTTCTAATAGCGCCCTAAGGTAGAGGCCAGTTTCGCTAATAATTATAGCTATCCCTAAGAGGTATCTAATAAAATAGAAAACTTTACCTAAATTTTGAAATTTCTAGGATTATGTTGCCTGAGAAATTTGAGGGACATTAAAATAAGGTATAATAGTAATATTATAGTTTTCTTATCTACTGCAACTCGCTTCCACATAAAAGCCTCCTATATTAAAATATTGTCTTTATATACAAATTCGAATATAAATCGAATATAATTGTATGCGTATACTTTATTAACTCTATTTCTTTACTATAAGCCTAAGGCTTCCTTCTACTATATTTGGCAGATTTGCGTCGCCTTATACTACGGCTAGGCAGGGTATAGCTAGTAAGGGGGGAGGCTTATTAAATAATTGAGTACGGCATTTGCCTATTACGCCCTTATTACACCGTCCTTTTAGCTTAATAGGATTGCAATTTAAGTAGGCGATACCTGTTAAGACTTAGTAATAAAGAGGCTAGTAAGAAATAGAGTTTTATATATTTTAAGTAAAAAAAGTACTACATATACGATTATATACGATTTATATTCGAATTTATATATAAAGACGATATTTTAATATAGGAGGCTTTTATCTAGAAGTAAGTTGCGGTAGATAAGAAAACTATAATATCTAATAGGGCACCCAAAACTGTAGTAACCCTATACTGCTAACTTTTCTCCTTAACTAACTCCTTTATATAGATAGGTTCTTTTTTATAGGCCTATTTTTCCTAAGGGCGGACCTTTTTATCCCTAAAAGTTATCCGTTTGTTCCCCCCTAGTTATTAAGAGATTAAGTTTAAAGTTAATAAGCTCCCGTACTCTTAGTGAATATATTCTTTTAGTAATCTATTTAAACTAGCGTTAAATCTACTTTAATTTTTTAGTCTAAATATAAGTTACCTATATAGGCTAATCCGCCATTTTATATCTAATTGGCGCGAGTATAAATCGCTCTATTCTTCTATACTATTAACCCTAAATATCTTATTAGCCCTTTATACCTATCCAGTAAGCTCCTTAAGATAGATAAAAGTAATTTCTATTGTTTTACCTTTATATTTATTCCGGTCCCTATCGCGTATAAAAATCCCTTAGTTACTAGATCGCCTCCTAAACTTAAATCTACAAGATTTAGTTTAGTTATTGCTCTAAAATTTATACTAAGCTAAATTTTAGTATCTTTAACGGTTAAAATGAGTTTTAGCCTTTTTAATCTTATAAATAAAGTTTCTAAATATGTTAAGGCCGTAGAGGTAATAGAGAAATTACCTAAGTAGAACCTCCGGGTAATTTACTATAGTTTAGATAGAAAAGTTATTAAAAAGTTTATAATAATCGGTAAGGATAATTTAATTGTAAATATCCTTAAGAATATTAATACTTAAGATATAGTAAATTATATTATGGGAATAGAGCGGTAAAGAGTAGGATATATAATAATATTAATTGGAGAAAAAGTATAAAAGTAGGTGCTAAAGCGTTTAGTACTAGAGGAAAAGGTAGAGATATTAAAAAGGATTAAAGACTATTAGGAAGAGTTAGAATGTTAATAACTAGATAGGATTTTTAAGGAATATATTAAGGTTAAGAGATTTCTAGAGTATTACCTAAAAATAATAAAGAAATGTATAGTATATAAGGGAGGGTATTTATTAGGGGAGTTAGTACTAATAGCAAACTGCTAGAAGTATAGCTTTTATAATAGATGCTGTTAGGAGGATAAAGTATACCTAAAGTGTAAGGAGGAGGAAAGTAACCGTAGCTCGGAATAGTAGCTTTTATCCGCTAATACCTTAGCCCTCTATCTTCTACTAGGTGCTAGTTTTAATCTTTATCTCTTATATATATAAGAGAGTATATTATATAAATAAATAATATTATTAAAGTAAGCGTGTATACAATTATCGCTTAAAGGGAAATTATCTATAAACTATTATAAGCGTTCGGATATTGTCGGCTAAAATAGTATATAACGCTGCTAATAACTAAATATTCTAACTTTAGCTTAACACTCTAAGGACTTAAAAGGAGGGGAAAACTAGCCTACTTCTGCCATTCCTTAAAAAGTATTCTTAACTATTAAAAATGTTTATACTTTATCTAACTATTAAATTAATTCTTATAATAGCGGAGTATCTTAAACGTGTATGCGATGTTAATGCTCTTATTATTATAGGTTATTACTTCTACTATATATTAAATAATGAGCTTTATAAACGCGATAGCAGCTCCGCAATATATTAGGCAGCGAAGTTTAGGTAGGCTAGCACTGCTTAGAAGGCTGTTCCGTTTATTAACATTAACGACCTTATTAAGCCCTTACTATTAGCCGTAGAGGAAGGCTATATAGATATAGTTTGCCTACTACTAAAATGGGGCGCGCCTATTAACGTGCTAAGAGAAGGTAAAAGTGTGCTTTTAAAACTTTCGTGGAGAAGCAACGTAGAAATTGTTAAACTATTGCTTAAGTATAGGGCCGAAGTCAAGCCTGCTAATGGACGTATCCCGTTAAATATAGCCATTTCCTATAGCTAAAAAGAGATTATATATATACTATAGGATGCTAGAGCACGACTAAACCCCTTTATATGAGAGGCAGCTATATATAACCTGGTTAAGATTGCTTTTATTTAACTATTACTTAAAGAAGGCGTTATTCTTTATAAAGAGGACTTTAAGCCACTTTATTTCGGCTCGTGATTTCGCCTAAAATAAAAAAAGGCTATTATAAACTTGCTACGCCGCGAATAAATAAAAAGAGTTAGTAAGTACTAGGTCGAGCTAGATTTCTAGGCTTTGCTTATAGTATATATATAGTTTTAAGATTCGTATTACTGGTATTTTAGAGATTACGACTATAAAGCTAGCGAGAAGTTAAGGATAGAAGTATAGTTATATTGCCATAGCCTCCTTACTAGAGAGCGAGACGAGGGTACCTATGATTTGTTAAGAAGGATTAATATAACTCCTAAAGTTTAATAGATTAACTCTTAGCTAATAATATTAACTTAAGTTAGCTTGCTATTAACGGAGACTACTTATACTATATATGTATTATTATATAACCGGTAAATTTGGTTTAGTAGTTGTTTAGGTGGATATAAAAAACCTAAAAGCTACCTAAATGCCACGTTATAATAGCTATTGCTACCTTTTTGGCGAGGATATAGGGATAGGGTATAAACTTCGATCTATTCTATATCTCTCTTAAATAAAGTACACTTTTATACTTAGCTAGGTAACGTAATAGCTCTTTATACTTATAAGCGGGCCTCCTAATTGTTTTATTGCTTTTAGTTAACCTTTATAGCATACCCTTTTAGAGCTTTATAAGTTGATATTTATAAAGCTTAAAATCCCTAAAAGAGTATATAGTTTTTAATCCTTCTTTTAAAGTCTTTTTAAACTTTTATAAGCTTTTTAGTAAAGCTTAGCATCCTTATTTATAGAAAATTTCTTCTATCTAAATCTAGCCCTTTTATACTTTCTCCTATTCTGATTATATTTTAGGTTTTAAAGCTTTTAAGTTAAGCTAATTACTATATTGTAACCGCCCAGCTCTGTCTAGAGTAGTAGTTTTCTTTACCTCCCTAGGAGACTTCCGGCGTATAAAAGACTTTTGGCGTATAGGAGATTCCGCGAAAGGGATAGGAGCGTTAAAGTCCTCTTTAATAAGGATTAGATAATCTACGTAATTGTTAATATATATATAGTATTCTTTTTTTACCTCTTCTTATATTTTGGTATACCTTTAGAAGATCTAAATAAACCTTAATGGTTATTTTTAAGGTTTTGCTCTAAATTTAGGTATTACTGCTAGATAAGTTTACCTAGCTGCTTATAATCTTCTATATCCATCTACTCCTCTTTTATAGACTTTAATTAGTATTTGTTAGGGCTAATATAAAAGAGCGTGTGTTATATTACCTTCGTTAGAGTAAACTTCTATAGTATTAGTGTAAGTATATAGCTTAGTCGTGTTTTCAGAGCTAAAACCTTCCGTAGGCACGTACTATTTAAACTCCTTTATTATTTGGCCAGCCATTATTATGGAAGTATTTGCTATTTTAGAGAAGTAGCTGGAGTAGCAGAAAATCTGTTTAAATTGGGTATTATATACTTAAACGTCCTTTGGCATAATTTTGTTGATAGAAGGTTTAGGGTTAAGAGAATCGGTTATGGCTAAGCCTTACCCGCTACTAATTAAGAAATGCTTTAGGTAGGATATAGGGGATTTGCTTATAAGCTCTGTAGCCACTAGGCTGTTAGTAGTAAATATTATAGGAATTACGTAAGTCTCTCTATTTAGAGTTTTATTGGCTTTAAATCCCGTAAAGGTATCTTTAAATATAAGAGGAATAGGACCGGTAGAATTAAGTATAGAATCTACCTATGCTAATCTTAAATAAGTGGCTTTGGAGATGGAGAAATGCTTAGAAGGATATTTAAAGTTAGAATAATCCATTGCTAATATATGCGGTGGGTTTGTTTAAAAGGAGATAGGGTTATTTAAGAAGGGAGATAGGTTTATTTAAAAAGTGCAAATACTGGGGTTTAAATACTACTCCTTACTATTCTATATAATATGGGTTTCCGCTTAAAGATAGGGTAGTATTAGGGGATGTTCTTAACTAAGGATTTCTGCTTTATGTTATTAAGCCCCTAATCTAACTATATAAGATAAACTTAGCCTAGGTGGTTCCTAAGCCCAGATAAGACGCTTCGTGCCGTTTACCTATATAGTAGAGCCTTTAGAGCCCTTAGTATAAGCTAATTAACTACTCCTACTGCTGTCTATTATGCTGTATAAGGTATATCCTAAATTGCTAAGGCTTTAAGGCCTCGCGCCGGCTTCCGTTCCCCCTATAATAGTGGCACTTTTATATATAGTTCCGCTTAGCTAATTTATAAGCCTTAGCCGTAAAAGTTGCTTTAGGTTATTTAAACTAAAGGCCGTATAACCTTCTCTCTTAAGGTAGTAGATATTTTAGGTTAAGGGATATAGATATACGCCGCCTAATATAATACTTATACGTAACGGTCTATTTTAGGTGCTACGCCTCTAGGGTATAGTAAGGGCACGCATTATATAAACCCTTCTCCGGTTTAGTAGGGTAGGGGCTACTATAGTGTAGCCGCGAGGTATATTATTAATATAGCAATATTGGGGCCTTAAAGATGGGATTATATATAAAGGTATAGTCTGCCTATATACCGTAAGTAATAGGAGGTAGTAAAAAGGTTTTATAACTTAACCTAACTTATATATTATCTCTTAGGTAAACTCTATCCTTTACTTAGTTATTAGAGTTCGGGTATTAACTATATACTTATAGCTACGCTAAACAACTAAGGATATAGGCGTGGAGTAAATTTTAGCGTTGAAATGGGCTAAAATAGGGGCGTGGAGATATTGGCGTAAGGGAAGTATTAGCGTAATTGCAGTGCTAGTAATGGTAAGGGGTCTCCTTCGCTCTTTTTAGTTAAGCGATCCTAAGAAGTCTCTTACCCATAGCTTCTGCTATTAGATTTTAAAATAATTACACCGCGATTATAGAAGTAATGTTATTATAGCCTTTATAACTATACAAACTAAAAGAGGCTTAAACTATTACCGTAATGATGTTTTTTTTAGTATGCGTTAGATACTAGCAAAACTACTTTCTTACGAAACCTTTAGTGAAGTGTAGGTTTGCGCGCTACGCTAGGTTATAGAAGAAGTCTTAGAAATAGAGGCCGGTTAAAAAGGGGATTAATATAGGAGACGCTTATATTTATATTATAGGCTATATTAACTGCGGTTATAATAGAGGAAGACTTATACGCGAGGGAGGCTTAGTGGAGCGTTAATTACCCTTTCTATACTTTGGGGGTCTGTAGCGTATTATGCCTTTTTACCGGGAATTACGCCGGAGAACTAGATATATATATTTGAATAAAGCGGTTTTGGTTACATAAGTAGCTGGTCTAGTATAGGGATATTCTATTATGGCTTAGCTAGTAGCGCTAGTATTATAAGTTTGGAAGTTACCACTGGTGCCTATAAGAGGGTTAGGATATATAAGCTAGTGGATAAATAATGCGGTAACCGCTAGTAGGGGGTAGTTTCTATAAGAGGATAAGCCCTTAAGATGTCATTATACTTATTAGGCCTATACGCAATAAGGAAGTATATATAATTAAGATCCACGGTTTAATTTAGGGCTCTATATATGCCGTATCCTAATTGCAGATTATATTGGTTCTTATTCGCTAGATAGCTAAATTTAAAGCCTAAACTAGGTAATATCGGCCCTAGGCTAGATTTTTTAGCTATTGATTTGTTAAAGGGGGTAGAGGCTGTAAATAACCGCCTTACTGGCCGCACCTATGTCGCTATATTAAAATACTTAGAAGATATAGGGTAATATAAACCATTATCTTTAATGTAACTATTGTGTGGAGGTATAGTAAGGTTAAATATGGATAGAGAGGGGATTAAGCCCCGTCTGTAGTTGTATCTTAACGCATTTATAATACGACAGTTATATTATTAAGTTAGTATATCGGCTTAGCCTTTAAGCCTTAGCTTTCTAGGTAGAGCTAAGTAGAGCCTATATTTAGCTCTTTTATAAGTTATATAAGAAGAGTAGGACATATAATCAACAGTAAGTGATTTAAAGGTAAAGGTAGGGGATAGCACGTTATATTTAATTAAGGTGTGCCTTATTTTTAACTCTTTAATAAGGTACTGCTAATATTGCTAAGCTATACCGTTTATCCTAAAGCCTAAAGGCTTAGATAATGCCTTTAACGCAGTAAAGTAGGTACATTAATAGTGGTTTTTAAGTGGCTTTATTATTTACTGGCTTACTAATATAAATAGAGTATTTTATCAGCTATAGAATGTAAGAATAATTTAGGGTGTAATAATCCTAGTATAGAAGAAAATAATGGCGTAGTAAAGCCGCCTAAATGTACTTTATCTTAATACTACTATTTATTAGAGTCCTTAGACTCTGGTTAGGGTATAAATTATACCTAAATAAAAAATTAAGAGCCTTAAAAGAAGCCGGAATGAGACTTTAGAGTGTATAGGTAAATAATATTAGAGAGGCTGAAAATGAAATTATAGAATATAAGCGGAAAAGGATACAGATGAGCTGCCTTTTAGTGTTTAGCCTTGGAGTTATTATAATGTATTATTTGTTTATAAAAGACGCTTTATATATAGGATTAGAGTTAAATAGTTTGCACCTTTATGGTGTTTATATCCCTGCTAATAATTTAGTTAGTAGGTGCTTTAGTTTCTATAGCGAACTAAAATTATATTACTAAGTTCGGACCACCTCTTGCACATTATTACCTCTTATATACTTTTTCTTACTAAAAAATACTAAAATAAAGGTGCGCTAAGCCGCTTTCTACCTATAACACTTTAGATATATAGTTAGTGCTTCTTATATACCCTAAGACCTAGTATAGGAAGTAGGTGTGCTATATATTAGGATACTTATAATGCTTTACGTTTAATAAGCTAATTAGCGGATTTTAAGCTTCTTTATTGTTAAGCAGTATAGAATAGACGTCGACCCCTTATAGCTGTATTTCCCACTAAGCTATAATAGATGTATAGGGACGTCTTATATTATAGAGCTTATTTTAGCGTTTTATATTTTCTAAGTATAATATTTTTATCTATGGATACGTATAAGCAAAGCTATAGATATGCTTTGGATTTTAGGTAGAAATAGCCTATCTAGTAAGCAACTAGTATAGCTATGCCGCAATACTAGCAACCCGGAAGCCAACAGCGCCCGCTATCCAAATTTGCATTTATAGTGTAGCTATTTTCCTTAGGCGTACTTATAATATCGACTTAGATATTAGCTTTCTGTAATTATTTATTATAAGCCTATAATTTCGCATTTATGTGTCTTAAAGCTTAGGTAGGCATAGTAACTAATAATAAGCTAGAATATTACTTTAGTCCTTAGAGCCACCTTTGTTCCTATAGGTATAAGGTCTAAGATATAATACGCTTAAAAATAACTAGCTTTGCTATACCGTCCTTCTAATAGAAGGTTAGGCCTGGTGTAATCGCCATTTTAAAGAGATAAAGTCTCTAAATATAAACTGGAAGCAAGCTTAGCAGGAAGCCGATAATATTAAAGGGCCCCTTAATTTTGACTCCGCTAACTAGAAAGTGGATAAGTTGTGTTTAGTTATTAATCTAAGAAGGTAAATTAGTGTACGCTTTTATAGGACTAGTAGTAATACTACTGACCGTATTTAGTGGATTATAAAACTAAAATAAGATATATAGGCCTTTACTAACTGGAGTTTAGGTAGGTTTTATGCTATAAGTATAATAAAGCCTAATTAGGTACTTTCTTTCTAATATTATACCTAGGGCTGAGCCTTGCCGAAACCGACCTTTTAAAGATAAAGATAGTAACGCTAACCACTCTCTAAAGCATCCCCGATAATAGCACTATTATAGTTTTAAAGGATTTCTACGCGGGCTTCTACGCAAGCACCGTCTGTTAGCTTTATAAAATTGTACTAGACCTTAACGACTCTCTACTAAAGTGTAGCGCTGTAAGTTTAGATTTAAGACCTCTGACGCCTAAGGATGGTGGTACTAATATACTGCGTAGCTGGTTTTAAATTATAGTATTTAATAAAAGCGACCCTAAGGTGCTCGAGTAGGTAACTAGAGTAGTAAGTATTAATAAATTCCTAAAAGGTCTCTACGCCAACTAGGTAGAGACTTACGTTGACTTTTTTAAGAAGGTATAGCGTCCGTATGCTCTTTAATATCTTAGGGTTACCATCTGGGTATAAACGCTTGCCGCTCTTAAATTTAAGAATGTGAGAATTCTAGGCGGCGTTATTCTATCTAATATAAAAGGCCTAAAAATGATTAAGCCGTGCTAGGATATACTCTATTAATGGCTCCTAAAGCTCCTTACTCCTTAGACTCTTTTAACTATCTATAAAAGCTTTAAAGATTATAGCTCTATTTATAAGCTATTAATAATAGGATTATATAATAAATATTGGTGTGACCTAAAAAGCCTTCTACTTAAATATACTGCTATAGTGTATCTTGGTTTTATACCTTCTAATAAGGTTAACTATAAGAGCTTCCTACTTTCCATAAACCTAAAGGATAGTTTAGTTTCGCAAGTCTAGTATTAAAACTATATAATAGAACAGATAGCTATAGGTGATTTATTAACCCGTTAGCTTTTAAATAAATTATAAAAGCGACCTGACTGCCTATTACTTATTATCTATAAAGGAACTAATGTTAATAATACGGTCTATCCGTCTAAAGACGATGCCCCTATTAGGCGGCGCCGTTTAGCGAAGACGGAGGAGGAACTTAAGAACGTTAAGTAAATAACTAAGGTTACTTTAGAAGATATAAAAAATACTTTAAGGAAAGACTCGATGTATAATCCGCTAGTGGTAGACTTTTAGTAATTTATTATTATTAATAAGCAACCTAGCTTACTATTCTTACTTTTTAATATTATCTAGGACGCTTTACTAATGCTTATTAATAACCCCTCCCTAAGGCAACTAGCTAGAAAAGTTATTTAAGACGTAATACTACCTGTGGTTTAGGAGATATTTTAGGAGGAAATAACCCTATAGAATACCTTTAATTTAGAATACCTACCCCCTTAGGATATTAAATATAAGGGAAATAGATTTAGGTCTTAGGACTTAGATAAAGGATTGCTTATAAGTTGCTAGTTTAAATTTAAGAAGTCTTATACTAGAGATAAAGATCGGTTTATTATATACGTCGTTTAGGATATGGAAAAAAGAGGTATAATTAGTTTTAATCCGGAATGCGGACCTACCTAGACTCGGCTATTAGTTATTTAAGGTATAGATAGAGGCCTTAACCTATACTTCCTATACGACTTTAGAGAAAAATTACTAGAGTTATTAGAGTCTATAATATTCTATAGAGCACTCCCTTTACCTAATTATCTCGTTAAATTTGCGGAGACCTTTAAAGAGAAGCATCTAAATACGTTTATGGCTAAGGGTTCTATCTAGACCTACTACTATACTTGGCCTATACCGGCTATTGAACAACTAGGGAAGGCTAGGCTTAATTTCGGTACCTAGTAAGGACACGTCTATTATTAGGGATTTATGCCGTTTAATAGACCTTAGTTGGAGCGAATATGGTAGTACTATGTCCACTACTATATAAACGTAAAATACCCCTTTATAATGTTCTACCTTATAAGCTTTATTATTTATGCCACTAATAAGACTAATATTTAAGATATAATGGCTGCTATTTTAGATAAAGCGGATACACATAGCTAGAAGCTTATAATTCCACCCCCCTATAATTAGACTTTGGATATCTAGAGTTTAAATTTAGATAGAACTTTTTATGGAATTAGACCTATATAGTGGTGTATTTACAGCGGCTTCGTTTTAAGCGTTTAATAATAAGATAATATAAAATTGTTAAAAAAAAATTTATAGATAGGATATATACGGCATATAGGTTGCGTACCACGTATATTGCATATTAATGTACTATGAGGGTTATGGGGAGTTTAGGATGTACTTAAGTATATATAATCCTTACCTAGATATCTTCTTTCCTTTATAGTTAATTTGGCATTTATTAGACGATAAAATACATATTATTTATCGTGAATTATTACTATATAACCTCTTGCCCACTAACCCGGAACGCCCTCGCTATAAGTTAGTTAGGCTTAACCGTATAATACTAGCCGGTTTAGTAATAGTTTATAATGCTACTAAAGTGTAACTAATAATAAAACTATGCCTAGGGATGCTAATAATAGGATGGACCCGCGACTAAATAAGGGAATTGGCGGACAAGGTGAGCATTATTAGGGAAAATCTAAAACAACCTAAATAGTTAACTGTAAAGTTTCTATGTGGGGATGCACCTTTATTAAATATTAAGTTAATGGCATTACGGAGACCTCTTCGGCCTCCTATGGCTATAGTTATTTAAACTATAGGTCTCTGCGAACTACTTATATATCGACTTACTTTAGAATAAAGTCGCAGATAAGATAATTCTTAAATTTAAAACTGGTGGGGGAATTAGGAACGTTACTAAAATAACATTATTATGGACTTAATATATTAAGGAATATGGTAAATATAAATTACCTTTCTACCTTTGGTTTAATAATAAAGTAAGGCTTATAAATGTTATTATATAAAGTGCAGAATAGAGTACTCCTAAGCAGAATTAAGTAGTATCCCTTATTTCCATTCTAATATCCAAGCCTAGTAAGTAAGCGTTAGAGTATATAGAGTGTAATATATAATAAGGGAAAGCGCAAACAATATAGAATATAGTTGCGTTTACTATATAAAGGATAATAAGGAATAAGTTCTTTCTGCTAACCTAAACCTGCCTATATAGTATTTGTAAATTAGAGAGAATAAACGCTAAAATACACTAATAGTAAAATGTAAGCACTATGCTAATAATTAAGCAACCCGTAATTGTCTTATAAAGGAGTCTAGCTAAGGCGTAATCTAGGTAATTAAGGTGATTAGAAGAATAGGAAATTAGTAAGCTAGCTAATAATTTAGAAACTTAAAGAGGAAGTAGTTTATAACTTATATAGTTTGTATAATTTATATAAAAGTATTTTATTCTAACCATTATATTCTAAGGAACTTGGTAATTATACTCTGGAGGTAAAAACTAAATATAAGTATTAGTAATTAAAGGCACCTAGTTAGACTTATTTATATTAACCTATAAAGTAAAAGCTCCGGCCTTTTCTCTTTTCTTATCCGTAACTATTACTAAGATAATTCCTATTAATCCTATTCCGGCGTATGCTATAGTAATATATACTGCTTTTAAGCATATTATATCTAGCTGCATCTTTTAGAAGTAGTTGGTTTTGGTAAGTAGCTAAGAATATAATAGACGCTGGTAGATTTAGGAAGTGTAAGTACTATAAGGTTAATATAATATATAGCGTAACTTTTAATATAAAAGAAAGGTAATAAGTAGAATAAAAAAAGCGAGTAGGGGCACGCAAGGAAGGCTAAATTTAGGTAAGCCGGCACTTAGTTTATTAATATAGTTCTTAGTTTTACTAAGCTAACTTTATAAGCTAGTTTTATATTATTTTTAAAGGAAGACCGCTAGAGGTGCTAATAATTGCTTAACTAATGGCTGGTGTAGCCAAGGTAGATAATATAGGTGAGGTGGATAGTATAGATAAGGTGGATAATATAGGTAAGGTGGATAATATAGGTAAAGCTAATAAGGCTAAGTAAGTTATTGACGTTAACTAAACGCTAAGGAGTAGCATTAGCTAGTAGGATGAGGATAAGAATAAGGAAGAAGAACGTATAATATAACATAGGACGGTAATAAGTAGGATGGAGATAAGGATATCTAATACCACCCTATTATTACCTTTAAAGGCTACACCGTACTTAAAACGGTTAATAATAGTAAAATCTGTCCTAACGCTTTCTAGTCTAATGCGACTATTAGGGAATTTTACTTAAGTAATCTATCTTTTGTCCTTTCCTATACTACTTAGGGTTTTTTCCTTTTTACGTTCTTGTTCTTCTTCTAGCTCTTTAGATATTAGTGGTTTAAAATAATAGAATTCCTATAATCTCTTAACCCCTTCCACTATAAGAAAGGATATGCTCCCCTTAACCCCATTTCGCTATTCCTTTACTCCCGGTTATAAATATTTGTTAAAATCGGCGTCCCTGTCCTTATTCTCCTCTCTCTAGCCTCCTTCCTATACCCTTCTACTAAGGATGCCGTAATATAGTATCTCGCTATATATAGGCATATTTCTAGCATCGTCCACTATATATATATATTAAGAGGGATTCGGATTCTATAATTAATATACACTTTACGTACTTCCTATCCCTATACGCCTTAGTTATGTATATTAAGCCGTCTAAGATCTACCTCTATACTGACTATAACTAAACTAAGATTAAGTCCGCTATTAAAACGGGGAATATATAGACTTATAAGGTCTTTACTACCTTCCTAAACCTCCTTTAAATTAACTATGTCCGGGTTCTGTAGTTCGCAGGCCCTAATGTAATAAAGCCTGTTAAAGCCATTTAGTATAAGTTAGACGTGCTACGCTAGGAAGAGGTCTCTAAGATTGGCGGTATTTATATAAACTAGGACGTTGTGCCGCTTAAGTCCCTAACTCCGCTGTAGAACGCGGGGTTTGCCTTTATTACTAGACGATAGTATAGCGGCGTAGAGGAGGACGGCACTATTAACGGCACGATTAATAATGGAGTTTTCTTAATAAAGCCGAATAGCGCCTTAATAAGACTTATGGTGCGCGAGTAGATAGCTACGTTTAATGGCGCCTAGGAATTTAATTTATAACTACTAACGTAAATCACCGGGCGCCTTATTAGTATTCTAAATGAAGTCCTTATCCTAGACTAGAACGCATTTACGCCAACGTACTAGTTCTAGGATAGTAAGGACGCCCTCTTTAGGATATACAGTACCATATCTCCTAAGCCTATTATTACTAATTTAACGGATCCTATTATCTGCTATAATATTATTATTAAAAACTGAAGAACGCGGAAGGACTGGGAGATGGATTTTAGTGCTATATATCTGCTATATGCTTTTAGACAGGGGCAGTATAATAAATAGATTACGCCTAAGAAGATTCTAAGTCGGATAAGCAATTATAGAGTTATAACTTGGCCGATTGTTAAGAAGATGGTAGTAGATAGGTTGGTAGCGGGAATAGAGGATAGCGACTAATTGATTTCCTTTATGTACTTATATAGTCTACCGGTTTATAGGATTTTTTTCTTTTATAATTAAGAGCATTATGTTAATTCTCTTGCGACCCCCGCGTATATAAACGCGTCCCCTCCTTGGCTTAGTATCTTCGATAGTTGCAATCTATAAGCTTTACCTTAGAGGCATTTATGCGTGCCGTTACAGCACCTCGCCGAAAATTAAACAATATTATATTATTATTGGCTTGCTTATAGCTACTTAATAGAGAAGCTAATAGGGAGGGGGGTAGCCCGTTTATAATAACCCCTAGGCTACTAGTAAACCCTAGCTTACTAAACTCTATTTAGGTTTATAAAGGCACTAGATAAGCAGAATATATTATTGTTAGGAGGATATGGTTAGTACTAACGTTAAGTTCCCTTGTTAAAGGCGGCCATATAGAACTTATAATAAAGTTTTTTAAATAGGTTTATATATATAGCGTATTAAATGCTAATAATTTTTCGTCAAATCCTAGATAAGGCCAAATTGGCTAGTTCTGTAACTGGAAATCGAACTATTAATAAGTGTATAAAAGACCAGGCCTTTTATTAGTATTTAATATTAATATAAGGCCGTATTGGAATTAATATTAAAGCCGAATTTAGTATTAAAAGTTTACTATTAAAGAAGGACGATATAAAAGCTGCGGTATACTAGGATAGATATAGGAAGCGCTAGATAGAATGGAACTAGTAGAGCCTAAGAACTTTAAACTTTAAGGCTATATATAGCATATAACTAATATATAAGATAAATAAAGTATACGAAATTTTGTTGCTAATAAATGCGCACTTTATATAATCTAGGAAGGAAGAAGTATTAGAAGTAGTAGCAGAATATAAAACCAGAAGCTTAAGTGAACTTATAATTATACCTACGTTCTTATACACCGCTTAGAGTCTAGCGTTTTAGAAGGCCTGGGTTTATCCACAGCCAGTAATATATAAACTTTGGTATATTGGTGCAATTAGTGCTTCCGTTAAGATAATAGTAACTATATATAAAATAACGGCACGATAAGTCGTTTGTAGACAACTGATCCTTATCTGTAGACTAAGTATTAAAGTTAAGGGTAACGGAAATATCTAGCTGCTCCTAGCCTTAAAGACCGTAATAGGTAAGTATAAAACTCTGGGATATATAAAAATTTAAAACGTTATAAGAGAAAAAGTTGTTATTAAATTCTGTCTAAGCCATATCCCCTTAATAGTTAGGCTCCGTCTAGGCATAAAGTTTAATTGGGCTATAAACATCCTATATAGAGTTAGGAAAAGAGTTTTTAAATCCTAAGGAATTTTATACCCGTCGTTTAGTGGTTATTATTTTGCGTTTAGTATAGTGTAGACTTATAGCTTTTAGAGCTCTAAGTATAAATGGACTAATTAAGTATAATAGTCTTATATTAAAATATAAGTGTCGACTGGAAATCCTAGGTTAGGAACGAACTTGTATATAGATTAATTTACGCAGAAAATAAGGCTATATATATATGGTGGATAAGTTATAGGCACCCCTAATCTAACCTTAATATAGTAGTAATTAGTACTAAGTTAATAGGAAGTTTCTTTAGTTTAATAAAGCTGGTAATTAGAAAAGCTTTTTTTATATTATAAGAATTAATAACTCTAAAAGAAAAAAAATACTACATAATTAATTTTGCAGATCTGCGAGTAATGCTGTATTTTTGGGCTTATTTGACTATAATCTTCCTTATATAACATTATATAATAGAACCTTATCTACCTCTACCTTATCTACCTTATCCACCCTATCTATCTTTAAGCTATTGTCTACTATACTATTTGCATCTGCCCCGCGTACTAGCGGCACGCTTCGGCGCCCTATTACTAATCCCCTTCTCCTTAGCTTAGTATCTTTGTATTATAAGGGCCTAATAAATCTAAGGGTTAGTATGCTAAAAAGCGGAGCCACCTTAAATAAGTCCTTTTTTTCTAAAGCTAGGCTTCCTAGCTTTTATAGTAGGGATATTCTCCTTAAGACTTAGACGTGTTATAATAATGGCACCAGCTAGTTTTAGAGTTGTAGTATTATACTAGCTTCGCTAAGTAATAATTATAAATATAGTATCTACTCCTAAAAATTATTAAAGCCATAATTTATATCTTAGTAAAGGACTAAAGCTAAGCCTTTTTAGAACTTATATCTCAGCTCTATACTCTGCTAGCGACTTAGTTAATCGAGGCACGAGTATAGCAGGAAGGACGTACGCAAGCCTATATGATTAGATTGTCTATTAACGAGGATCTAAAGCTAAAGAAAGGAAAGGAGAAGAATAGTAGCGCCGCTTGAAGTTTTATACAATCCTCTAGTTATGTAACCGCAATCTACCGCAATCTGCCGTTTTCTGCTAGTACCGTAACATGCTTAATAAGATATAGTAATATAAATTATAATAATATAAAGGCCACCAAACTAATAAAAAGAAGTGTATAATTGGATAAAAGGTATTTTAAATAAATTTTAAGATCGTTTAGTTTAGGTATAGTCTTAATCTCTAGAGACTCTAGATTTGGCACAATATTATTGTTTAGTTTAGGTATAGTTTAAATCTTTAGAGGCTTACTAGACTTAGTACGGATCTTTATATCTGCATAGAAAAATTCTACGCTTATATCCTCGCTTTGGGAATAGACTATAATATATTATTTGTATATAGAGCCCTTTAACCAGACTGCTGACGGTTTATAAGCCCTCGTAATTAACGAAGAGTAGAGTTCGCTTGGAATTTAGACTGCTGAGAGTTGATCGAAATCTTGGTCATTATTCTATTACTTTAAGAGGTTATAGAGTATCTTTGGATTTCTTTTGCTATATATTAGAGAGAATATTATAAAAATATTTGTAGGGTATTAACGTACTTAACTATATTCCCTTAAAAGGCAAGTTTAATAAGAAGTGCTAGTATATTGCCTGGAATGTAGAGTAAGGGGGCTCTATAAATGGTTTCTGTATTCTTTTAGGTTTTAATAAGGGATTTTAAATTGGACTTGACGACAGGCACTGCGATAAATTGTATAGGGGCTTTAGGACTACTAGGTATGAGGTAAATATGCCCTACTATGTTGTCTTCTACTGCGCTAGGCTAAGAGGCCGTAGTTTGAACTGAGCTAGTATTATCCGTAATAGCAACCATTTTGAGTATTGGAGGCTTTGGAGTTTAGAGGCTGTGTTTAGAAAGAAAGCGTAAACTAAAAGTTACGAAGTTGCTAGAAGTGCGTAGGCTAAAAGCTTAAAAGGCTTCGTAGCTAGAGAGACTCTAGTTATATAGTTTAGGGGTTAGGGCTATATAGGGAGCAGTTAGAGGGTAAGTGTAATATCTAGAAGCGGATATCCGTAGTAGGATATATACATTTTGGGTTAAGTAGTATAGGGCTGAAGATTATAGGTCTTAGAGGCGTTTAAATTACGTAAGTGTGTCCTAAAATAGCCCGAAGACGTAGGATATGCACTTACTGCGGCCCTAACTACAGCTAGATATTATATTCTACCCATATCTTTTTGGTAAAAGCGAAGGCAATATAGACCTAAAATCTCCTAGAGCCAAGGTAGACTCGTTAGCTTTTAAGCTATAGAAAAAGATCTAATATAATTTAGTATAGGCAGCCCTAAGATATAGATATATTATAGAATAAGCCCCTTTATATAGATATGGTCCTCTAGATTAAACTATAAGGCGCCTACACTTTTAGCGGAGTTTTACTAAGGTAGGCTTGGCCTAAAACTGCTTTAGTTAAGCTACTTTAGGGATAATAAAGCGCTTCGGGAATGTGACTATATAAAAATATTCTAAAAAAGCATATAGATAGAGCTATTCCCATCGTCTTTTTCTCTTTTAAAGGTATAGCAATACGATATATTACCTTATGTTGTAGTCGGTTATGGGCTATAAAAAGCCTACAATAGTGGAATAGGGTTGTAATAATGGAAAAGAAGTAAATGGATAACGTAGAGGAAATTTGTAGACTTTGGATTGCGTACAAAATGCGATTCATTAGATATCCCCTTAAACGCTAGTATAGGGCTATATAACTAAGTCTAAGCAAATATATCCGCTCTAGTCTTAGAACTATTTATAGGTTTTAAGGGAGCCTTTGCTACTTAATAAGGCAAAGCTAGGTATAATAGTTAGATCTTAAGAAGCTAGTAAACGGACTATGTTAGGCAGTAATAGTAGATTATATTCATAGTAATCTTTTTAGACTAGGTTAAAGTTAAAGTAGAGTGGAGTAAAGTGGACTACTAGCCTTAATAGGTAAGTGTTAATCCTATTTAGGAATGAGTTAAACTATAAGTGGAGTAAATTTGAGCTTAAATCTACTCTACTTTGGTTAAAAAAGATCACTAGAGGGGAATAAGGGAAGAAGAGGTTATATTACCATTTAATATACAAATAGATGTAATGCTTTATATCCTAAAATGATATTTTTACTATCTATCTAAAAATACCGGTCTTAAACTGGAGTAAAATATTATATAGGCATCTATATAGGATCTACTATAAAAAATCCATTTGCTATAGGAGTTCTATATATAATAAATACTCCATTACTTATGTGTTAAGAGGAGCCTAAAAATTAAAACGTAAATAAGCCTTTTTTTAAGTGAAATGCGGTATAAAAAGGAGTTATTTTGGGTCTGCTATACCTTGCTTAGTATTTACCCGCTTTTCCCTAGGCTTATACCTTTACTAAATACTATTTAACTACATTACAATTATAAGGCTGTTTAAAATTATAAGAATAATCTTAATAATAGTAAGGGCGGGTAGCGATGCGCTATAATGGTTATTTTTATAGGTCGTTGACATGGCTACTCTAATGAGGAGTTTATAGCTATGTCTATTAGTTAATTTAGCCGTAAGCTAAGAAATATGCCTTACTTTAGTTTTTTGAGAATTTAGCGCAGTTTAGCAGCTCTATATATGGTAGTAGGTGGTAATCGAATTTATATAGATAAAGTTTAAAAAATATTAGCAGCTAATAGAAGTATATAAGGTAACTTTTATATCTAGGGTTTAATAGGATATCTTAGCCGTTATATAAGATATTAGTAGGGATAGGTGGATTAGGTAGATTAGGTGGATTAGGTGGATTAGGTGAATTAGGTAAATAACTAGGTATAAATTAAGTGGATTAAGGGGATGACGGACTAAGTGGGTCGGTATAAGGTCCATGGTTATAGGGCTATAGTAGTAGTTAGATTTACGCCACTTTTTTAAGTGCGTAGGAGAGATATGTGGGGCCTAGAGTGCCTCGCGTTTTAAGACTCTCTTTTTTTTAGGCCGACTTTAGTATTTAAGCCTTCTATTCCGAGGTAGACTTCTATATCTCCTTACTAAGAAGAGGCCTATAAAGCAAGTACACTACGCTCTTATAGAAAAAACTATTATAAACTGTCTTATTTTATATAGAACTAATAGGTAAGACTTTTATCTAAGTTATTTTTTGCAAACTTGCCTTATATCTAAGTCATCCCTAAACTTCTAGTCTATTACTACGCCCTTAATCGCCATAACTCCTATTAAAATCCCCGCCGAACTAGCTGCGATCCCGATTGTTTTGAGTCCTATCGGAATTCCCGCTAACTCTACGCCTACCGCCCTAAGCATTATAACTTCTACTAAAAAATCCGCTGAACCTATCGTTATGAATAAGCACCCCAACTTTATTGTCTATTAGCCACCAACTATACGTGCTATTACTGGAAAATCTGTCTTCCTTGCTGGTAGTATTAAAAATAGTAGAGCGATAGAATGGCAAAAGGATATTATAGAGCTCCTTAAGCTATATAGGATTATAGTTCTAAACCTACGGCGTAACGACTGGAATAGTTCTCTACTATAAGATAAACTTAACGGAGAAGTGTTAAAGTAAATTTAATGGGAGTTTAACGGCTTAGAGCACGCTATGGTAATTGCTATATTTTTTAATCCGAATACTATATCGCTGATATTTTTACTAGAGCTTAGCAAGTACGTAAGAGATAGGAAGTTAGTAGTTTGTTATCCGAAGGGATATTTTAGGTAGACTAATGTGTAGTTTACTTATTAGAAATATAGGGTGAAGTAAGTAGAGACGCTAGAGGAGCTAGCTAATGAGGTAATTAAAAGGATGGGGAGCAGTAAGGAGTGTGGTAATTATAATGACAAACAAGTCTTCTAGGTTAATTATTTAAAAGTCCTGGTATCTAAGTAATGCTAGGGGTAACTTATCTCGCTTAGACTGCTAAAGGGTTATAAACTATAGTTATTATAAGGGCTTAGAATATGTCTATTTATAGTAATAATCTTTTATAGTTTTAAATAAAATTATATTTGTCTAGAGAAATGATTTATACCTTAATACTACTACTCTATTTCTATCGTTGTTACTCTTTCTTAATTAATATTTTTAGGGCCGTTTACTTGTATTTGGTTAAAGGAGTTTCCATTTAAGGTTAGAGTAAGAAGGTAGGCATTTTCTTGCAGCCATTAAGTTTTAAAAGTAATAGGTGCTAAAAAAAAAGGGCGGTCTCTACTTATATAAAGCCCGAACTATATACGCGAATTTATCTATATCTTACTATTAGTTAGACTTAGTATAGCCTCTACTAAAGAAATGCAAAACTAATTGCTAGAAGAGGATAAAATGGATATAGCTATTAAAGGCTGGCGACTATTTAGTTTAACTAAACAATACCTAATCGAATACGGCTTAAAAAAGGCCCTAATCTATAGGCTTATCTTATCTGCGAATATACCTAAAGAATTGCTAGTAGACTATAATGATCCGGCTAAGGAAGATATTAGTGACCTAGAAAACAGCTACTGTGAGAAAATAAATAACGGGGAATTACACCTCACTATATAGAATCTTGGCGCTATAATAGAAATTGCGTAGTCCGCTAAAAGAGGAAGAGGGGAACCTAATAATATTAACCCTAAGAAGTTAGACGTTTATCTAAAAGATATATTTGTCTTAATAAGATGGATAATAGAGGGTACTAGAGAGGGTACTAGAGAATAAAAATAGGAGAGTACTATATCTCTAGCTAAGATCTGGCAGCACTATAAGGATATTTAGATATATTTATATTTGTGGGCTTAAGAAGCCAAGAGTAGGTATAAGTTAGAGAATTATAGTAAACCTTAGCTAGCTATAGGAGATAACCGTAAACGGCATCTTTGATTTATTGAGATTTTTATACTATTCTCTTAGGCATTGAATTTCCAGCTTTATTTTCGCGTTGATTTACAGGACGTAGAATATAAGATAGTAGTAAGCTTAGAACTATTTTAAATATAGTACAGCTAAATTCTAGTTGGTTTATAATGTTAAGGCAATAAATACTACTAGCGTTATTTAACTACTACTATATATTCCAAAGATAGCCCCAATTGAATCTTAAAGGCCGTTTATTTAAATGCCCTACGGGTTTATCTTACTCCCTTCTTTTCTATTAACATTAAGACTTAAATATTCGTTAGTTATCCTATATTAACTTAGGATTAATAGGGTTATTAAGTTACTTACTCCCAAATGTCTAAAGCTAGTGCAGTAAAGGCCGAACTCATTGCTGAATAAGTTGTGCGCGAAGTATTAGATGCTGCTAAAGAGGTTAAAGTAGTTGGATTTGCTAAAGCCGTTAAAATTACTAAGTTTATTAAAACCGTAACTGGTGAAGTGGTTTGCGCTAGGCCTTTTTACTATATATAAAGGATGATATAGTTATCGCAAGGGATATTAAGAGAATTACTACGGCCTTAATAGCCGCGTCTATAATTTATATACGAGAATATGGCAAAGTTATTTATTACGACGTGAGGATTACTTAGAAGATTTTGAGGTAGAGTTATAAGTGCCTAAAAATTAAATACTACTACATTTATAAGTTGTAATGCTTATATCTATAAATATTAAAATAAATCTTATAATTCTGGTAAGCTATTTATAATCTAAGGACTGCTTATAGATAATTTAACCTACTACTCTTGGTAAGGCGTAGATAGGTAAAGCAGATAGGTAAAGTAGGTAGGTAGTGCTAAGGATAATACTAGGATAAAGGGATAATATAGGGGATAATATAGGGCATAATACCGGGGATAAAGCAGATAATGGGTAGGGGATGAGTTACTATTAAGAACTCTATAGGGAATTTAAAAATAGTAAATTTAATATTTTTACGCATGACCTCGCCTCCTAATAAAAATATAATATTTCGGCCTTATCTTGTAAAGGCAAATAATACTAACTAAGTAAAGATACTCTAACGGTGTTTTTTGCGAAAGCCTCTATTAAAGTGTACTAACGGCCTCTTTCGCGTCGGAATACTTGGGATAGAGTAGTTATACTTATAATAAAAGACTTCCTTAGGGTTAGAATGGCTAGGTTTGCTAAAGTCGGCATTAAGTCTCTATCGCTTAATAAACTAAGTGATTAAATTGGGAAAGCTACTAATCTTCCGGCGGTATAACTGATTTAACTATAAGGATATAGTTACTTTTTGGCCAAGGTAATAGACGGGGAATTTAACGGCCTTATTATAGATTCTATAATCTATATATAGATTACCCTTATTTAGATTACCTAAGTTAGTATTTTAATTAGTTAAGAACTGGGTAGACGGGAATTTTTATGCTAAATCGCAGACTAGCGCTTAGGCATTTAGACTCTAACAATATATAGATCTACAATATTTATACTAACGCCCTTAAAAGCTTAGCATCTCGCTTAATTTAAAGAAGAAAGAGGCCGACTGTAGTGCTTATTTAATAGCTAGAAGGATGTGTTGTTATAACTAAAGATATAGATGCGTTTCCCTTTAAAGATCTGCCATCTTACCTATCTCGTCTAGTGTGGGCTAGTATTTAAAGGGTATGTTAATCCGAAAGTAGCTTCCTAGAGCTTCCTTATCCACTAGTAGTGACTCGAGTCGATTTAAATACTTAATGTGGTTATTTTAAGTTACTAGTATAGTTCTAAACGACCTTAGGAGCTGAGGTATAGAACTATTTTAAAAACTATATTATGTAGACGGGGCTTTAGGGGAACTAGGCTGTTAAGCAAACCCTAAACCAATAGATATAGTCAGATTAGGGTCCGCGTTAAAGGCAATACGACTCTCCTAATAGATTGGATCTATAGGGTTGTTATACTTTCTAATACCCCCATCTTAAATGAAACCAATAGTAGGGATAAACTTGGCTGGAAAGATACTAGATAAATTTGTTAGAACTTTAACAGAGTAAGTAAGAGTATATTAAATATACGTAGGTGTAGTAGATATAGCTTATGCACTATAAATTGTTAGTCTATATATATAAATAAGATAATTAAAACTTACGCTTACTATGTTAATACTTTATTATAAGGATTAGTCGATCTAACGTGCTTATAACCTAGCTATATATTAGGATAGAGTTTAAATAGCTTAGGTTAAATTTACTGCAATCTTTTCGACGTTCTAATACGCTATTATAATTCGATAATATGTATAGCGCGCCTTTGGATATTATTATGGCTATTATAGCAACTTTCGTACTAGACGTCCTAAACTTTACTATATTAAACAGCCGGTTATTTATTCCAAATGCATCTTTAAAATAGAACTTAAGTTTAGCAACCTTAGAATGGCTTTTAGTGAGCTAAGAATCTAAAAACGAAATCATATAAAAGCACAGTAAAAGCCTAGCAAGACGCTGTATAGCGAAAACTCGTTCAGCCAGCGTTTTAAACATAAAAATGCAATTTTAGATGCTTTGTTATATCTAGAAAAGCTAAAGAACAGTAAGGCCTCCTATAGAAGTTAGTTTATTCTATATTATTGTATAATTAAACTTTACCTAAACTAGTACCTAGAGCGAAGTCGAAATCATCTTAAAGGGGATATAGGAGGTCCCAAACTTGCTCTAGATTTCTTAGTATTAGTAGTAATAGCTCTCCTTAGACGCCGCCTCCGTTAATCGCTAGTAAACGAGTACTAGCAGTTAGTAGAAGGAGCTTTACTCCTAGCGGCCCTTTAGATTAATATAATATACACTTAGAGACTTTAAAGTAATATTTAATGCCTTACATCGGCGTGCCGTATTTATAGACGTAAATATTACACATTAAATGTCTATAAATAAGTGTATGTTCTGGTTTTTTATAAAGGCAGAATAGGTAAGTTCTATTTAACTTTAGTCGGGGAATGCTCTGTTTAAGTTCCTATAGATTCTGCTAGTATAGCTAGAAAGAAGGGATATTATCTATATCTAAATTAGATAGTATAGTTATGAGATTATCCTTTATTAAGCGACACTAGTTATAAGCTAATAGGTGCTAAAGATAATGCTATTTAAGATATACTGCTTAGCAGTAATCGTAATAGAGAGTTCGGAAAAGGGCTTTAGGATAAAAACCTTATATATTTAATAACTAGCAGGAATTAAGGGTTTTAAAATCTTATAATGTATTTTAGGGGGAGAACTATCTATAAGAATAGCTAAGGCAATATATATAGCGGCGTTATTAAGGGAGACTTTATACTAGTAACAGAGTTATAGGAATAAGCCTAGGTGGGCGGAAAACTAATTATTAATGTCATTTCCTTCCCTAGACGTATGGAAGAAACTAAAAGGTAGACTTGTAGTTGTAGTGAAATGAATTAACGCTTTATGGAAAAATGCTTAAAGGTAAGTTGCGGAGAATAGTGCCTGCTTAGTAATTTTTGCTCGTTAAGTATAGTTAGCCTCTTGTAGTAGAGCATCTTTAAGTAAAAAGTAGTGTATAGTTGGTAATACTTCTATAGCATCTAGTAAGGCTATAATTGTTACGCTAGAGAAGGATTTTAATACGTCTAGTAGGCTCTTAATAAAGTTTATAGAGTTGACTATTTATATAACGATAATAATAATATATAGTCGACTTATTACCGATTCCTGGCCTCGTTCTGCCCATCTATAAAGAAGATTTAAAACCTCTTTTAAACTTAAGAAATCCTTTATAAAAAGGCAAAAGACGTTAGTAAAGGGGAGAAGTAATAGTAAGTAGATCCTATTAACTACATCTCTAGTCTTAGGCTTAGGATATTAGTTGCTAACCTAGTTAAGCCTATACCGCTTAGTCTTATAATAGCAGTCTGCCGTTTTACTAAGTTTAATAGAAAGGTTTTCTAGATTAGCCTTAGTGAAGAGCATTGGATTTTCAGCGCCTGCGGTAGTTAGGTTAATATTTAGCCTAATTATACCTTAAACGCTACGCCGTTTGTGGTTAATCGCGGGAAAGAGAGCTCTTAGTGCTTGTTTTTTATTCTTCTTTCTAATAAAAAGGAGTAAAGATAAATACTAAGTGTCTGCGTGTGTTATATCGGCTATAAGTTTTTAAAGTCGTCCCTTATAGGTTATTGACTACTTATTATAATCCCTATAGAGTTTTAACTACTTATTATGCGGATAGGTAATTATATTGGCAGAAACGGGTTCTAGGACGAAAGCTAATCTTTAGGCTAAATGGAATTTTTCTATTTTATATTGCTGCGTGTGTCTTTAGTTACTCTTTTCTAATAGCATAATTAATTAGCCGGCCACTACCTTTCTACTACTAACCTACCTAGCTATATCCCCGGACTATAATAAAGAGGATTAAAATTTTAATACAATACTTGCTAAGCTTAAATTCTCTATATATTGTATAAAATACTTTATAAGGCCTTATCCGCCATAAACTTATATAAAGAGGTGTGCGTTCTTAAGACGATTAAGGAAGAAGAATTAGAATCGTGTAATTTTGGTTAATTGGCTAATTATAGATCCTAATCCTTATATCTAGCTGGGTAGGGAGTAGAGCTATAGACCCCTTTTACTAAATAGCCGTAGCAGTTGTTAAAAGTTTAACAGAGCGACGCTATAAGGTCTACTAATTGGAAGATTAGCAAATATAAACTAGTAGCAAAGACAATATAAGTGTGGAGTTATAGTAAACTTCTAAGAAGATAGTAATGTTAGTAAACCTATTATGCTTACGCCTCTATCCTAATATGATACTTAAGCCGACGTTGTATGTTCTTTAATCCCTTTAGGTTAATAATTAGATAAAATTAAGCGCTTATACTAAAATCCTTGACTTAAATTTCTAGTAATATAATATTTCTTTATAGATATAAAAGTCGGCTTTCCCCTCGCTACATCCTAATTCGAGAAATTCGCACTTACTAAATTTCGTCCATATCTTTGTTAGACGGGCGAAGTTTGGGCCCAGTTTGCGTTTTAGGGGGTAGCGTAGGCTAGATTTCTTATTAAATAAGTCTTACGCTTTTTATAGAATTGTTAGGAGTTAGTAGCTAGTCCTTTAATGCTTTTTATTTTATAGCCTTACTACCGTAAAATAGATCTATATATTGAGAAAAAGGCTTTTTAAGAAACCGTATATCTAGTAACTTAGATCCTTTATCTAGAATAAAAATAACCTACGGAAAATTCGTGTTTGTTAAATTAGCTCTATTATAGATATTTATAATATTTATTAACTATAGAGAGTTTGTAATAACGTATCCGAATTTCTAAGGCGCTCTAATAAAGTTATTGTTAAAATATCCGTCTATAATTTCGGAAGCTATATTTTTTATAGCAAAGCTATCGTTTCCTATCCTGCTATATTTTAAGGTTATAATTTAAAAGAAAGCAACCTAATTTATAATCTTGTATTTATTAGATAGAGATTTAATAGTAAAAAGGGCGCTTTAAGTAGTTGTTATAGTAGTTTTAGGAGGTTGCTAGACTATAAGGTAACCCATTTAACTTTACTTATTGCTTCCCTGCTGCTGCTCGTAGCTCTACTACTGCTTGTAGCTCTGCTGCTGCTCGTGGCTCTACTGCTGCTCGTGGCTTTACTGCTACTTGTGGCTCTGCTACTGCTCGTGGCTCTACTACTACTCGTAGCTTTGCTGCTGCTCGTGGCTCTACTACTGCTTATAGCTCTACTGCTGCTTATAACTTTACTGCTGCTTATAGCCCTGCTGCTGCTTATAGCTAGCTAAATAAGTACTCTTGGGCACTTCCGATACAGGTGCTTGTATCTCTTTTATCTAAAGGTCGGAATCGTTTGTATCCCTCTACCTAAAAAAGCAGAAGAAAATAAATCGTTTAACTGCGAATAATGTAAGCATAGCTTTTGGACTAACTATATTATCTATACTATATAATATAGGTAGGAATAAAAGATTCTTATTAGAGATATAGGAAGCCTATAGCGGTTTACCGCATCTATAATTAATAAGCTTACTACTAAAATTAACGCTTAGAGTAAGAGTGGGGTTTAGGAGTATTTGCTGCTTAAATTTGGCATAAAGCACTTCTAGTTAGCGGTCTACCTCTAATTTAAAATCCTCGTCACTAATTTTATATAATTCTTTAGGTCGCTAATTATAAAGGGAAACCCGGATTTCTGCTTTATTAGGGTCTTCCCCTAAAAGTTCCTTAATAGGCTTTAACTTAAACCCGAGATTACTAGCTAGCCTCGTGAATTTATACTAAGCCCTCTTTTTAGCGGAGTTATTGCTCTTTTTACTACTTTTAATGTTATCCTTCTTACTTCTTTTGTTTACTAATGGAGATATATCGGTTATACTAGGAAAATATCGTAGTGAGTATAAGTAGAGTTGATGATAGCGAATAAGTAATCCTAGGGTGTTTGGTATATAACGCTCTCTATTTAAACTAAATTAAACTAAATAATAACCGTCGTGCTCTAATAACCCTATATAGCAATGCGTAATTATCTCTCTTATAGAATCTTTATGGTTTAGCGGTAGTATTCCCCTTAAGATTATTATTACGGGTTTGAGATACTTTAAATCTTTAAAGAATGTTTTAAATATTAGGATTATGCCCGGTACCTTAAGTAACTAAATTAGGACCTTTAGGCGTAGCAAATTTGGTATATTAGAAAAAACCTAACCGGTATTTACTAATATTATTACTAGATTTTTGTTATTAGAACACGCTAATGGTGTAAGGGATTATAGGCTCCGGACCGTACCCCCGTTAAAAAAAGGCAGTATTAACTTATTATTGTTGGTAATAAACTTTTAAACTTGCTGTATATGCCTAATATAGTAGCAGATTTCCTATTATTTGTAAGTAATATACTAAAAAATCTTAATTACAGGAAGTAAACCTCTAGGCACTTCTAACTCTATATTATAGGAAAACATCTAAGTTTAAGGTCCCCCTATAACCCTATATACGGCAATAGCGTATTTATTATATAGCCTAACTATTTATATTTAGGTTGTTGGATCCAGTTTATAACTTTACCCTACTTATTGTCACTTAGTTAAAGGAGCCATCTTTATTTACCTAACGTATCCCTATGAGATTAATAGAAGCGGACTAGTCGGTATACTTCGCTGTTAGTAGCTTTTTAAGCGTATAAATACCTTTCTTAAATATATGTCCCTGTTCGCTTAGATATACCTATCCCTATTAGATTAATTAACCGTAAATAAAGCTATAAACAAACCTAATAAATATAGGTCAGTACACTATTATCTATCCTCTAAGAAGAGTATATTCTAAGCTGCTATAATACAATACCTGCCATGCAAGTAAAGTAAAGACGTGTTGTTCTATATAGGGAGCCTCGGTAGTTCTTAGTGAAGTAGTTTTAGTAGGTGTTTTCTAGTACTAGATTTCTAGACCAATATATCGAATTTCGCAGGGTTAATAATTATAGGGATGTAATTCCCTAGATTAAGTCGAGCGCAATCCTATTTAAAAACTTTTTCTAAATAAGAGACATGGTTTAGATCAAGATACTCTTTCTTAGGCCTATGAAATTTTAGATACTATAGAGCAATCTTTACTATACTAAGAAAGTGTTTCTATAGGTCTTTAGAAATAGCTTTATCCTATAATATATTTGCCATAATTATAGGTTATAGAGGAATTAGCTAGTATTAAATCTCTTTATACCTTCTAGCTAGTTTATAGGATTACCTAGCTTATACGATTTACTAGTAGTTATTTTTAACTTTATAAAGGCAGCAAAACAGGCTTATACTTAGACCCTACTATTACCTAGCTTATATAATCGCCTAGCTTACGCAATTACCTAGCTTATAGAATTGACTAGCTTGCAGCTAAGCGTTAATAAAGGGCACTAGATTATAATTACCTAGCTCTTACGATCTCCTACGAGCGCCTAGCTCCTATAAGCACTTAGCTTATACGACCACCTAGTTTATAGGATTGGCTAGCTCCTACAAGCACCTAGCTTATATAATCGCCTAGCTTGTAGGATCGGCTGGCTCCTACGAGCACCTAGTTCGCATAATTACCTAGCTTATATAATTACCTAGCTTATAGGATTACCTAGCTCGCAAGATTACCTAGCTCGTGGAATTACCTAGCTTGTAAAATTACCTAGCTTGTAAAATTACCTAGCTTATAGAATTACCTAGCTTATAAGATTACTTAGCTTATAGAATTACCTAGCTTATAAGATTACTTAGCTTATAGAATTACCTAGCTCGCAAGATCCCCTAGCTCGTAAGATTACTTAGCTTATAAAATTACCTAGCTTATAAGATTTCCTAGCTTATAAGATTACCTAGCTTATAAGATCCCCTAGCTTGCAAAATTACCTAGCTTATAAGATTACCTAGCTTATAGGATTACCTAGCTCCTACGAGTATCTAGCTCCTATGAGCATTTAGCTTATACAATTACCTAGCTCGTATAATTACCTAGCTTACACAATTACCCAGCTTATAAGATTGCTTAGCTCGTAGGATTGAAGCCACAAAGTTGCTAAACCTATTAATATTTTATTTGTACGCTAGGCGTTAATTAGAAGGCGCTAGGTTAGATTACCCTACTTATACAATTACCTAGCTTATAGGATCCCCTAGCTTTTATAAGCGCCTAGCTTATAGGACTAAAGCTATAGCCGCTAAATCTGTTAAAATCCTAGCTATATGTTTAGAGGGCGCTACGCTTATCTACCTAGCTCGTACGATTACCTAGTTTGCATAATTATCTAGCTTATACGACCACCTAGCGTATCTCTTTTTATAATTTACTATAAATTCCACGTTCTTCTAAAAAAAATTCTATACGCTCCTAGGTAGAATGCCTTAAATCAATTGAAGTTTAATTCTAGAGCTGCTTAAGGCGATTTATATATTATCGACCTAAATCGGACTTGTTTTACTACCGTCTTACTTTAGTATAATATAACTATCTAGTTCGACTTAGGAGTCTCTAAGTATGTAAATATATATAATAATTAGTATTAATCCATATAAGGTATAGCAGGCTTTATAAGATAATTTAAATATTATCCCGTGCAACTATATATAAAAACTTAGAAAAGAATATACCCAAGCTCTAATACTTTAATATTAAATAGAAGATTAAGAATAAGAACTCTATCGAATTATAAGAGGCTCTACACTCCTATAATATACACTAGGATCTATATTAAAACACCCCTAATCTATCATTAATTAAATAGTAATTAACCCTCAGCCGACATTTAATCTGTGACTTAACTATAGTAGTTTGACCGCTAGCATACCACAGTAGCTTTAGGGATGCTTAAGGCCCTATAACTACTACCCTCTATAATACTTAGCTTGGATATAGGAGTCTACAATACCGAGCTTAGGTAAGATGCCATATTTATTAAAACAGTTAGTGTAGAATTGCTAAAGGAGATATTAGCTGTTGTATATATATCCCAAATTTCTAGTATTCTACTATATAGCCTTAATATCTACCCCCTAATGGTTTTCTAGGAGCATCTGATATAATCCTAGTAGAGGATTAAGCCAGGTCTCCTTCTGCCACTAAGCTATAACCTACAAATTATCCCAGAACTGCTTTAGTATTTTAGCCGATTATCCCTCTCTTTACGGAAATAGTATAAATAGGGATTTATTATCCCCTATTTTATAAAGTTCTAGCGCCGCCTAATTCTCCACATATTAATATCCTCAAACCTTATACTTCTCTTTAGCCGCTTAGACATGTAGGGTCTCTACTCTACGTAACTAAGTATATGCCTCCTTCCGCTAGGAGGGTTTAGGGTATAAATATACCGCTCTAAGCCCAGAAATAAAACATTAAACTTAACTTAAATAGAATTGGAGGATATTATAGAAAGGAGTTAACTAAGGGATGGCTATATTAAATATTAATTACACACAAACCCTACTCTTTGCGCTCTTTCCTTTAATTACCTTAAGTGTTTCGCTGCCTCGGTCGTATTTATCTAGCCTATTATAATTATTTTCGTGCTAAAAGGAAAAGGTTAGTAACGTCCCTAGATGCTATAATCCCTTCCTGTTATGTAAGACCTAGATCGTCTTATGTAATCCTTATAGGTTATAGTTATATCAATAATAGTAAAGATTGGCGAAGAACTGCCGTAACTAAATATAAGCGTTATGCTCCTTATCTTCCGTAGTCTTATAGACAGGATTAGGTAAGTCCATTTTATCTATATCTCTATCCTAATAATTATTCTAACTAGATATATCTTGGTTAAATAAGAACGCGGTTCCGTTAAAGGTATACCTAGCGGATATATCTAGGCCCTCGCTATATTCTATAAAATAAACCTTTTCTTAAGGATACTTTTCCATTAGGGTATTAAATTCTTTAGACTTAGATATGTATTATAACACTTTTATATTTATCTTAAACTTTTAAAAGCTTAATTTTCGGACTAGTGACTATATTGGAGAGGTCCACTGTATACTATAGCTTAACTTTATCTTACTAAGCATTCTAAAAATGCCTTTAATATCTACTTGGATATAGAAGTTAAAATTAAAGTATAGCTTAGCAGAGCCAGGTATAAAGTAGTTTGTAGCGCGAGAACCTAATATATACGCGTTGCTCTTGGCTATTGCGTTAAGAAGGCCCTTAGGATTAGTAAAGTGGGGTCTTAAGTAACGTATAGGGTTCTTTCTCTCCCTATACACCTTTAACGCGAGTGTTAGTCTATTTACTGTGCCGCCCTTACCTTTTATATATAACGTAAGCGTGAGATTCTTATAGTTTGAGATACTTATAACCTTATAGAGTTTATAGAAGCCGTTTAAGTATAACGTATTAATGTTTGTGGGGGGAGTATAATGACGTCGTAAGATTAAGCGGAGGATTGAAGGAAGAGAAAGACTTAATAGCTAATAGCGAAATATTGATATTAAGACTTTTATTATGTTTGTTCGATCTCAAACAAGATTAAAGAAGTTGTTAAATAGTATTATTTTCTTAATCCTATAAATTATATTAGAATTAAATATATAAAAAAGGAATGTAGTATTAGGATTGAAAATCCTATACAGGTAATATAATTAAATCTTTAATATTTATCTAAATATATCTAAGGCACTAGAAACTAATAACACTATTACTATATATATTTAACTACCTTATCTACTTTACCTACCTCACCCACCTTATCTGCCTTATCTGCCTTATCTGCCTCGCGCCCTAGCATAGTTATATTACCCCCCTCTTTTAAAAAAGCCTGCCCTTAGGTGTTGTTTAAGCTCCTTATTGTCGTCTAAATTGTCGTAATTGTCCAACCCTTCTTCTTAGCATTTAATCCAGTTTTCTAGTTTACGTGGTGGTCTGGGGAGGTCTGGTTAGGCTAGGTAGAAATCCTGTAGCTTATAGGGGGAATACTTAAAATTAAATACAGGATACCATTCCGGGTCTTTATTATGGCTTACCTAGCTTGTATAGTATTTCAAGACATTACGGTCCTTTTTAACTGCTAGGATTTCTTCGACTTCTTATTCCTCGTCCTCTATAATCTAGATTAGTGGGGGGGGGCCGTTATACTGTCCAGATAATGGGTTGTTTATAGCCTTTTATAGTCGATCTGGGGAGAAGATAGGGGAACTCTAAATTTTAAGGAAGTTACTCTCGATAATAGATATGCCTTTTGTTTTTAAACCTAGCTAAAACGCCTTATAGAGACTACCTCTAGGAGTATATAGTATCTGTACTTAGAGTAGGTACTTTAGGATAAGGGTCATTATAGCTATAAAGAGTATAGATTAAGCTTAAATAAGCTGACTAAGGGGATAAGGTGGCTACTAGGGAAGAAATTACAAGCGTAAAAAAACTCCAATTAAGGCGATATTAGCAGCTAAGATAATACATATCGGCATAGCTATAAACTACAAATTCTCAGCCATTTAAGTATCTATGATTGCGGAGAGGGTGGTTAAGTAGGGTAATAAAGGTGACTAAGATAACGACTAAACTTTTTTTATCCCTTATACCACCCCTATCCCCTATATTATCCTCACCCCCTATATTACCCCTATCCCCTATATTATCCTTACCCCCTATACTATCCTTACCCCCTATATTAACTACTACCCTAAAAAAGCTAAGGGCATTATAGAGCCTCTAATTACTAAATTTGGTGTCCCCGGATATTTTAACATTTTATTAATTAGATATCCGTGTACCGATTATAAGAAAAGAATAAGGACTTTGTCTATTAAATATAGCTTTAAGAGCCTCTATATATATATAAGAAAGGTATAAGAAATGAGAATAAGAAGGGGGGAGGGGGGTGGTAATGAAAATAAGGGGTAGGTGACCGAGTCAATGACTAAGTCAATAACTAAGTCAATAGAGGTAGCTAAGTCGGTGACAAGATAACCTAATTTAGGTCGACATATTTATATATACAATTCTGCCGCAGCTATAGATTAAGACTATATAAATTATAAGTAATATGCAATCACGTTTTATAAGAGAATTTTATAATAAAACTATTTAAGGGAGGTTGTTTTATATGATTAAGAGGATATACTAATAGTAGAACTACAGCTTATTAAGTCGATAAGAATAATATACGGATTTTCCGGCGGAGTTAAGGCGTTAAATTAATCGATTGCGCTAGTCCTATTAGAAAGATAGCTATATATATAGCAGTTGATTAAAGAAAGAGGAAATAATTCTAAGACTTGCGGAGTGACTGTAAGAGGCGTAGTAGTTTTATATCTAATAGCTATCCCTATAACTTATAGAGAAAAGGCTAGTTAAGGAACTACTAAACTATATAACGCAGAATTTATAACTATTAGCTTCTAAATTATTTTAAAAATATAAATAAGAGATGCTAGTTCTACCTCCCGCTGTAAAATAAGGTTAGGTGTTGTTAAAAGGTACCTTATAATCCCGGTAAAGCAATAGGCTAAAATTCTATATAGAATTCCTTCCCCCTTAATTTGCAGTAATAAGTACAGTAGGCATTTTATCTAATATATAGTTTTAGAGCCTAAAAGCGGTCGGAAAAAAGAATACTAGGGAGAGTAGTAATTTATGCATTATAAAAGTTAGTCTTAGAATATAGCAGTAGAAGATAGTACCTGCCTCTAATATAAACATAAACACGGCACTTTAAGAAGCAGTTGCTACCTAAAATTTAATAAATAAGTTAACTGGGCCTCTAGTAACACTAATCTATCGCTATAACCTAACTTACTATAAGGGATGCGCCTGTTAATACGTTATAAACAAGCCGCCGCAATCTTATTTACTAAAACGGAAGTACTATTAACTTACTTTGGTACTTTGCGCTAGCTTATATATTAGAGAACGATAAATAATATATCTAAACTCCCGTATATATTATATAGTATTAAATAGTAGAGCTAAAACGTATCCCTAGATTGGAAAAGGGCGAGAAATAACTGGCCTTTTTATATTTATCGTGCCCTATTAGCGCCGCCTATATTGCCTTAGTAGTAATATAATCGCGGCTACGAAGGCTAGTATCTTAGCGATTGTACTAAGACTAACCTTAATACTCTTAGCCTTTACTATATAACTCTGTAAAGAATTACCAAATAGAGTGCCGTTATTTAGCACTTATGTCTGCGTAGTGGTAGAAGCGGTNTNATACTTNTTATTANAGGAAATAATAGTACGGAAAGAAGTAACTAGCGTACTAGGTTTATCTAAGATCTATAAGCTTGTCCAAGCTCTAGAGTAGCTCCTACCTATAGCTATACTTAATAGAATAATTTCCGAAGTTAATATAGGAAAGATACTAAGAAGCTTAGCACTTAAGGACCCTAAATCTATTATTGAGGTAGCTAGTATAAAATTTGTCGTGCTGCTCTAGTCTATTTAGTCCTGTCTAGTTAAACCTGGTAGTAAAACCGCAGCTATTTCTTTGGCTAGAATTGCGGAACTTAAGGAAATTAAGGAACTAGGAGCGATATCTAAAGTGCTTAAAAATCATCTAAGTGACTATAGCGTTGTTAGGGAAGTTGGAATTATCCGTATAAGCGCATATATAGTAGCTGTAACTTTTATAATATAAAAAGAAGAGATAGAGGTAGAAATAGAGGCTGTGGGATCTAGAGATATGTATAGAAGTCTAATAGCAGAGCTTATAGGATTTGAAATAGATATGGTGTTAGTTAAAACTAAAATGGATATAGTGCTGGTAAGAATTAAGATAGATATAATGCTATTAGAAACTAAGGAAGATGTAACGCTGGTAGGAATTAAAATGGATATAGTGCTAGTGGGAACTGAGGTAGATATGGTGCTGGTAGAAGCTAAAATAAATATAGTGCTAGTAAGAACCGAGATAGTTTTGGTGCTGATAGGAACTAAAATAGGTGTGTTATAAGTTAGAACTAAGATGGCTATAGTACTGGCGAGAACTAAAATAGATGCGTAGTTTATAGAATTTGAGATAGATATAGTATAGCTGAATATAAAAGTACTGCTAGCTATTATAAGGCCCTCCCCGTTTATAGGCCGTGTTAATAAAAAAGAGAGCAGCTGTATGGATTTGGAAAGGGTAGTTGAAATACTTAAATATCTGTTTAAACTTGGGATTAAACTTATAAACTGGGAAGCTCTACTAAGGGAATCTAGAGAAGTGTATATTAACCTAGATATCTAGCTTAAATCTAATATAAGCGGCAGTACCGTAGAGCGCAATAGTCCGTTAAAGGGTTATGTAATAGTTTTAACCGTCCCTAGGGAGTTAACGGATCTTAAAGTTAGATCCGTTGTGGTGCTTATAAGAAAGATCTAGGGATTGGCTTTAGTATAAGCTATAGTAGCGCTTTAAAGTTCTATAGGGCTATTACTCTTTAAGGAAATCTAAAGACTATTTAAAGTTTAAACACCATTTAAAATTTCTATAGTAGTTATAGTTGCCCCTACGGAATTAATAGATATTAAAGTTAAGTTATTCCTAGTCCTTATAAGAGAGAGCTGGAATAAGGCTTTAGTATAAGTTATACTAAGGCTTTAAGAGAGGATAAAGCTAGTGCCCTTTAAGATAATTAAAAAGCTTTCTAAACGTAATAATCCGTTCGGATTTGCTATAGTCGTTACCGTCTGTTAGAGGTTAGTGGGTGTTAGAGTTATATCTGTCCTAGTGCCCGTAAGAGAAAGCTAAGATTCGATTTTAATATAAATTGTAATACTACTTTAAGGCCCTATAAGACTAGTAGCTATAAAGAGAATTAAATAGCTTTTTAAAAGTAGAGGTCTATATATATTTATAATCGTTATTACTGCTAATAGTAAGGTAGTAGATATTAAACTTAAGTCTATCCTAGTACTTATGCGAGAATAATAGGGTCCAATATTAGAAGAGGTTGTAATGGTTTAAGGCTCTATAAGGCTAGTGCTCTTAAAAAGGATAGAAGAGCTTTAAAAATCTATAGGACTGTCTGATAAGCTAATAATAGTGCGAACGCCATCTTTGGAAGTTAACTTGTTAGTCTAAGTTTTTTAGATTATAGTCTATGCCGAAAAATAAGCAGCGAAGTCGCTAGGTAGCGTCAAAGACGTTCTTTTTATAGTAGTATTTTACCACCTAGGAGCCTATGCAATTATTATAACCGCGGATAACGTTGCTTTAACGCTATTATAATCTAAAAAGAAGTAAGGGATAAGAAGAAGCAAAAGACCTACGATAAGATTTGTTACTATCTTTATACTTATTAATATAAGGAAAGTCGTAGGTGCATTACTTGTTTTCCGAGTGTTAATACCGCTTGCTAAATAATATTAGTGTGTACCTTATTGTTACCCTTAATGGCAGGTATAAAGTTAAGGGATTTACTAAATAGGAAAGGGTTTACCGACTTTACTATCGATATAATCGCCTATTACATATTTAGTTATTATAATACCACTCCATAACTATTAACTCGAGACGGGTGTTAACTACTTTAATACCTCCCTTTATTAGACATAACCGATAGAAGCTAATAATAATAGCAAGACTATAGAAGAAAATAAGACTTAGGGAGAAGGGACTTGCTTATCTGATTTAAATAAGTGTATTAGCAGGGAGGCGATCCGCCGACGGAGAGAAACACTTTTTAAAAAGGCGGACGAGTTAGGAAAAATAAGTGATGCGTATATCTACCTTCTTGTATATAATGGGGGGAGATACTACTTATATTTATTTAGAGATAAGCCTTTCTAGCCGCCGTCTAAAGAGCATATTGTATACCTTACTTACCCTCTTAATATAGTATATACTAATAAAATGCAGAATCAAAGCTTCCTAGTACCTAAAAAAAGAACTCCGGCTGATTTTAGGCTAAAGTATAGGGGAATAATGAAATAAATTTGCAGATACATTGTATGGCTAGACTAGTTAAAATAAATATTATTTCTATACTTGGATTAATTTATTTAATTTCTTCTATTCGCCATTTTATATCCTTATAACCTTAAAATGCAGACTGCTAAATTTTATAAATACTGCGGTAGGTTTACTAATTTATTTATAAGAGCCCTGCGTGTTTAAACACAAGATTATCCCTAGTATTAGTTAAGCTAGGTATACTTAAGGTAGTACGCGAGCTTTACCGGGGAGCTAACCCCGGCTAGGCTATAGCCGAAATTAATACTATTAATATATTGTGTCTGCCGCCTATAAAGGCTTTAAACCCTAAGGATCTATTAATTTGCTTTATATCTAGCCAATTTAAATATATCTTTACCCCTAACGTATAACTCTTATACTTAAGTTTTATTAACGCTTAAGTGTTCTCTTTAAGGCCCTTTTATCTATTTTTAGGCCGTTTTTTATTTTAATATCTATAAAGGCCTCCAATTTCGACTAGATACCTAAAAAGTATCTTATCCAAGATGTTGCTGGAATTGGCACTAAAGAATACTGCTATATATACTTTGGGAAGTTACCTAGCGGAGATAATATTATCTGGCTATAGTGTTGTATTAACTGGTTATATAAAGCTTACTTACCAAAGGTATGCTAGTGTTAACATTATAGAGTTTATAAAAAAGATATGGCGGAGTATAATAGAGTAAAAGAAAAGATAGAACTTATTCCTCTTCTAGTAGAGATATATTTTAAAACTGGCCGAATTATAGAGGCTGAAAAGTACTAGGTGCGGCTAGTAGAGATAATTAGGAAACTAAAAGGGCCGGAATATAGGGATACTTTAAAAAGTAAAATCTACTTAGCTTATATCTACGTTAGGTAAAAACGGCTAACCAATGCTAAAGAGCTACTGCTATAGTTACTAGAGACTAGTAATAGGGTATTAGGCTAATACTATTTATAGATATTAAGTATAATGGCCGTCTTAGCAGAAGTCTATTATTATTAAAAACGGTAAACGGAAGCCGATAAGCTGGAAACTCAAGTAATAGAGATAAGAAAGAGAATTCTAGGCCTATAGTATCCCGAGACTTTAAAAAGTATAAAAGAGCTAAGTTTTAAATACTGTATAAAGAACCGACTTCTAGAAGCGGAGGAGCTGTAGAAATAAATAGTTAAGATAAAGAGAGAGATTTTTAGTAATAACTATCTAGATACCACTAGCAGCATAAGTAATTTAGCATTTATATTCTATGAGTAAGGACGAAAGGAGGAGGCTTAAAAGTTAAACATAGAGGTAATAAAGACGAGAATTGATGTATAGGGCCTGGTGCACCTAGATACGCTTATAAGTATAGCTAGACTTCTAGCTACTAGTTACTAAGACAGCTAATTTCAAGTTAAATAGTGAAGAAAGGAAAGTACCTAAGGTATATAGACTTGTTTAATTATTTTATATTAACTAATTTCTTCTCCGTCTTATTATTAACGTAAGGAAATTGTTTTTTTCCCTTCCTATTCCTCTATAAAACGTATTTAAGTTACTTAACTACAAATTTAACACTTAAGATCTAGTCACGATTGAAAAATTATATTTTATTATATTTTTACTTTACGGTACGCTGGATGTAAAGCTTTTAATTTATAAGGGAGTACTATAGTGCCGCCCTTATCTAAACTAGATGATCTTTTTCTGCTAATATAGATAAATAAGGCGCCTAGGAGCGTAAGTGCTACTATAACGCTAACGACTATTCCTACTACTGCTGCACTGGAAAGGTCTTAGGAAGGTAAAGGCAGAACTAAAGTTATAGACAATAAGGCGCTATTAGTTATCGCGGTTGACGGGGAGGTTAACGTAGGCGCCTAAGTTAAGGTGATTACGCTTAAGGCTTTAGCTGGGAATAGTTCGCTAGGGTTTAGCATAAAGGTTGAATTTTTAGTATATACCCTCTATATGGCGATAGTTTTGGTCTTATTCTGCATCTACTTTTAGTAGGCTAATCTAAGATAAGATGTATATGGCTTTTAAAATAGTAATAGCAATAACAATAAAGTAAAAAAGGAGGGGGGGAAATAGTAAATAATTTATCCCCTTATAGGATTTATTACTCCTATTATTCCTTATTAAATGTATAATCTAGAAGCTAAATAGTAGAAGAATATTAGCGCGGTATCATTAATGGTGAGGTTCTATGACGGCGGCTATTAAAATATAAATTACTGATTAAATAAAGCGGATATGTTAAAAATGGAAAAAAGATACCTTTACCTCGTTGGATACTATATCTATTAGATGAAATCTAGAGAAGAAGCCAGTTTTTTGCGGCCCCGTTATCTTATAAGGAACATACGGGTCTTTTTTATATTAGTTTAGTAACGAAGGTATAGAGGGAACTAATATAATTTAGACTTATATTTATACTTAGCGCGAACTACGGAATAGTTAGGCGGGAAGAATTAGAAATAAATAATATCTTCTATATTTGCCGTTATAGTGTCCAGAATAAATCGCTAAGTCAGCTTCCTAACCGTAACGATGTAGAGTTTTATGTTATTACCATTAGCAGTAGTTATAGAAGGGCTCGCTAAACTCGGTGTTGAAGAAGGTAAAATTAAGATTAAAGGTGGAATGGAAATTAAAGAATATCTTTCTTTAGAGGAGCTTATACCCGAAACCTATGCGATAAATTAGATAAGGGTAAGAAAGGTCGTTAAAGCCTTAGGGGTTATTTAAAACATAATAAATAAAATAAAAATTAGGGTGGAAAAAAAGAAGCATTAGATTAATTTAAAACTTAAGGATAGTAGGGTATAATTTAGCTTTAGCTCGGAGTTGCTAAAGTCTACCCAATAATATTAACGGTTAGGTTAGGTTAAACCAATAAGAAAAGGCTAATTGGTTAAAATTCTTAACTAGTTTACTAGCTTATATAGGCTTAGCATTTACTTAATTTAGTAATTTTATATTAGTTTAACCGGTTTAACTGGTTAAATTACTAATTTAATTGGTTTAGTTAAGGGCTAAAATTTACAACCTAACTAACCTACTTGTTAATATTACTTAGTCTACCTTGGTCATTCTTTACCAATTTATTATGGTTCTTTAGTATTTAATAAACTAAGCCTTATTAAGTACGCCTTGCCATAGAGGCATTAATGGAAAAAGAACTCGTTTCCTAGCGGTACTGTCCCACCGTCTTAAAATCTATATTAATTAGTGTGAGGCGTAATAGGGAAGCGTAGGTATTACTACCTAGAAGGATTGAAAGGACTAGGTGGCTTAGATAGCTTAGGCGGATTAGGTAAATTAGGTAGATTAAGTAGATTAGGTAGATTAGGTGGATTAAGTAAGTTAGTTTAATACGCTAAAATAACTAGCTGTAAAGAATACGCTAAACTAAAACATAGTTTATATTAAGGCACTATAAATAAAGACCTATAGAGATTTCCTATGCTTTTTGTAAATCGTGGCAATGCCCTATAGGAATTTATATTTATAAAGAATCTCGTATTTAATAGGAGGTAAAATTTTAAATGTGAGGCTTGTGATATAAATAATACTAAAGAATAGTTTTGTTTATAGTATAGTTATTTTATAAATAAAGAAGAGAAAGTATAATAAAGGAGAGCTATAAAACAAATAAAATTTAAATAAGAAAACGCCCCCCTTTTAAGTTTCTTTTTTTGTCTTTTGTTTTTAAACTATATAAAAAATAAATAAAGAACTATTGGGGGAAAATTAGATAGCTATTGCTATATACCTTGCCTTTTTTATCTTCTATACGTCAATCTATTATACCCTACTTATAGTGTTAAGTTCGTTAAAACTATTAACCCCGGCTAGCTCGCAGTAGAGTTCCTTAAAATCTTTAAGAATAGCGTTTAATATAGCCATCTTAGCTGCCCCTATAGCTAGAGTAGGAGTTTTAGTTAGAGCTAGAGTTCTAGTTAGAGCTAGAGTTTTAGTCGGAGCCGAAGTGCCTAAAATTTCGCGGAACTGCTAAGACGTTGGGTAGAGAATACTAGGTATAGGAGATCTGTTTATAGCCGGGCGTATATTAGCTAAGTACTACTTAAGTCTTTTTTTAAATTGCTAAGCTATATTATAAATGTTTTTATTAGCTAGTTTGGTGCCCTACTTATTTTAAAGGGTTCCTCTAGTCTCCTAACACCGTTTTAGTTTATTGTTTGTATTCTAGTTAACTAGAATATATATAGTAGGAAAACGTTTTACTAGCCTCTCCGCTTTATCCTAATAAATTAAATTTAAATCTTCTCTAGGGTTTTCCGGGTACTGGGATTTCTACGTAACTACGCGAAGGTAAAAAATATGTTTATTAGTGTATAGAAATTTACCATCTAGTCTTCTTATATCCCTAAGTCTGTAGATAGGGTTAGTATATTTTTTCTTAGGAGGAAATGTATAATTATCCTCTACTCCCCCTCTTATAATTCTATGGATAGATGCATTACGCGGACCGTAGCAGTTAATGACTTCCTTTTAATTACCTACCTATGCAATAGTGGTCCTATAAGGAGTATTATAATTAGGTTACATATTCGCGGCGATATAAAGTAGCTCCCTATAGATTTTATCTTATAACTTGCTTTTTATAGTAGGCTCTAACCCTATATACTTTTATTCCAAAGACTCTTATTTTATAGGCGTTTATTTTACGCCCTAGGGGTCTGCATTCTGTAGCTCTTATAAAACAAAAAGCGGCTCTCTCTCTTTATTAGGCTTTATGGACTCTATAGGCCTTTTATTTACGTCCTTAGAGCCTACGCCGTTTTTACCATCTTCGTTATCTAATTCTATTTGGTTATCCCGTATAAACTCCTATAACTCTTTATCTTAATTGGCGATTTCTTAGGCCAATTCTTTAGTTTTTTTTTAATCCTCTTCACTCTGCTCGCTACTCTCTTCTCCACTATTCTTCTTCTCTATAGCCGCTAATTAAAGTCTTAAAGCTTTAATTTCATTTTACTACTAAATAACCTTTTGCTGCTGAATAACCTTGGCTTTTCCTTCCTTTAGTTAGGAGCGAGTTCCTTTCTTAGCTTTGGCTTTTGGCATTTTTAAGAAAGAGGGCCTATTACTAAATGTAGCCTTCTTACTAATGTATTTATTAGATTTGGCCGCAAAGTCACCCTAATATATAGATAGTCCTCGCAATGTTAACATTTAGACTATTCTATACTTGCTAGCTACTATTTTGTACTAGGCTTATAGAAAAGGAAGAATTGGTTAGGGATTACTTTTATAGTGACCTCTTATTTAGGAGGGCCTAGATATTAGTTATTCGCGGTAAATCTAAACTCTACTTAGAACATCTCCGGACTAAGGCAAATTAGCCACTCTCTATTTCTGCTTATCCTTTAGTATAAATATAACTACCGCATTATATCTATTTAATCTAAATATATAAGCATTTCTTGGAATTTTTGCTGTAATGCTATTTAAATTAATTACCTTTTTATGTATAGTTGTTGTGTAAGTGACCTATAATTGTTTAGATTCCCAGTTAATAAAGTAAGTAGCGTTTTTAGAATTTTTAAAAAGTCCTACTAAATATAACTAGGACTGTATTTAAAACTTTACTTTACTATATAACCTGGACACAGCTCGCCTCCAAAACGGGAGTTCTCTATTTGGACATAACTATTACCCTTAGTGGTAATGGCTACTTAGTTATAGGTACTATAAATATGCCTAGTGTTGTTATCTTACCTGAACCAAAATGGCGTAATATAACCCCTTTGGAAATTCCGTTAGGATATCTATAAATAACTAGGGAATTTACTCTAAGTTTATCTCCCTTATCTATAGGCTTGGCATCGGCCACTTACCCAGCTTTTTAATCTTTAGTATTAATTTCTATGCGCCGTAAGCTGCACTTTTTAATATTTGCCGTTATTATAGTAATAGGTCTGGTTGTTATATACGGTCGCTAGATATTTTTCCTATATTACTACTTAGTTGCTAAATACCGTGTGGATTTGTAGTTGTATATATAAGTAGAAAGTTTATAGGTGGATATTACTAAGATTAAGGCTTAGGTGTAAGAGTTAATCTAAAGAATAAAGCTTAGGCTCGCCCTTATAGGAACTTAGGCTACGCTGAAAACGTATATCTTTATAGAATGCTTCTTAAATTACATTTATAGAGTGAATTTAGAGACTGTTATTTGTATAATCTATTATACTCCACTAATAAAGGCATTAGTATAATATATTATTTATTAAGATCTACTAATAACAGAAATACTATAATTTATTATAACCTACCTGTAACCCGCTTATATTATATAGTAGTAAAAGGCGTTTCATTCTAGAGGGTGTCTTTTTATTAGCGACTTAGTTAATTAAGGTATAAGTACGGTAAGAGGGACGCGTAAGCCTATACGATTGGTAGTCTATTAACGAAAATATTAAGTTAAGGACTAGAAGAAGGTTAAGGAAAGGATACGTTTATATATATAGCGCTAAGGCTCCAGCTAAGCCCCTAACTAGAGTCCGTATTAGTGCCGTAGTTGTTCCGTAATAGTGCCGTAACACTCTTTTTAGGGGTTGCCTAAGCGGGTGATAAAGTAGATAAAGTGATTAAACCGGATGGATGAGGTAAATAAGATGGGTAAGTATAATGGGCTTATATAAATGCTTCTAAACTAAAGCTTATAGATTGCTACTATATAAGAATACTAAGCTAAGGAGAAAAAGAAGATTGGTAGAGACTGGTAAGATATAAAGGGGTTGTTAAGGCGCTAGTAGTAAGTGAGCTAATAGCGACTTGGTAGAATTTGGTAGAATTTGGCAGATTGCCTAGAAAATGGCAAATTGCGGCAAATTGCCTAGGAAACGGCAATATAGCAGGTAATAAGCTCCAGCACCGTCATAGTGAGATAGGTAAGTTAAATCATTTTAATCCCTCCTTCGCTTAGTTGTATCCTTAGGTGCGTTAGTATTGGTATTAATACTTTAACACATCTTAAGTAGAATATAAATTAACTATTAGGATTCTTGTTTTCTAGAGCGTTTATAGATTCCTACTTATATAATAGTATATAGATACAGCAGCGGTACATTTTAGAACGGACGCTATCCCTACCCGATTTCTCTTATCTAAGCTATAAATACTATAGCCATTTCTATAAAAATAAAGATAATAGTCATAAGAGCCTAATAAAGAAATCCTCTAAGCACTTACTATATCCCTATTATTTATATCTATCTACTAAGACTCTGTAGTACTTGCTATTAATTTACTTAGGGAGCCCTTTATAAGAGAAATCGAGCTATTTTAAATAGCTATTTGGAGGCTGAAATTCTAAGTTGACTAGGCGTAAATCCTAATAAAGGTTATAAGAAACGTAATTCCGGATTTTATCCCAAATATCTATTCTCGCACTAACTGGATATAAAATTAGCAGCTTTAGTATAGGTTTAACGTAGACTTGCTACCTAATATTACTGTTTTTCCATTAAGTACTGCTAATTTCTCTTGCAGAACATTTGCAATATTTAGCCTCCCTTGTATCGCCTTGATTTTCTTACTATATTCTTTTTTAGGTTCCTCTATCTAAGGAAGATATATTTTAACCTTAATATTTTATTAATTTACTTAGGTTTGCTTTTATATATATAGAGTGCTACTTATATATTCCTTAGTATTATCTATTAGTAATTAATCTATAAATGGTTTTACCTATAATTACTGACCTAGTTTAATAGTATTAGCATTTAATCTAGTCTAATTTAAGGTAAATGTACTATCTGCGTCCAGCTTCTATATAAGTACTATCCGCCTTGTTTTAACTTTGTAACGTCTATAGCCTTGGATAAGTTTATTGATATATACTAGGTAGCTAGTAACTCCAATACTAGTTGCGAATATTAGTACTGTTCTAAAATTGCTAAAATTATATCTAACCCTATATGGCCCGTTAATAAATGCCGATATTAAAGTATTTATATAACTCGTAAGCTTTCTAGTAAACCCTCGCCGGGGTTTAATAAGTAAATGTATTTTTAATCAATCTGAGTTACTATCCCAGCCTGATATTACAAAAGGGTGGCGTTAAAAGATAGACTAGAAGCTAGCTTTAGAAATAGAAAGATAAATATATTAACTAGCTTTTACTTTTTAGGGTTTAGGTATATAAACTAAGACGTAAAGGGCTCTACTTTCTTATATTACTTCTGCTTTGGTTTAAGATCTATTCTAAGAAAAGTTTAGGTATAAGCAGAATATCTATTTAAAGGTTGTGAAGAAAGCCCATGCAGATACCCTAATAAGTAGATATATTTCTGCTATCGGGTTTCCCTTAATATAAAGCTAAAGAGCGAAGATAAGGATTTTAGAGAGAAGTATATGGAATTAAAAGAAGAATTTATAAATAGCCCTCTGAATAAAACCAGTAGAAAGAAGGCATATTAATGCTAATGATAAGCCTCCCTAGCATTAAAGTTAATTTGCTTTTGGGTAATAGTTTAAAGGCGGGCTAAATATATAATAAGCCCCCAAATTCCTAATAGATTTAGTGTAAATGGTTATTAATTTATAAATGGAGTAATTATATAGACTAATCCTTATAGAAAAGTGACTATTCCTATATATATATAGATTTTATATTACGTTTACACGGAAACGCTAAGGTAATTGGTAATTATATTAAGCGATTCCGCTATAACCGGGATTATATTAGCAAGGGATATTATGCCTATATGTGTTCCGATCTAAGCAAAGGATCTAACTCTAATGGTTATATATAAAACGTTGGCAATGACGTATAAGGTGACGCTTAAAAGAAAAATTCGGGTTGGCCTCTTAGGTATAGTATTTCCTCGCCAAATATAAGGATAAACAAGATATTTTAAAAGGAAGAAGGTAGATAAGGTATAGAGAAAACGTATAATATAAGAGATTATGCGGTATAGCAGTAGAAGCGTAAAGCCGCCCACTAATACAGCCGTATATTATGTGGTAACGTTTATTATAAGTTGTATTTTTTTACCTTTATGTGGCGCGGAGTAAAACTTAAATGTAGCATTACTTAATATAGCATTAAAGACATTATAAGCTAAATCTGAAGGCAACGAAGTGTAAGAGATAATGCCCGTAATTCCCTAAGGGCAGTAGTATCTGGTTGCCTTAGCTTATACCTAGGTGTAGGGTGTAAAGCCGTCCTAGGCTAGGTAGGTAAAAATTTATAAAGAAGTAAGTGCCTAATCCTAGCATTAACCCTAAAAATTATGGTAGATAAAAAGAAAAGAGTAGTCTAGGAATTGTTCCGTAAACGTTAGAATAATTTCCTTTAGAGAGCCCATGAAATTGGCGCGCAGTATAGTGCGAATATATATATTTTTATTTATAGGCAGGGTAAATACTATATATATACTTCCACGCTACGTACCTCCTGGCCTTTTTTTATAGAAGAAGTAGTAATATACTTTCTTACCTTCCTGTATATAAAGCTAACTATTTATATGGTAGCGTCGTCATTTGCTAGCCCAAAAGATATTATTAAACTTCAGCCCTAGCACGGCTGAAAAGAACCCATCAAAGGGAACACTTACTAAATTAGCGCCTCTTAAAAGGCTGTAAAGGCCCCTAATACTAAAAGGCGTCTTAATTAGCCCTTATTTATATATCTTTTAGCTAGGAAGAATAGCGGTAGAAGGTAAGGGGGCGGATGGCGACAGGCGCCCCTTAAGAGCATTATAGTAGTAGAGCGAAAATTTAAAATACTAGCGCGTCTATAGGCAGTAGCGGTCCCTAAAGAGATTAAAGGTAAGAATATAGAGGATAGGCAACTTGTAGGTACTATATAGGTGGGGCCTAATGGCGGAGATAGAATACGGGGTTTTCTTAGACGGAGTTTTCTCCCTATATATATATAAGGTGTAGTCCGTATAGGCCTAATAGGGATCCGCTTTAGTAGCTATAATTTATATTACTAAATTGCCTTAAACCTAGCAGACTGGCCCCTAATCTTACTAATATTGTACTTATTAACGTCCCCTACTATAAAGTAAGACACACCGAGCCGGAATATATAAGGGGTACTTTAACTTTTAGTAACTCAATCTCTTTATATATATTAATATTTGCTATAGTTCTGTATATACTTTATACTATAGCTATTTATAAACGTTAAAGACCTCTCCTACCTAAAAATTACGATTATATTATTACTATTATGCTTAAGTTACGGAGATAGTTCTTATCGCGTAAAATAGTGTTCCTTCGCTATAGGACTACTTATAAGCTCTAAACACTTAAAATATATAAAGAGAGTATTACCTAAACCGGAGAGTCTAAAAACAATATAGTGAGCTATTATTAGCCTAGTGTTTGCTATCGCACGCAAATTTATATAAGGTTGCCACCCCTATAACTAAATATGCGTAAGCAAGCCAAGGTTAACCTATAGCTTACGCCTATAGTTTGTAGTATATATAGCTGGTATTTCTTATAACCTTAAGGCTAAGCCCTACGCGGTTTAGAATGGTAAGGACACCTAGCCTAACGCCATTAAGCTTAAAGAATGCTGTAGGCTGTTTAGTATGCCACCTTAAGTTTTAAGGTAGCGTTAATAGAGCCTTAGTAAAGCCTCCTATTCTTTAACCGCATAGACACGAAGCTACCTCTACCGCCGCCTCCGAGCATCTTTAATAACGCGCTTAATCTGCGACTTCTTAAGGCGCGACTTGTGGTAGACCGTATTGGCTGTAATAAACTGCTTATAGTATTTAATAGACCACATTGTCTCCTAACTACGTCCGCCCTGTCTTTAAGCTTGCTGCCGTCTACCCTATTCTATAATTGCGCCTCCCTATTACGGACTAATAAGCCTTACTACCTTCCTTAAGCCACTTCGCTGCTATAACTATATTCCCTAATACGGTTTTAGTAATAATATCCCTCTCTTAACCCTTTTATAGAAGAATTATACCCTCTAGTAATAAACAGCTGCTTATATAAGCTATACGAGTTATATTAACTTAGGACCGCCCTTACTCCTCTACCGCATAACTAAAAGATAACCGCTATTAGATTTTTAACCGGGTTTAATATAATAAACTACCTTAACTCCGGACTTACGAGCATAGTATACCTAGACTCCTCCTTTAATACTATTATTAAATATCCTTACTAAGTAGAAGAAGAGCCCGCTGTTAAAGTTAAGAGATAGATCTATAAGCGGTTCTAGTAATACGGCGGGCATAAAGGTTTGCTAAAGTTTTATAGTACCTTTGGATTTGGTATCTAGCTAGAATATATAAGTAAGAATAGACTCCGCCAATATATTTAAACCTATAAGATTTATACTAAGCAACGCCTTTAATGGGCTTAATAAGTTACTAGTGCGCTTGCCTTTGTTTATTTAATAAATGTTATTTATACGGATTTAACGTGCGGCAACATTTCCTTAGACGACAGCCTATACGTAAAGCTCCTCAACTTTAGTGGCTCCTTATTAGATGGCTTTAAGCCATCTATTATAGTAACTGCGAGCTATAAATATCCTAGAGCTAACCTGAAATTAACTTAGGCAGACCTGTTTGCCCTTAGCTCTACCCTATATAAAATCTAGATAGGCAAACCTCTATACTTTGAGCTTAGGCTTAAAGAGATAGAAATTACTAATTTGTTTAAACAATCTAAGTTTCCTAAGATAAAAAGTCTAGAACTAATGGGCGATATTATTATAGGGTGCTAGTAAAGCAGGTTTATAAGTGCAGATAATATTCTTAAAGGTGTGCTACTTATTAATCTCCCTTAACTATTATATACTAACGCCGTTTAGCTATTAACTTTTGTGGTAGAACCTATCCCTTTATTTATTCCCTCCTTAAGACAACTATTACAGTTTTAGTTTTTGGCTTGCTCGTGTTTCTTACCTATAGATTAGTAAGGCGATAATAAATTAGGAGGACGGGGCTATATAATAAGCGTAGAGCGGGTATTTCCTAGGCTTCTTAGAACTACTAAAGGTAATTATTTATCCGTTTACCCCTTTAGCCGGTATGGGATTGTTATAAGGGCCGGTTGCCGTACTGCCATTCCGGTAGTAATTATATAATTATTTAGGGAAGGTGTGGTTCTGGTTATATTTAGAGTATAAGTAGGGGTTGTTAACGTAGGTATATATTTTGCTTAAGTTAAGGTGCGTCTCTATACTTAGGGACAGATATTAGATAAGCTAAGTTAGCTATTTTATACCTAAGAGTATTGGCTTTAATAGTATGCCTCTAGCTAGCTCTTAACGCTGATAACACGGGGCGCCTGTATTGGTTAGCTAGGATATAGTATATATTAAGTGTCTACAGGTTGCTAGATTTTAGAGATGCGATTACTATATACATTAGTAGCTGCTTAGAAAACCCCGCTAGTTAATATACGTCAATAGCACGTTTTTGAACGAGGGCAGGAGGGTATAGTTAGATTTTATTAATCGTATAATAAGCTAGTGCGTTAGATTAGGCCGCTTTAAGTGCACTTTATGGTCCTATTAACCATTCTTTTATAAGTGTACTTGGCTTATTACCCGCGCGCCACTAATAAGGCCATTACTAACTTCCCGTGGCTGTTAGGGCCATAGTATTATAGAACCTTTCCCCCCTGCGGACGCTTAGAATATATAAAATCTGCTTTAGTAACTATAACTAATAAAAGCTAGTGACTGCTAGATACGCCTCTAAAATTCCTATATAATCTGTATAACTCCTAGCGTAAGGTACCTATACTTTAACAATACTGTTTTAATATATCCGTACTACTAGGGCTCTCTAAGGCTTTGGCTCTGGCTCTAGCTCTAGCTTTAGCTCTGGGTCTAGCATATCCGCCTCCGGCGCAGGATTCTTACGCTTACAATTACGTTTTGGCTTATTTGCGGTAGCTTTGTCCTTCTTAGCACGCTTTACTTATGCCTCCTTAAGGTCCTTAAAGCTTATTACCTTTGCCTTACCTAGGACTACTTATTAGGTTAATCGGCGAACTTTAGCTTTATTATTTATCTTATATAAGAATTGATTTTAATCTTAAAAAAGGGAATATTTAGTAAAGGATATTTGGGCGGCACTTGCGAGCTTCTATATATGCCTCTATAGGCGCTGTTTGCTTTATTTATTAAGCGCAGAAGTGTCCCGGTTAATTAGATTATATAATAACGTAAGAGCCTTTGGTGACACTAATATTATAGGTATTTATAGTACATTGTCTGGTAAATAAGGCACTTTATCGGCTTTTGGAACTGTTAGTTAAGCTAGTGGCTTAGGTGTTATAACGGCGCTATTATATATTACTGCTAAATTCTACTATATTCTGCCGACTTATAATTGGCTCGCCTAAAGCTAGCGCCTTAGCGGCTTATTTTATATATTTGTTTACATCAGTCCTAGTAACCCCTTTTCCTTCTCCTTAGCTTAGTATCTTTATAAGATAGCATTTTATAAGCTTCGGTTTAGAGGCGTTTATGCAAGCCATTATACTACGCAGTGGGGGACGTTACCTAGTTTAATAGTATCTCTAGCCTACTCGTCCATTCCCTTAGCAAATTCCCTATTATTAAATAGTACGATTAAGAGTGAGAACTCTATTGATTAAAGCTGACTTTAGAAGGTCTCTTTATATATATAAGGTAGGTATAGGCAACAGAAACTAGTGGTAAGTAATATGGTAGTAAACTGCCTATAGCGGAAAGTTTAATAGAATATTCTGTTATAGTGTAAAAACGTAGCAAGTTGGCTTAATTTAATTTCCCCCTATAACTAAAACCCTAGCCGTTGTCTATACTAGAACGCTTTAAATAAAAACAAAGTAGTGTTTAATAATAGAATATTCTAAAATCCCCTTACCTTATCCATATTTTTATAAAGACTGATAAATTGCTATATAGAAGGGATATGGCGAGTCTGGGTTTATATAGAAAATCTCAATAAGTAAATAAGTCGCAGCGCTTAAAATAGTAGTAATAGTTAACGTTATAACCGCGTCCGAACTAGATAGTATAGTAGTTACTATAGAAATACTACTCGTCTATAACGTGCTAGGGGAGATTATACTAGAGTCTATTAATTATAAACACAATCTACTAGTAGGTAAAAAAGAGTTAGAAGTAGAAGTATTTATAACCTAAGTACTTAATATAGATGAAGTTAGGGAGCCTTGTTGCTTAGAGGTAAAAGCAAAAGCTAAAGATTCTAAGAGAGGAAGGACTAAAAGTACTAAGTGAGGAAATATTAACTCTAATAATAGGCGGGAAGATGCATTGGGGGGGGAGGTAGAAGACGATAGTAGAGAAAGAGATAAAGATAACGAGGGAACTAGCGGCGAAGCCTCTCCCTGTGATGCCTGCGGATATGCATTGCCTATATAAATTTACGGTGGTAAGTATAGCCCTTAGAAAATCCAGCGGATAGTCTTACTTTAAACTCTACTCTAAAATGCCCTACTTTGAAGCCCTCTTTAAAGCGCCTTCACCATATTTAAATTATTAGAGGCGTAAACAAGATTTTCCCCTCCTAGAAAGGGCATAAGATTTAGCGCCTTTGGCACTTATATAACTGGGTTATATCCTTTATATATATCTAGGTAGATAATAGCTGTCGAATCATCTATATAATAGCTCGCCTAAATTTAATCATTTATAAAAAGAGCGGAAGGATTAGCTTGGAGATTAGCAATTAGTAGTGGCGAACCCTAAGGTATAACCAAAACGGACGCTCTAACCCCTATTATTTTAACGGGAGAGCACAATATATAGAATTCTCAATTTCTAGTGTTATTAATCTAGGTCCTAAAATTATTATTATTAATCTAAGCACGGTAGAAATAAAGGCCTTACTATATAACAATGACGTTATCTTCTAAAGGAAAATCTTCAGGGATTATAAAATGGTAGTCTTGGTTTATATTATAATAATTAGTTACTATCCCCTCTTTACCCTTTCTAACCTAGGGGCAATTTCCCTTAAAGTTCTAAACTATAACCTATGTTATGCCTTAATTATAGGAGAATAAAATTTGATATAAACCGCCACTATAAGCGGCTCCCTTTATTTGGTTTATAGTAGGGCTTATAGTATTTATAGAATTAAACAGTCTAATACTGAGTGTTAGTAAATATATGTTAAGTCTTACCACTAGTTTGTTATATTGGAAGGTGACGTTCTGCCTAGCCTGCTATATAACTCCTAGTTTATTAGTAGCTTTGTTATTACTAATATAGTGCCCCTTACACGGGAAAGGCTGCTGGCTATAAATCTTAATCCCATTTATTAGCATAACTAATTGCGTAATATCGGTAAATTTACTCTATTAGAAAGGCGGCGGATTGCCTATAAAGAGGTGCGACTAAGTAAGATAAAAGATGGATAAAAGCGCTATAATAATGCTCGCTGCTATAGTTAAAGTAATATAGTAAGAGTAAGATAGAGGTAAAACTTGACATTTATAGCTAGCCTACCTACGTACGCTAATTATTTGTATTTAGTATAGATGTATAAAAGTAATAGCTACTATAAAATAGTTAGGCCTAAATATATTGCTAGTACTATACTAGCTCTAGAACTAGCGAGTTTGCCCGCTAAGTAAGTCTCTAAATTGCGCCTATTTACTTAGTGACTTATTATATAATTAGCCCTAAGTAAAGGTAAGTTTTAGTTTTAGTTTAGGTTAAATAATTAATAAATAAATATAGAGCAAGATTTTCTAGCTATAAAAGATTTATATTTTCTACTATAAAAAGCATATATTAAGCTATAATTGATTCCTATATTGAGGGTAACTAAATAGTAAATTTAATTTATGTTTTCTTAGTAAGATATTTAAGATAGTTCCGTAATAAAGATTAGCAAAGAAATGTAGGACTAGATAATTACTAAAGCATTTTACTTACTAGTACGAAAGCGGAAGAGTTTCGGTGTATAGATAGAGTGATATATTAGAATTCCCACTATAAGAGAGAGTATTTTCATTATCATTTAGGTTATTATATGCGCCCGCGTAAATAGGTACGCTAGTAATATAGCTACGAGTTAGGCAGCCTAGGCTACTCTATATATACAGTCTATAGGGCTAAAAAGGGTAGGAGTTGGTTACACAATTGATATTTAATATATTGTACCAAATTTTGCCTCCTACTAGAGTGTATTTAAATTGGGTAATAAGGGTAAAGTTCGTAGTTATTTCCGTAATTAAGAGTTTTAACAACACGCCGCCACGACTAGGTACTTGGTATGTCTTATTATAGATATCGGCAGGCTAAAGAGTAATTATATTAAACGAATGGTCCGCAGTAACTAACTAAAGGTAGACTTTAAATAAGCATTTATTGTAAATTTTGGCTTAAGCAGCTTGTATAATAGGAGTGATAGCTAGGATAGCTACGGAAGCCATAGTAAGAAGTTATATTTTGAGTATTATTCCGCTAATAGAGTTAATGTTCCGCAGATTATTTCAAATTGTTCTCTGCTAGGGTGTAAGGATTAGCGCGTTATACTAAAAGGTTCTAGCATAAGGCTAGGTTATAATGGTTAAATATTATTTTTTCACCCTTAGCTGAAAAGTGATGTGTTACTAGTCTTATCGGTCTTATTAGTCTTACCCCCCTATTATATAAACCCTTTATTAGAATTACGCGGAGTCATTCTCCTTAAAATATCAAATTTCTTTAGTAGGAGTTTTAGTAAGCATGTTCTTGTCTTTCTATATTAGGATAATTATAATTATCCTACTTGCTTAAATCTTTATCCTCTTAAAGATCTAAATATATATATTATTATCCTTATTTAAAACATAACACTAAGGTAAGTCCGTTGTTGTTGTATATAGGTTCGCATTTCTTAAATAGGCCACTAGGCCTTTTACTAGGCCGAAGATATACTAGAAACGCCTATCGCAGCTTCATCTCCACCTTTATATAACTTAGCCTCTGCGCCATTATACCTTTTTAAAGATCCCTTAGATAATAGACTAGATAGATATAAAGCCAGAATAGAGAATACTGGGGAGGATTTATGGGAGGATTTATTGCTAAATAAAGGCTAATATAAGCATTAAAAAGGAAGGTTAAAGAAGTAAATGGCGCTTAAATGTTTGTATAAACTCTCTATAAGTATAGTAATACACTTTAGAATTTGAATATTGTGTTCTTTACGTACTATTTAACCTATGGCCTAGTACGTGGATGCGTTATCCCTTACAACTGTAAAATATGTCCTATAATTATTGAACTAATTGGATTAAGCCAAGGTGTTTCAATTATTATTTTATTAGTACATAATTACTTAGTAGTAGGACGCTACCGTTACAAGGGATAGTGTACCCCTTTTAAAGGCAATAAGAAAATTAATGGATTTTCTTTATACTGCTTGCTTACCTAGGACTATTTATACTAATGTAGTATTAATTACTCTATTTAAAGCTAAAGAATGTACTAGCTAGTTAAATAGGAAGTTTAGATACTTATAGGGTTTAATTTCGTCCTTTATTTACTTATCTGTTTATAAATTGCACCTAATAAAATCGTAAATTAATTGAAACAGCTCTAAACTTATCTAGCAATGCCCTAAAATTCTCCCTACCTATATGAAATTCAATTTCCTACACCTTATACTAATACGCCTACCTATTACCTTTAAAGGTTACTAGGACGTAGCGAATTAAGGATATTAACTAAGATATAAGGCCGATTATCATTATTCTGCTAGTCTATGCTTTAAGGTATTTCTACAACTAGCAAAGGATAACGTTTTTCGGAGGTGTATAGACGGGACATTTATTCTTATTATTATTAGGTCTGTATTGCTTATAGAAGGAATAAATATAACAGTCTGCAGACTATATAGATTCCCCTATACTATGAACATCTTTGCACTAAGCGTATATTTTAGATAACGAACCGGTCGCAATTAATGGCGAAGGAGCCAGCTGCTTTGCTCCTTTTTTATTACGGATAGTTATAATTAAAATTGCTCTTTCCAACTCTGCCTAGCTTATATCCTTTAAGAGTTCTATATAAAGTGGCTCTTCAAGCCAACACAATGTAGTCGAGAAATTCTGGTCGTTTATTAGGTTGAAGGCTGATATCCTAGCCTTATTATTAGCTATCTGCGTAAGCAATTTGGTGCGAGTAGCATTATCTATAAGTATAAGTGCCTCTTTTTTGTCTAAATTAGTATAGAGACGGGAGTATAAATTATAGCAAGTATTATGCTCTATATTTTTAAAGACAACTTTATAATAAACTGCATTTAATTAATAATATAGGCGAAAGCGCGTATCTAGGTTATCGCAGCTATAAAACTCTTCTTTAAGAGTATCTATTCTGGAGCTAGGGAAGGTATATTTATTAGGCGTTACTTATGAAATTTATAGAAATAGAAGAAGTATGCTTAAATATCTTAGCGATTAACTAATAAGTTAGGTCTTTTATAGTAAATCTACTTTTTAGAGTAAGTAGTAATTTTAAGAAAGCGGTTGCATAAGGCCCTCAATTTTTAGAGGGGAGCATTTTATTAGTGTAATGGGTATTTTTAGGCACCTAAAGCATTGGCGTAAGCGAGGTCGACGGCTAGGACTGCTAGTTGTGATATTATCGTATATATCTAAATAGGTTTAAGTATATACTAGCGGATATGCTCTATAGAGACTAGGAATATCTTCGCGATAATTAAATGCGCATCTATATCCCGAGAATTATATAGTTATATATTAGCCTAAGGATATTCTAGAACCGCAGTAGTTATTTACTCTACTATAAAACTTACTATAGAATCTAAATCTAAATCGTATTTTCTCTTATATACCATCTTATCTATATCTAGGCTGTGTAGATATATTAACGTAAATTGTTACTTTAAGTTAATAAGGAACTAATTATTTTTTCCTTATACTAGCTTATATACTTAAGATCCTCTATATTAATACTATGACGGTGCTAGGGCACGTTACCTATTAAATCCTACTAAATTCTGCTAAATTCTGCTGACCCTGACGTCTACTAACTAATTAGGATTTTCTATGCTGGGCATGGAAAATCGCTATTGGCTCGCTTACCACTTAGTACCTTAGCGACCCCTTTATATTTGCGTTAACCCCTAAGGGCCTTCCTCCTCTTCTTTTCTTTAGCTTAGTATCTTTGTATAGTAGCAATCTACAAGCTTCGTCTTAAAGGTATTTATATAAGCCCGTTACAAATGCAGTCTTTTATAATTTCCATTAAAGGATATATTAGCTATTTAAGTAGGCATCTACTTATAGACTATACTTTATAGAATCGTAAATTAACCGGAAGAGAGTTAAAAACTTTAAGATTATCTGTAAATACATTACCGAAATAACTTTCTAATACCTACGCCTTATACTAATATATTGGCCCGTCCTCTTTAAAGAGTACTAGGGCGTAACGAATTAAATTATTTGGCTAAGAGATAATGCCAAGTACTATTATATGTGTAGGCTTAATTGCTATAAGGTAATCCGACGATTAATAAGAGAGAATATTCTTTAGAGGTATATAAATCGGGCATTTATTCTTATCTAACTTATATCGCTAATGGATGGTATAAACCTTACAATCTATAATCTATTGAGTTTCCCCTAGAGAATATATATTTTTACAGCTATCGTATTATTTAAATAATAGATCGACCGCAACTAAACACGGATAATAATAACGACTTAGATTCCGCACCTTAAGAATTGCAGTTGCTCTTCCTAACTCCTACTTACTTATATAGTTAAGGACTCTTATATAACGTAACTCTTTAAGCTAGAAAATTGAAGTTATAAGCTGTTAACTAGGTATTAGGTTAAGGGTTAATATAACCTCCTTATTAGTTATGCCTATAAGCAGTTTATTATAAATAGTATCGTCTATAAGTATAAGCGCATCTTTTCAGTCTATATCGCTGTAGAGGTGGGAGTATAAATCGTAGCAAATATTAGGTTCTATTACGTTAAGAGCATCTTTACGGCAAGTTGTATCCAATTAATAATATAGGGTGGGGCGTGTCTTAGAATTATTGTAACTGTAAAACTATTCTTAAAGGATATCTATTCTGTAATTGTAAAAGATATATATACTAGGTGTTACTAGTAAAATTTATAAAAATAAAAGAAGTATACTTTGTATAGGTAATTATCTTTACGATTTATTAATAAATTAGGTCCTTTATAGTAAATCTGCTTTCTAGGTTAAGTAGTAATTTTAAAAAAGCAATTATATAAGGCCATTAATTTTTAGAGGGAAGCATTTTCTTAATATAATAGGTATTTCCAGGGGCCTAAAGTAGCTTTAGTATCGGTTAGTAGTAGCTATTAATAGTTATAGGCGTGCGCGTAGTTAATAGTCTCTAGGAGATAGCTAGGAAAGGAAGGGTTAAGAGGTTTACTATTAGGCGTTCTTTGTACTGCTGATTATAATGTCCTTAACTAAAAATCCCTAACTCCAACTCCGTATTTTAGCGCTCTTATCCCCTCTAGTTATATTATGCCCTATAGTAGTTTCTAAATTCTCTTTTAAGGTCTAATATAACCTTAAATAATTAAGCATAATATCTAAATAAGTTCTATATTTAAGAAATTGGAATAAGTTATAACATTATATATATATCCATTATTATCCTCCCTATTATCTCCCTCCTTCCTTCCGCTACCGCCGCCCCACTTACTATGGATGTAGGTCCTATTTAAAGCTATACTATACCCGGCCTTCTGCTGCTTAGTAGCTATAATACTACCTTAGATAATATATGCAACCAATGGTTCCCCTTTAGTATTAATAAATATGCTAGAGGGCCTTACCTTGTTTATAATAACCTTACCTCCCTAAAGGTTAACTAAATAGTGCCAACTTATAATAGCTAGACGGCTATAATAGGTTTCTAATTTTGGTTTAATGGGACCTTACTAAGTAAGGATTTCTATACTACTTGTTTCGCCTATACCTAAGGGCTAGAGACTTTCTATAATATAAAAAACCAAGTAGTTATTATATAGAAAGCTTAGATAAAGTTTAATACTCTAGGATATATAGTGTAAATATATACACTAAGTGTTAAGAGCTAGCCTATCTACCTTTAAATGTCTAAGTATTAATTATTGCTCTATTATTTTGTCCTATATCCCTCTAATACAACCCGCCTATAATTTAAATCTTTAAATGGATTATATAATGTAAATTATAGATATTTTATAGGTAGAATCATTTCGCCTTATATAGCAACTCCGCTTATTAGTTTTAGATTAATATAGGTTACTTATTATAAGTAATTTGTTATAGCCCCTTACCTAATAGGGGGTATTCTGGAGCTTAGGAGGCGGACACTTAAGATACGCTAGAGATGAAGGCTGTAGAAATAATAGTGAGATGGAAGGAGTACGAATAAAGTACGAATAAAGTACGGATGGAAAGTTTTTGTAAATGCTGACTGAGCTAAGCGGCAGTTAAATCCTGGCTATGTATAGCGGATTGTTTCCTAGCTCTATAGGGGGTCCGGAATATTACTGCCAAATGACTTAATATTATAATAAGGAAGTAGGAATTAGTGCTAAAGTACCTATTTTAACGCTAAGATGTCTAATAAGATGGTTATAAATTGCGAGTAAATTGTCTTTTAGTCTGACGAAGAACTTCTTATTAATGTATTCTTATAATTTAGGTTATCGTCTGCTATACGCTTTGCTGCTCTTTCCTTTTCCTTAATATACCTCGCTTTATCACCAGAAGTAATTTAGTCTAAAGGTGTCTCTAATCTTTTGCGCTTCTTAAGCCTAGGAGCAATTAAATACTCACTAAGTGATTTTAGCCGTCCTACTATAGTCTCCGCCGTATTAAGGTATTCATAGAGTTGCTAAGTAGAGATAACTAGTTCTTAATCTTTATCTCTAATTTTATTATATACAAGTTCTTTATAAGCAAAGTCTTTTAGCTAAAGTCGCAGGCTTAGATAATTGGTAGGGTTTCCTTAGTTATTGCGGAATGCCTATAAAGAATATTAGAGTAAAGAAGAAAGAGTAGTGTCTTAGAATAGTATATATATTATCCATAACTTCTTAAACCACTCTTAACTTATCCCTATTAGCAGTATTAACTATATAAGTTCGCTATACTAATAATATTGCCTTACGCGACCCCTTTTTGCCGTATTTAATGTCTAGGCTAATAATAACTTATACGCTAGCATTCGAATCTAGAAGATAATCTTTAGCTAGTCGGCTTAACCTTTTCCTTTTCTGCGAATATACGACTTTAATTATAACCCTAGGGTATCGTGCATCTTTATGCTAAAAAGAAGCATCTGGCTTATGTTTCGATATTATACTAGGCGGAGTATCAACTTAAAAATAAACTTTAGTAGAATAGGCTAGGCGTACCTTTTATATAAAGAGTGCCGCCCTATCTAATCCGTTGCGAATTAGTTTTAGCTGACTTTAAATTATATTTTTAACGCTATTAATAAAGAGCTCGTATACGCTAGTCGGTATACAAATAATAAGTTAATTCTTCCTTCTGTTATAGTTATATTTATCTAATTTCTATTATTAGCTGGTCTCTCTATCCTTTTTAGGGGTAATGTACTGTATCTTGTCCTTAATATATCTAAATAGTAACTTGTCTCGCCTGAGCCGATATACTAATTCCTTATATTCCCCTTACGCAAGCTAGAACTTTATCTATAGGTATTGCTTAATATATCTTCCAGCTTAGATATCTTTAAAAAGCGTAATAACTTAAGGAGTTTAGGTAAAGGCTTTTTTATCAGTTGGCGGAGGCGTTAAAGGCGCATTTATAAAGCTCGAAGGCGGTATAATATATTAATGTTTTTTTAGAGGAGCCTATGACGTAGACATAGCCGTATATTAGGCCGTATTATAAAGTTATATAATTAACGTCGCGAGAACTAGTTAGGGTTTAGGGAATTCCGGCGCGCTCCGGTTAACTTAGTAACCGCGCCGCCTTAGCTAGCGGCGTGCTTACCGCTATAATGCTAAGCTTAAGACAGTTCCTGGTTTTAACGCTAACTATAGTTACCTATTTTCTCTACTTTCTCTATTTTTTAAAAATATAAGTCTGCAGAGGAAGTAATTTATAGATTAGTGGAAGGTTGCCGAATTATAAACGGAAACGATAACATTAACACGCTTGATGCCTTAGGGCTTCTTAGATGGGTTTTAGACCGTTAAGGACTCTATACTAAGGCTAAGAAGCTACACTAACGAATACTTAAGTTTAGAAAGGCTATATTAGAAGAGGAGTATTTAAGAACATCTTTATAATAGTTGGCCGCGGTATCTTCACAAATAGAAAGGGATGGAGGGTTGCTTCGTATATTCTTCCCTACTTATTAGCCTAATATTATATATATATAGTATAGTTATTACTAAAAATCTATAAGAAGGGCTAATATATTTCTATTCCTCCTAGTGCTACCTTTAAGAAAACTATATAGATTTAAGTAATACGTTTATACTAAATATATGATTCCTAAATACCCCCCTCTTGCTTTCTTTTTAAAGCCACGTTTTTAGTACTAGTAGTGCCTATTAATATATAAAACCCTTAGAGATTAGAGAGGTAACTTATGTCCAAAGTTAAGAATGGCGTAAAGAGGGTTAATAAGACTATAACTATAATACAATATAGAGCCCCTAAGCAATATCCACTAACCTTCCCCCTCTCCGCCTTAATATAATTGGGGAGGTGTTTAGTTTTAAATAGTAAAATTTGCAAAATAATAGCTGGAATTAAAAAGGGGATATAGTAAACTAAACAATATAGTGCACAAAGGATTCTTTTTAGTTAAATACTAAGAGCCTAAAGACGAGCCTCGAAGTAAGATGGAGGCTTAAATATAGAAGAAAAAAATATTAAGCTTAGAATTACGACCAAAACTAAACCCGGAATTAAGCAGTAAGTAATATTTATAGAAGTCACTCGTATTAATACGTTATCTACAGCTTAAAGTTTTTTAAGTTAATTACTTAGGATCTTTATAAAGGCTTCGGGTAGAACATTTATAAGGTTAAGTGGCAGGCTCCTATAATCGACATAGTCGTTAAATATAATAGTGTAATTTTTTATACCTAAACTGCAGTTTTTCGGCACCATATTATTTATAGAACTTTATACCGCACTTATAGCACTAGTAATAGCACTATAAGCTACGCTAATAAGGCTTTAGGCTCCTATAGCGGCACTCTAAACCTTACTAGGTAGAGAGTTTAAGTTATTTAAATCTAGGATTCCTAAGCCATATAATTAAAGCCACAAACTATCCCGCACTTAAAGAGAGGGGGAGTTAAACTATGCTTCTGTTAGTTCCTGTAAGATATAATAATAGAGTTGGCCTCCTATAATTAATGTAACAATACTAGCGTTTAAGTTCGCCTTTTTGTAGATAACTAAGAGTGTAAGTGTAAAATATAAGAGAAACGCTGCGATGTAGATTAGTGATGCAACCACCTGCGGCTATAATATTTCTTTTAGCATTTTAATAAGATGAGGTGTAAGGGGATTTGTTGTAATAGTAAAAGGATATAAGTTACTATATAAAATCCTCTTATAACGCGCCGTATCCCTACTATAATAACCCCGCAAAAAAATGCCCCTAGTAAGAAACTATCTCCTACCTTTTAAAGAGTTTCTAAATAGCTGTGGTGGCAAGGGCAGGGTTACTTGTCACTCCCTAAGGAACTATTAACGCGATCTTATACGCCTTATTATCTAAAGGGTAAATTAGGTGGATTAGATGGATTAGGTTAATTAGGTAGGTTAGGTAAGCTTTTTAAACGGCTCTTTAACGACCCGGTAGCTTAATAAAGGTAATAGATAATTCTAAACTAGGTATATACCCTTATATATGCGTCTTTAGGAGTAAAAGGTAAACCTGGTTATATTTATATATTCCTTTAATCGCCTTAGTACTATAAACTTTGTTTAATTCTTTTTCCTTATATATCTTACTTTTTTGCATTATAGCGTCGGCCTTTACCCTCAAATTGGATAGTATGTTAGTTAGACGTAAACGCACCCAGATATACTCCTACAGAAAAGTACTTATAAATGGCAAATTTCTAGGTCGTGTATATAAAACCAAAATAAAGACCGCTAGAAAGACATCCTCTTAAGGTAATATCCAATATTTATCTCGATTTTCGATTTTCTAATTATAGGTAGATGTTGTATTTAATGTTAAGTTATCGGATTAATATATTAAAAAAACTCTCTTTACTAACTCAACTTTAGCGAGCGCTATATTTATTTAGTAGTAGTAGGTTATTAATCTAACTAACGATACTAAGCATTGCGCTATTTGTATAAATATTCTTAGTAAAGGGGAGAACGATAGCGCGCGTATGTTTGTTTTGGAACGCTGCTACTATATAAGTAACTTTTTAGAGCTAATGACCATTTTAATAGACTGACTAATTTATTATAGATTGTCTATGGCGAATATATTTTTAGTAGTAGCCTAGAAGCTAAGGATGAGTTGGGGATAGTAGTTAAATAGTTTAACTGCCCTCGCTAGGATCATTTCTACTAAGGAGTGCAGAATGCACCTAAGATTTTTGGAATTAACTATTTGATCTATTGGAGAAGAGCTAATAATACTATTTATCAAATTCTTACCCCTTGTGGTAAGTTCCTATATATATTTAGATGATTTTAAGAAAAGTCTAACTATTATAGGCTATTTATTCTGCTATAACTGTATTATAAAGTGGAATAACTCTAAATATAGTGGCCATTGCCTATGTTACAGAAAACGCTTTGGTAAAGGCCTTAGTATATTTCGAAAATTTAAAACAGTTTAGTGTGGTGTCCTTCGTTAAATATGTTTATAAGTTGTTATATCCAGACTCGCAGTATGCACTTTCCTAGAAGCCGAAGAGAATGTAAATAGTATTTATTAATTGTAAGTGAGTGAGTGAATGAGGAGAGAGGCTCTATCCCTTGCATTGTCCTTAGAGCTGTGCTCTATGTGCACTAATCGGTAAGTTGCATATATAGGCGGTTAATCGTTCTACTAGATACTGAAGTCTTGTAGATGAGGCCGCGAATATATTAAATTTCGTATATATATTATATATAGAGCTTTATTCTTTAGTGTTAAGTCGATCTATATTATTGGAAATATAATTGCGAACCATCTTAGTGGTGTAATTAGTTAGATAAAGTTATTATCTATTTAGGGTACGTTCGGTTGCAAATTGGCTCTATATTATATTTATTCAATCTATACGTATTTTAGTGTTACCCGTTTTGTAATTAGTGGCGGCTACTACTATAGCACATTTGAATCTGTAATTGAGTCAATCGTTCGGTGAGCTTCTATATGAGGCTTTAGATTTGGCTTTGTATAATGCGTGATTGACGTTGGCGAGCGATTTAAGTGAGCTTTTTTTTGCCACTAGGCCTCTATTGCGACTCCCTACTTTGGTGTAGTAATGGAGCCTCCTCCTTGGCCAACGCCCTCTCTGTAATTAACGCTTTTTATATTTTTGCCTACCTCCCGTAGGAGCCGTAGTAGAGCTATAGCAATGCCTGCGACGCCTGCGACACCCTAGAAATAAGCTTATTGCGATTATGAAGGTTAGAATAATAATACTATGTAAGGTATGTAAATGCGATAGTAGTATCGCGATTAGGGTTTATAGAGTGGCTATATTATAAGAAGTCGCGTATATAAGAATTCTAGATTGATATGGAATATAGAACGGGAGCTTAAAGGCAATATATTGAAATGGTGCTAAGAACCTTATTTTAACTACTATATATGGTATAGCTTGCAAATTTAACGCGCTTACCGATATGGAGGAGCTCCATATTTAAAAGTCGTTAGATTTACTGAACGACTACCTTATATTTAGATTTGAGCTCTATTTTGGTTAAATATGGAGCCTTTATATTGAATATGAAGTTGTAACTGAACGGCCCCTTACTACTTGACGCGAGGAAGTTTATGTTCTTGTTTACGCGCATAGGCCATATATCTCAGGACGCAATCAATGCAAGGGATGCTGTTTATTACTTCTCCTCTAAACGCTAGTGGTGATTAGGTAATTTGTATATATTAAAGGCTTTAAACCTATAAGAGGAACCTATTACTACTAATTACATCTAAGAAATGTGTAGGTAGTGAGCTCCTCTTTCGACTTTCTGCTTGAAATCCTTTCTTATAAATAGCCATTTCTATATTTATATTATGATAATTATAACTATTATGCGCTTGGTTTAACCGAAGTTCCTAAACTTAGTAATTATTTATTTTAAGAATTAATATTAATCTTAAGTTTATCGGCTATTAAGCTAAGCTCTACCTATCGCCGTTTAATAGCTTCTCTTACTTCCTTAATAAGAACCTCTATATCATCCTTTCTAGGGGCATTTTCCCGTTTAAGGTATTGCTTTATAAGAGTGGCAGTCTTAATAAATAGCCTCCCGTACCCTAAAGCGCGTTTATTATTAGTCTTTTGTCACAGAACCCCACCGCAGGGGCCTCCATAGGAGAGCCCCGTGCTCTCGCATACACCTCGCGTACAGCTTATGTTAGCTACGCGTAGGTATATCACCTCCTTACGCCCTCGACCCTTACGATTGATCGCGTAACGTCTTATAGACTCCTCGAATACATACGTCTTGTAGCCACTGCCCCGTCCCATAACATTACGTTACGCCTTTTTACTACCGACACCTAGCCTATAACTAATTCTACGTCTCCGTAATACTATAGGCGCTACTAAAAGTAGCGTGCCTATGAGTTACCTTACTTTATACTTCTAAGGAACCTATAATAGTAAGACAATATTCCTTATTAGCTACTATATTAAACCTAAAGAATAATTTAATACCTATACTTAACCTACAACGCCAATTAATCCTAGGAGAATTTGATTTATTAGCTCTAGCCTTAACCCCTAAGGAGATGGACACTAATAATATCTTATCTTTTATTAACTATATAACTACGGATAAGCAAGCAGAAGGGCTACTACCCATTAAAATTAAAATACAAGACGCTAAGACGTTTGTAAAAATAGTAGTATAAGAACCTAATAAATACTACCGCCTTTTATAAAACTACTACCTAAAGCTTATATAAGCCGAGATGCGTACTGCCTAAGATCGCGATATTATCTAAGACCTATAAGCTTATAAGGCGCTCGCCGACAACACGCGTTAAGAAACTAAAGACGACCTCCGCGTGTCTAAACGCGACATCTAATAGTTAAAGAAGGCTAAGATTGCACTTATTGCTATAGTTACTAAAAGAGAAGGTATAATTAAATACCTATAATTTTAGCTTAATAAGTATATTTATAATAACGCCAGACACCTCTCTACTGCATATAACGCTACTTAAGTCTCTACGCCCCCGGTAACTTTACCTACTTAATATTTAACGGAGGGTTAGTGCCGAGCAGCCTTACCTAATAGGAACCCCTACTAAAGTGACGACAAAAGCTATAACGATTAAACCTAAGCTGCTATTATAGGGTCTAATATATATTACCCTAATCCCCTAGTTTTCTAGGGAGATAGTAAAGAATATAGCTACTGGAAGATGTAAATCTATAAGAAACTAACTTAGAGCGCCTACCTTTTTCCTACGGAAGATACTAAAATTGGCTATATTATTAGGCGAATAAAGAGTATACTATTTAACAGACTCTTCGCCCAATGGGAGACCAATAGCCCCTAGAAGTGGTAGTTCTACTAAAAAGTCCTTAATGATCTTAACCTAATGTACCGCGACTATAACCTACTGGCCACTAACTAAGCTAAACTACGTGCCCTAAAGATAAGCCTTACCGAATTATTTAATGAGTTTTATGTTAAATTCTAGGAATACACCGGAGCCCTTACCCGAGACGATACTAAAGACTAGGAAGATCTCCTTAAAAAAGTCACTTATCGCCTTAGTTACGCAGCCGCTAGCCACAACTATAATGATGTTTATAATATGGTAGCAGCTATACAGAAGATTAAACGACGACTAAATTAGATCGCTACTGTAAACCCCCGCCCAAAGACCTCCCTATAGAAGCCCTCCGGACCTACTAAACTACTGACGCCTACTACCCTAAGCAATACTACTGGTCCTAATATCGACCTTTCTATACCAACCTTCCCGTAGAAGCTACTAGATAGAGAACGCGAGCTACTCTAGAAGCTAAAGCGTTGCTATAGATGTTGTTAAGAAGGCTGTTATAGCTATAGCCTAAACTGCCTAATAGCTAGGTTTAGCAGCTACCGCCTAATACCTAACCTAGTACCTTGAACACTAAATACGTCGCTATATACTACTACCGTATAAGACGAAGACGTAGTAATAGCGGTAGAGTTAGATACGGAAACGGAAAACGCTAAGTCCTAGCCCTAAGTTGTAGGTTAGGACGCCCTAATGATAAGGGGATCTATATATTGGCCTACTTAATAGATGACTTAGTAAAAATAAATGGACGGAAATAGATAGTTTTACCCGTAATAGGAACTACTGCCAAAAAATAATATAAAAGCTGTTCTATAATTGATTGCGGAGCTACTAATAAATTTATAGATACCTAATTTATGCGTACTTATAACCTACCTACCTTACCCCTTACTAAAGCCCGCGCCCTATAACTTGCTAACAGTAGTTGTACCGTATAGAAGATTACCTATATAGCATAACTCTACCTAGATATAAATGGGCACCAGGAAGAACTCTAGGCCTATATTATACCACTTACTAACTACCCTATTATTTTTAAAATAAACTGGCTTAAATAACACAACCCCGCCATTAACTGGAAAAAGAGAGAAGTAACCTTTAACTCTAAATACTGTAGAGAGACCTACCTAGGACATAGCCTAGCCGCCTTTATCTACTCCCTAGGATACTAACCTAAGGAACCCCTTATTACCCTACCTATAACTAACTGCTACTATGTAAGTGCCGCGGCCTTCTACCGCATAGCACGTAGGAAAGGCTGGACCGTTACTATAGCCTCCCGATTACGACTATATAAGCTTAATAAAGAATAGGATTATGTCCTCTATAGTAATAGGATAGATATAGTCGACCTCCTAGAAAACGATGCCCCTATAGAACTTTACGGACTTTTACCTTTAGACTTTAAGAAGTTTATAAAGCTTAAAAAAGGACTTACTAATAAGGAACTCCGTAAGCTCCTCCCTAAGAGGTACTATGACTTTATTAATATGTGCTTATAAAAGAGCGCAGATATACTCCCCCTATATTAACCTAATAACTATACCATTAATATTAAATAAGGAAAAACGCTATTCTATAAGAGACCTTACTTAATATTAAAAAACGAACTTCTAGTTATTAAAAAGTATATCGACGAACACCTTAACAAAGGGTTTATTCGCCCTAGTATATCCCTAGCAGCCGCCCCTATCCTCCTTACTAAGAAGCTAGGAGGAGGTATTTAATTCTGCGTTAACTATAGAGGACTTAACGCTATTACGATTAAGAACCGATACCCCATACCGCTTATACGTAAAACTCTTAAGCGGCTTAGCTAAGCCAAAATCTATACTAAGCTCGATATTATTGCCGCCTTTAACCGCCTCTAAATACGAGAAGGTAATAAATGGAAAACCGCATTCGTATTATGCTTTGGCCAATTCGAATATACCGTTATACCCTTTAGCGTATATAATGGCCTAGGCAGCTTTTAAAGCTATATTAATAACGCCTTATAGGACTACCTTAATGACTTCTGCTCTGCGTACCTAGATAATATACTTATTTATAGCGATAACCCTTTTAAGTATACCGAGCACGTTTAAAAGGTCCTATAGCGCCTTAGGGACGTAGGACTTTATATTAATTTAAAGAAGTGCGAATTCTTAGTTATAGAAGTAAAATACCTTAGACTAATTGTTACTACTAAGGGTATCCATATAGACCCCGAGAAGGTACGTATAATTACCAAATAGTAAACCCCTAACTGTATTAAAGATGTATAAGCTTTCCTTAGTTTTGCTAACTTCTATTAAAAATTTATATATAACTTCTTAGGTGTTATAGTACTACTTATAGCAATAATGTGAACGAAGGGCCTTTCCGCAAAAGGAAGAAAAATATATTTACGTTTTATCTAGACGCCTAAATATAAGAAGGCGTTCTAAAACCTTAAAGATGCTTTTACTAAAGCACCTATCTTAGCTTACTTTATACCAGGACAATAACTCTATTTTAAGACTAACTCCTTAGACCACGTTAACGCAGGCGTTCTTTTCTAGATAGGTAATAACGGTCTCCTCTACCTAGTTACATTCTATTTGTCTAAGCTTATACTATAAGAATATAACTATAAGATCTATAATAAGGAACTTCTTGCGATTATATAAGCGTTTAAGGAATTCTAACCGGAACTTTTCTTAGTAGAACCTAACTAGCCAACTAAAGTCCTTACGGATTATCGCAACCTTAAGTACTTTATAACTATAAAACAGCTAAACTAACGCTAAGTACGCTAGAACGAGTTTCTCTCTAGTTTTAACTTTAAAATTATATATAGGCTAGGAGTATAAGGTACTAAGCCTAATAGCCTAACACGCCGCTTATAAGACCTTCCTTAGTCTAAAGATAACCCCTATAACTAGTTCTAACAACAAACGATCTTAAAAGTACGGAATTTGGCCTTAGGTATGCTACTTATAATAGAGCTAACTATACCTTAGCTCCACACTATAGAACTAGAATTACCTCCTAAAATTAACAAGCTTATTACTACGGTATATAACACCTCTATTAACCTATTACTGTATTAACTTATTGCCGCAAAGACTGTTAGCGCCCGTACGCTACTAACTAAACTTTAAAGCTTAGGCTAGATTAATATAGTAGCCTTAGAAGTAAAAGAGAATAGGCTCTATTATAGAGGCCGTCTATTTATCCCTAACTTAGAAAATCTATAACGGTAACTAATCTAAATAGCCCACGACCTTTAATTAAGCGGCTACCTAGGTAGAGGAGGAACCTATAAGCTTCTTAGCCGATACTACTTCTGGCCTAAAATAATAGACTTAGTTAAACGCTTTATAGGCGCCTACTATGGTTGTAAGCGCGCTAAGGCCTTTAATATAAAGTACTAAGGACTACTGCACCCTCTACCAGTACCTATATAATAATAGGCAGATATTGCTATAGATTTCGTTATTAACCTACTACCCTATAAGCGATATGGCCGTACCTATAAGAATATCCTTATAATAATATACCGACTTATAAAAGAGCGCCACTACGTCCCAACTGAAGGCGTAGCCGTTAGCGACGTCACTAATACTTTCCTCCGTGAAATTTACCGATTACATAGGTTACCTGACTTAATTATGTCCGATTAAGGCATATAGTTTGGCTCTAATATATAGAGACGAATTTGCTAACGCCTTAGCATCTCCGTTAAGATGTCTATATTCTTCTACTACAAAACTACTAGGTAACTAGAAAACGCTAATGCTAGTATAAAAGCGTACCTACGATAGGTAGTCGCCTATAGTTAAGATAACTAGGTAGATTACCTCCTACTAGGTAAATTTACAGCGAATAACCACGTCTTAACTACTATAGGACTTACCCCGTTCTTCGCGAATAAGGGATATTACCCCCAATCCGGTATAGAACTACTAGAACCTATTGATAAGAAACTGCTATATAGAAAACGCCTTAAGATACTACTTGCTAACCAGCATGCAGACCGTATAAAAAATCTACTTAACTACTACAAGGGAGAAATGGCCTGGGCTTAAGCAAAGTAGGCCTACTTCACCGACTGTTATAGAACGCCACTACCGGAGATGCGTGTTAGCGACTGGGTATAGCTAAATATACGTAATATCTCTACGTAGAGGCCTATAAAGTCACTTGATTATAAGAACCTTGCCCCTACCTAATTAAATAAGTTATTAATAGGGGAGCTGTATACGAGCTAGAGCTCCCGCCTACCCTAGCCACCCGCGGGATATGGCCTATATTTTACCTATAGTTACTATACCTTTACTAGCCTAACCCCTTACTAGAGTAGATATAGCCCGAACCCCTACTAGTACTAATCTAAGATAAGAACGAAGATAAGAACTACGAGGAGTGGACCGTTAAATAAATTATTAACTCTAAATACTTTAGCAAAGGTAGAGGACGACGGCTCTACTACAGAGCTATATATATAGGATTCGACATAGATTAGCCAGAATGGCAACTATAGAAAGACTTTAAAAATGTAAAGGATCTAATTAGTGACTTTTACTACGCGAACCCACAGAAACTGGGCCTAAGTAGAGATTTTATACCTAATCCTCTATAGGAGCCCTTATAGAGTTAAACCGTTATATATTACCACGTAGGGGCAAATTGCCGTTAGATTGCCGTTAGATTACGGTAAAGTGCGATTATATGACTGGAATATTATTGAGATGTCTAGGAACTTCGACCGGCGGTTAAAGTTGTTTAATTAGTTGGATTCTTAGATGCTAAGCCTTATTATATAACGTTGTTTTAAGCCTTTAGCAATACCCCCCTTTCTTCTTTTCTATACCCTAAGTGTCCCTTCTATATATATATAGTAACCATAGCGTCGCCAGAGCTCCGCCTCTATAGAAGGGGGGGTAGTGTTACGGAACCCTACCGCAGGGGCCTCTATAGGAGAGCCCCGTGCTCTCATATATACCTCGCGTATAGCTTATGTCAGCTACATATAGGTATATTACCTCCTTACGCCCTCAACTCTTACGATCGATCGCGTAATATCTTGTAGACTCCTCGAATATATACGTCTTGTAGCCACTGCCCCGTCCCGTGACATCTTTATACCACCAATCTCTTTCCAGAGATCTTTTTCCACTATTATGGTATACTCTACACCACTAACCTCTTTCTAGAGATCTTCCCCCACTATTATAGTATACTTAGTATTACTATTATTATTATTGGGGACCTTTATAGGCGGGATAGGAGGCTAGGACTGCTTGGGAACCCTATTAGATAAATTGGTACCCTAGAGATCTTCGACTATTATAGTAAGGAGAATGTAAGAAAATATCGCAGTTTAGGAATATAATTAAATGGAATTATAAAGCTGGAAGACTTGTGGTAAGATAAATTAGGTAGGCTTTTAGATATATAACTAAGCGATGTATAATCTTATAAAAAAGAGAAGCACTTAAGAGGAGGGGTAAGATCTAATTACTATTAAGTCCGTATTGGAGTATTGTTATATCTATAAAGAACCTAGAATGGATACTATAAGTTAGTATCTAAGCCTTGCTGTACTAATAGTAGTAGCTTTAGAATACTACGGTAATAAAACGACGCTGTATTGTATATTACGGGCTTAGCATATATTTATAATGAGCGTGGTGGGCTAACTAGGGCGAGTTATATACGACTTGGCTTTCTTACCCTTTGCTATAATCCTATTAGTTTAAGTGATATTTTATACTTGTAAAATAGAGCTATAGCTAATCTACTATAGAGAGGACTTAGTTATTTACTGTTTATTAACTCTTAATATTATTGCTAACCCGTAATTTTATTCCCGAAACTCTTACGCAGTTACTCTATTATAGTTAGAACTATAACACTGTCTTCCTCTATTTTAGCCCTACTATTCTCCTATACGCCTTTATTTCTAGTAAATAGACGCTGATCTTTTTTTAGGAAATATACTTTCTTTAAACCTTGAAACTACTTGGTTTTAGAAATTAAATAGTTGATAATATAAAGACTATCTCTTTCCTTGTCTAATAAGAGATTAAGAATGTAGGTCTATAGAAGGCTAGAGAAAGCTTTAATTACACTAAAGTAAGGCTCCACGTCTTTGTTAACCGTAACCCTACTATCTATATTTGCTATTAACTGAAGTTCTTAAACAATATCCGGGCTAAAGCAGTATATATTGGTGTTATTTCTACCCTTTAGAGAATCCTTAGTAATTCTTTTAATCTCCTTAATAAGACTCTTTACGCTCTGCGCTTTTTAACCCGTTTTAAGCTTCTTAAGAATAAAATCCCCTTCTTTTATAGTTTTTTTGGTCGCCTTTAAAAGAAGCTCTGCCTCGAGCTTAGGGCTATTCTTAGATCTATACCTAGTTGTACGTACAGTAACCTTTTAAAGTGGTATGGCCTTGCTATCTGGGCAGATACTAATCGCTTATAATAGTTTTGGTTATATAAATATGGCCGGTTTCTATAGCTCTTTGGTTAGGGGCATAAATATATTTAACGAACTTCGTAACTCTTAAAACTTTACTTAAGCTTTAAGCTTTTAATAGGGAATAGAAATGTGTTACACTACTGGTGGTATTAACTGCTGAAGTCATTTTTGGGTCGTTTAAGAGCAGTATTATCTACTAATTTAATTATTGCTATTTAGCTTAATTCGTTCTAACTAGTCTAACTTTAGATTAGTCGCTTACTATAGTTTATATCTTAGTGGGGCAACCTATTTTTATTAGTTTAAATTCTAGTCACTAACCTAACTTATCGCCTTGCTGTAAGAGAGATGCCTGCTTTTTTATAGCCTCCTTTCTGGCCTTCTCCTCCTTGTCCCAAATCTTGTTATTATCCTCCTTTTTCTTTATAAGATCCTTTAGATAATTGTTAGAATACTCTAAGAGTATATTATATATATCCTTAGTTGCACCCTTCTAACTGTTGCTGTATTTAGTACTATCTTTAGTACTATCTAAATGCCTCTTACAGGCGAAGTTGCTAGAGTTAAGTAAAATACGATTTTTTGTATAAATTATATAAACAGTATAACGGTGACCTTGCGCGGTTTGTTTGCGAAAGTTTATATATAGAGGGCGGCTAGAGAATATGGCATGGGCTATTACTGCAAATTATTAGTAGTGTAATAGTAGTGGATTGGTAAATATGCATTAAACTACTTTAAATATTGATATCTTAATATAGCTGCGCTAATAGGAGTAAAATAATTACGGTTTCCTACGAAGATTAGTCTTAAGAAGATTATTAAATGGGAATAGAACAGTACAATTCGTTATACCGTCACCAATATTTTTTAAGGGTAGGATTGTAAACGCGAGGGCCTTAGGTAGAGAATACGGGATTTTCGGCAGCCTTTTATGCCTCTGGTGCATAGTAAATGGTTTAGAGGTGCTTATTGCGGTAAGCTTAGGCCCAGAGCTAACCTGTATGCATATATAAGACTGATGTATTTACCGGTCCTTATCACTCCTAAAGCGGCACCGGCCTTACCTATAGTGACCCTATATTCCGCTAGTACATTAAGCATAATTAGGGTTAAGGGTTACCCTATTTTCCTATAGCGTTTTACAGCCTCCGAATATGCCTATTTTAAGAGGCGGTAAAATTAAATTAAGGGCGGGAATGCTACGGATAAGGTCCCTGCAAGGGGTATATATTACTTTACTCTTTAGCTATACTTTAGGTGTTAAGAAATGTGGGGACGCTGTTAGTATTGCGGGTAGTAAAGATAGGCGAAGGTTAAAGTTTTATTACCGTAAGTGTTAAATAATGAACTTTGTTTACGGATATTATAATCTAGGGAAGAATTAACTTAAAAGATAGGCTAGGATAAACTATAAGAGTTGGTGGGAACCTCTTTCTTTTTATAAATCGTTTATAGAACGCCGCGGATATTAGACTTAATATTAGCATCCGCTAAAAGCTTTTGTGTCTTCCTAATAGGATATAGAGACTAAACTAATTGATTAATGTGCAACGGATCGTGGATCGCGGAAAGCGTGAGGTTTGTAATGGGGAAGAAAGCGACTTTCTGATAGCGTTATTGCTTTACCTATATAGTTAGTCATATATTTACGTACTAAGCCTAATTAAGGGCCCCTTTTTTTATCGAAAAAGAGGCCCTTAATTAGGCTTAGTACGCTGACCTAGGATGGGTCTTTTTATAATTTCTCCCTCTAACGTATAATAAGCTTAGCCTTAAGTTAAGAGACCAATATAAACGGCGGAAAGAGTCTTTATAATTTTGGAGGAGATAAAGGAAAGTACCTTCGTTACCTTAAGGAATTCTATTCTTCGCTTAAGAAGGAAGTTGTTTACCTTTATTACCTTAAGGAATATTCTTCTTTACTTAAAAAGGAAGTTATTCGCCTTTAAAATTAAGTAAGTAATTCTTAGCTATAGCCTTATTAGCAATCTAACTTTCTACTTTAGTTTTAAAAAAGCGCTTTAACTCTACTGCCTTTACCTCTTCCTTTAAGTAATTAGCCTCAGCCTTGCCGATAATTTAGCTCTCCACTTTAGTTCTAGTAAAGTATATTAACTTTACTGCCTTTACCTTAGCATTAGTCTGGACCTCTAACTCTATAGGCTAAGGAAAATTCGTTCCGCTGTATACCTTTATATTATTAAATTAGTTATATAAGATAAAATTTAGCGTAAATATACCTTTTAAATCTCAAATAACGGTATCGGAGGCATTATATTAGCCTTACTAGTATTTTCTAATAATACTTCTAATTGCTTACAGAGACTTAGTTTTAGGAAATTCGCCTTTTAAATACCAAATATAAATATCTGCATTAGATAATGTGTGGTAAGGAACGACTTTAGTTATAATTTTATACAATATAGAGCTAAATGCGAAGAGATTACCTTTAATAGATTAGGCCGATCCGGGATATTAATAACTAGCTATTACCGTAATAAGAAGAGGAGAACTATCTAACGAAGAACTAGCATAGTCCGCTAATTTAGCGTTTAGATTCTTATTTAAGAATACATTTTTAGACGTTAGGTCTCTATAAATAACGCCTATATAATAGGCGAAACCTAAAGATTCTATAAGTTAAGTGGCCTAGTAGAGCCGTTGCCTAATATTAATGTTGTTTATATACTTCTTAAGGAAAGATCAAAGATCACCATTAGGGGTATATTTAAGGCGGATGCCTAATTTATAAGGTTTATAATAACGTAGAACTTTTTAGTATCCTTTACGTTCGCTAAATTGCTTATAAATCTTCTTCTCAATTATAATAAAGTCCGTGTTTTCCTCGGTATAAGGGGATTTAACAATAGTTTAGGAAGATTTGTCAAGGCATACTATGCCCGAATTTCCCTAAGAAATAATGTCATTTAGACTAAATCCTGTTGGGTAGTTAATTTCGTCTAATATAAGCGATAGCTGTGTTAAAAGATGCCTTAAAGATGTTTTAACTGTCTACCTTTCTAACCTAATACTTGCTATTAAATTAAGGGTTTAATAGAAAGGCGGAGCTTAATAGGACGCTTAGAGGATAGATGTTAGAGTATATATATATATAAGGGAAACGGATAAATAAAGTTTTATAGGGATGCCGAAGAGAGGGCGGCTTTAGGAATGTTTTATTAGTATATAGAAGGGAAATTAAGAGGGTGTTAAGGCGTATATGCACTTACTTATTGCATTAACGCTAAAGGATAGATTGGCGGAATTAATAAGCGTTACTTTAGCCCTTGTGCGTAATAGGCGATCCTTAAGGATCAATAGTAATAAATCCCGCTAGTTTACTATAAAAGGTGCGGTTTAAGGCAGGCTTTTAAATTAAATAGATAGAATTTCGTATTAATGGTGTAAGATTCTATATAGAGTATGGTCCGGTAAAGAAAGGGTCTAAAAGGTTACTGTATAAGTCTTACCAGTGGTTTTTAACGCAGAAATCTAAGGGGTAAAAAAATGGAAGTAGAGGAGGTTAAAGGCGAAGAAGGCAGGAGGAGACGAAGTTAGCGCTTCGCGATTTAACTATATGGCGCAGCTAATACTAGCTAAGATTCCATTAATCGTCTTGGCGCTCTTTAGAGTTGTTTTAGTTATATACCTGTTAGTATTATTTAAATGGCTAAAACCAGCTAAAATATAATCGGGAAAGTTTTATACTTAGTTACTAAAATGTTTAAGTATTAAATGTCTTGCGTTAACGCATCCTTTTCCCCCTTAGTTATTGGTGGTATTAGCTACTAAAGTTATTTTTAGGTCGTTTAAGAGCAGTATTATCTATTAATTTAATTATTACCATCTAGCTTAATTCGTCTAATATAGTTTTACCTCTATAGCACTTAGCTCTAAAAAAAGGAAAGAAGTGCTTACCATCTCTTCTCTAGGGAGGGGAATTTTTAATTAGATGTGTCTAACTAGCTCTACTTATCCTCTATATTTAAATTCGCTGCTGTTTTTAATTTAACGAATTGTGGTGGTATAATATTAATAGGAAGTCCGTGCGTAGGTTAAGAATAAGAAGTTTATCTATTAAGGGTGGCTCTAGGGCCTCTATATATACATAAGGGTAATTAGGTTGGTGACTAAGTCAAGGGGTTAGTAACTAAGTTAAGGTGGCAAAATCCAATTTAGGTTAATATGTAAGCTTAGAATCCCTAGTGACTTTATATTTTCTAATAGTGTATACTAAACTATAAAGGGTACCGCGCGGTAGTATTAACCTAGAAGAATAACTATAAAGTAGTATAATTGTCTCTGGGTTGTCTAGTATTATATATTATCGCTTTCCTAAGTTTCCAGCCGGAGATAGTGGCCGCTTTAAGGTAGACATTGAAGTTTTAGATATAGTAGTTAAGGAAAGGGTAGATATTCGTACGCCGTTTAGTAAGTAGGAGAATAGGTTAGAAGATAATGAAAGCGATAAGCCGCTTTGTTACCTAAAGGTGTCAGTATAGGTCTTTTAAATGTTTTGTGTAGTGCTTACTTTGCTATATATATAATAAAGCCAAGTCGTAATAAGAAGTGTTATTATTTGGATTTTTAAAAAATGGATAAATCTAGTTACTTTAGGGCGTAATATATAGGCTAAGCGTTGTAAAGGGGTACTTATCCTGTTTCTAAAGTTAGAATAATTTAGTGTGTTTAATTATCTAGGTATTTAATATATGCCTACGTTCTAAGCTCTAAATTATACCATCTCCTTTAGTTACCTTTAGAGCCGGGCCGTAATCTACTTTTAGAGTAATAAAAGAAGGTATATAGGCTCTTTAGTAGGGAGATTTGTTAGATAGAAACTGGGAGAGACAGTTTAAAGACGAAAGCTTAAAGGTATATAATTAATGGCGGAAATTAAAGCCTAGGCAGATACTAAGACGCGGATATAAGGGGTATAGAATATAATGTAAGAGGGAACATAATGGGTTTAAATAGAGATAATGCCCTTGTCAAATTTTCAGCTACGGAGCCCCCCTTTAGCGTCTTACAGCTACCGGTATAAGTTTAGCTAATACTAATATACCTACTTCTCCTGCTCCGCCTTATAAATAGGGAATCTTGGTTTATACTATATAGGGACTAAAGAAATAACGGGCTAGTAAAAGGGCTAATATAGGTACCATCTAACCAATTATAAGGGGAAGTCCGTTCTATAAGTAATAATCCCAAATAATAGACTTCTAGACATTTTAGCTAAATAAATGCTTTAAATCCTTTATAGTCTAAGAGGTAAACGGTAAATCTAATACTACTCTTATATACTAATCTTCCTATTATAGTAAAGAGGGTAAATATAGCGCTATAGATATAAGATCTATTTAAATGCCGCAAGGGACAGAGCTAGTAGGTTGACGACTGCCTATAACGCCCGCTATCCGCCTAGGGGCAATTTCCGTTAAGTTTGGCAAGGTATAACCTATTAGGATATATGCGAAAGGACGAGGTAGATTTTAATGGGTTGCTAAGGCTAGCTGGGAGATCGGTTAACGGTAGCTAATATAACTATTGAACTCTATACAAGTAGTAAGATAGCGGCAGCCTATGCTCCTTTTACGTATATACTGGTTAAAACAGAGGCGCATTAATTGTTAAGCTGGAAATATTGGTACTATATAGCTATATCATTAATGCAGCCGCTAAGACTAGTTATTTTTTGTAGCTCTGGCGCCAAATTTATACTTTAGTTTCTGCGTAGCTTAGTTTTTAGCCCTTTCTAGAGTAACTAAAGCTAATGCCAAAAAGTTAGGCCTAATAGTAAAACCCTAATTCTAGAAGAGCATGACAATAACTAAGGCGCGTATTTAACTAAAATGGTTAAGAGCAATAAAGGTAAAGCCAGAGTAAAATGTATAGTAGTGGATGTATGTCTAGGTGTTCCGGAGATAAGATAGTTAAATAGTAAGGAACGTAAAGTAGCAGCTAACTAGAACAAGTAATTGGTTTCGCTAAAGAAAATTTAGAGGAGAGGGGCCGTAGGAGTAGAAGAGAAGGGATTATTTAAGAGACCGCTATACGCCTATAAGTATTGTTAGTATAAAATCTTAAAGTGGTAGTTAGGGTAGTAAATGTTATTAATTGGCCTTATAAAGTAATGCGGCTAGGGAAGAGATAAGGGAAAGTTTAGGGGGGAGATAGCGGTAGTGGGAAGCGCGATGGAGCTTAGGGTGTTAATATTAGGTTAAAAGATAAGGGCGCGCTAAACTATAAAAGGGCAGTTTACGTAATGTAACTACGACGATTAGCTAAGCTATATAACGCTCTTATACCTTAAATAGATTATTAGGACTAAATGCTGCCACTAAGGCATTCTTTTAAGGTAAAAGTAATAGTTGCTAATATAAGTACAACCTATCTACTATCTATTTGCTAAAGTAATTTAAAAACTAACTCCTAGCGTTCTATAATCTAATAGGAATAATAGCTGCTTAAATACCTACTATTTACTAAAACTTACCGCTTATCTCTTAACAAACTGTTATAGCATTTAATGAGACTTATAGTAACCTAGACTTTTAGGTTAGATAGTTTATACTATACTAAGAGGATATATTATACCTTATTTCCCTTAAGGTGTATTCTAAACGTAACCTTAACTAATAGTTTTATAGCGTCCTCTATTATTTTAACCCTTTGCTCTAAGGTTTTACCTCATTTTTATAGTTGCCACTCTATTAACCAAATTTAAAAAATAGCTTAGAGGGTATATATACCCGTAAAGCTATAAGCTCCACCTCTATGCCCTTTAGCCTCTCTACCCTTTGCTATAAGGCTGCCCTTTCCTTCTGCAGTTACTGCTTATTAGATAGGGAAAACACTTTATAGGGGTATATATACCCTTTTAAACGCTAACTTATCCTCTAGACTTTTTATATATAGAGTGGGAGCATATAACTTTTAATCTTAATTTATAGAACTTTAACTAGATGCCTTACTATTCCTATTAACGTTGGGGTATAAGAAGTTCCGCGTAATTAAGCCGTTAATAGATATATCCTATAACGAATAAGTTAGAAAGTCGCTTAGAGGATTTAGGGGGGTAAGGAGATATTAAAATACTTACTAATATTAATAACTGATGACATTCTCTACGTCGGTGACATATATAGGTATATTACTATTATTAGAAGACGGTTAGAAAGCTATTTTATAAATTAAAAGGTTAATGGGGTTGCTAAGAGCTGGTTAGGTACCGAGCGTGGCGTTATATATTCGGTAGCTGCCCCTTAAGTGTTTAATTATTTAATAAAAGCTTCCCTTGTAACATTTTTATAAATAAGTAATATAGGTTATTAGATAAATGTTATAAATCCCTAGTATAGGAGTAACGATATAAACAGCTGAAAAACGTCTAGTAATATAAAATAGCGTAATTAACGGGCGTTGCTTAGTGTTAGGTAACAGTACGTAATTACCGATTCTCCCTTAATGTCCTACTCTGCGCCACTATATCTAATATATAGTGGAGGTACTTTATAAAGTGTAGAAAAGCTTTAGTAGGGGGCCGGCGTTAACGTAATATAGGTTAGACGGAGTCTGCGCTTATAAATAGGGGATAATCTTAGCTGTAAGGGATCTAGCTAATCTAGCCCGGCTCGTGCAATCCTAGCCTATACGCGGTATAGTTATGGTCCGCAACTACCTAAAAGAAGACCCTTACTAGCTTAAAGGAGCTAACCCTTATAAGGCCCGTTAAACAAGCTTCAGAAACTGAATTATAAAGCTTGCCGTGCTTATTATCTTGGGTAGAGGGGTAGGTAAGGCAAGTAAGGTAGGTGAGGTAGATAAGGTAGGTAAGGCGAGTGAGTAGGTAAGTGGTAAGTGGGTAAGGTGGTCACAGCCATTTCTAACCTTCCTATCTTATTAGCTTATTAATAATATAGAGATCCTTAGGGATTCTGCTATGAGAATATACCTAAAAGCATATATATTAGCCTGAAAATGGTTAACTACCTAGATCTAATTTTTACTACATTCTATAGGTAAGTTTGCAGCTATGGAATTTAATATAAAGAAAGACTTACTTGCGACTAGGAGCTATAACTTTAATATTATTACTATCTATACCGGTGGCGCAGGCGATAATAATATAAAATTATATACCCCGCGCACGCTTTTATATAGTGTTAGTAATCGCTTTCTTAACAAGCTAACTAGGAGCCCCAAAAAGCTTAAAATAAGTGACTTAGATTATAAGAACTACCCTTTATACCTTTTAGTTACTTTCTTTAACTGGATTTTTTATAGCGAACTCTACCTAGGCGAGAGATATATCTATAATAACTATATAGGCTATATTATACACATCTACAAGTTTATAAGGGAGGATATTGCCTATTTAAGACTATAAGACTATGCACTAAGGACCTTGGTTGGGTTGGGGGAATATATTAAAAATATTAAAAGTTTATTAGTAACCGCATCCTATACCTTTTTCCCCCTAGATTCCGGAGATGTAGTGTTAGATTTTCTTAATAAATCTCCGCTTTTTGGAATTATAGTAATAATTACCGCCTACCATCTTTTGGAACTTAATCCCGACGCTATAAAAGTTAATATATTAGAACTTAATATTGAATTTATAGCTCTAAAAGGTGAATATATAGGTGAGTTTCTATTTATAAATAGTTCTATTAAGATTCGGTTTAGCTTCTATAAGGTAGTTACTAAAGAGATAAGTAAAATAGGGGTTCCGCTAAAATACCCCGGGTTTAAAGGAAGCTAGAGGTACCTTAAGTACAAAACTTAAAGACAAGTTGGATTAATTTAGTGTTGTTAGCGTTTAGCCTAGTTTTAGCAAATTACAATTATAGCCAATATACTGCCTATACGGCTGTGCTCGGCGATAGAGACACTTACTTTAAATTGTATAAACTGAATTTAGTGGATATAGAATATTTATATCTTAGCATTTAACGCGTTAGAGATAATTAAGCAGTGCGTAGTAAATAGGTAAAGTCTAGTATACTATAAACTAGAAAGTATAGTGTGATTAAACGTTATATTAATTAAGAGTATCTCTATGAAAATTTTATAGCCCTAGACTAGAGTAAAATGGCCATTTACTATATTATATATAGCCGCCATTAACGCCTCTTAACTTGCAAGCCAGGTGCTACTTTTATTTATCTATAATATTAATATCTATATAGGAGGTATAGAACTGCTTAAGTTAGCTTAAAACTAAATAGACCTATATAAATCTTACCTAAACCGCGTTGGTATATAGTTTATATTGACCTAAGAAATCCTAAAGCTAATATACCCTATATACGCTCCTAACTTAAATATTGTAAGGTATTCTAAATAAACACTAGTAAGGCCTATTACTGCCATTGCTGCTATATATTTCTTTATTAAATAGGCTAATATTTAACACTCCACGCTTTTAGTAAGTAATTTAATAGAAAGGAGAAATTCTTACCTCTCCCTCTTAGTGATACGTTTGGTTTCCCTTAATTTGCTTTCTATATTTATACCTTATTCTATAAGGTAGTGTCCTACCTACTAAGACTGCCGTTTATACTTCTAGGCTAGTAACTTCTAAACCAGTATATATTGCCTACAATGCTATCCTATACTTTTAGAGTAGATATTACACTATTCTCTTAATAGTAGGTATTAATAGGAGAGCTAGGGGCAGCCCAAAGTCTTAGATATCCTTTTATTTAGCACTACTATTTTTAAAATGCACTATAGAAGGATTCTAAAGAGTTAAAACTAAGTATAGTATAAAACTCTTAAATACCAGCTACTCTAGAATTAGCCTATTAGTTTAAAATATATAAAAGAGAGTAGTCTTTGCTATAATTGCGCGTATATCCTATATCCCCTACAAAATTACCCTACTTATTTACTTTAGAGATAAAAATAATCTATAAAATAAAAAGTTAGATATGCTTTATAGGTGGGGGCTCTTTTACTCTACCGATAAAGAGCTATAAACTTGTATAATATTATAGAGTAAGAAGTAAATAATGGTCTTTATTTTAAGGGATTAATTATAACGGTTATCTATAACCAAACTGATATATATAGCTCTTAAAAGATAGTACCTATATAAAAGAGGTGGAAGGAATAAATTTAAGGGTCGGTTGGGTAAACTTTAATAGCGTATTAGCTATAGAGAATTTAGAAGTATAAAATCAATAATAGAATAAGGGATTTCGCTATTAATAACAATGTCTAGTAAAAATAAGTACTTTAAGCTACAGCTAAGAGACCTAGGTGGCTATTAAATTAGTAAGTTAATAGTTACTAAGAAAGAATATAGCCTCTAGCGTAGCTAACTTACGCTTTGCTTTGGTTTTAAGATAGATACCCGCTAGAAATATAAATCTCTACTAACTAAATCTTCTTTAATTTTGTTTGGTTTTCCTAGGGGAATAAAGGGGGATTATCTTTAAAGCATAACCTAGGATTAATTTGCATTAATCTAAAGGCTGTATAATATAAGATTTTATTTACTATTTATATAATTTCCTATTAGGAAGTAGTTAACTGTATTATTTAATCCTCTATGCTAATACTACTTAAATAAGTCTGCTCTTACCAACTTAATATCTATACTAGTATTATATAAGCTTATATAAAAGAACCCTTTTAATATCTTTATACAATTTCTTTCTTTTAGTAGGCTATAGTTGTTAACTACTATCTTCCCTAACTCCTTTAACTCCTATTACTCTCTAGTAAGACCCTTATAACTAGGCTAAGACTTTGCCTAGCATATCTCTATAGTTATTATCTCTTCGATCTTTAGTTTTTCTTAAATTGCGTATTACCACTTTTAGTCATTTAAGGTGGCATTTCTATTTGGCGTCTTCTATAACGTTTCTAGGTCTATTATAATCGTTTTGTAGCCTACTCTTGAGAATTTATATCTACTAAGAGGAAGATAGCTTAATGTCTTTTGTTAAACCTTTACGGAATAAAAGGTTTTAAATACAGTCTTTCGTTCTTTAAGTATAGTGCGGATATAAAGATCTCCCGGGTTTTTTTTATATTATTAGTATAATAAAGATTTAAGTGACGGAAGTATTAATAACCTAAAGACGTTGGTTTTGCGATTTTATCGTACTTATGGGATTTCTATTATTTTATTAAAAATAAATATTAACGGGTATAGAGTATTTATACTACTAAGTAGGAAGACGTATAAACGTAGTTTAGGGAATCCGGGAATAGAGTTAAGAATTTAGTAAGGTTAATAGAATTGGTAAAAATTGTAGTTATACTACGCCTTTCTCACTACGCCTCCTACTCTACGAAATACCCTACGCTAAATGCGTGTGGAAATAATAGGCTATATAGAAATCCTATACTAAACAAGTTATGGATAAGAAATCAAAATAATAAATTAGGTAGGGGTGTATATTCCCTACCTAATTATATATATGAAAAAAAGGTCACCTAATATTTGTGGCGTTATAATCCATACACTTATTCGCTTCTTTAAGTTATTATTATTATCTCCGCTACTTCCCTTTAGATAGGAAATTAGAGGCGCCCTATATATGCAATTTCTCCTTAGTTGCGCGTTTAGGATAAGTAAGAAATATAGAGGTATGGGCGAAAATAGAGTTGGAAAACGTTGGGGCCATAATCCGCCTAGAGATTAACATCTTGCTAAGTTGTAATGTTTAAGAAATTTACTATATATACCGCCTATAAAGATCTATACTTAAATGGCACATTCCGCGTGTTTAACTTTAAGCTCGTTCTTAAAAAGGCTTTATAAAGCTATCTACCTATCTACCTCTTAAGTGTTCTATAATTTCGTTTATAAGTTATAGAGAAGTAGATTATCCTCTTAGAGTTATAGTAATTTACATTATATAGCTATAATAGTACGGTCTCTCCCTTAGCTATCCTTAAGGATTTTAATATATCTTATATAGCTTATACCCCTTAAAGCTTAATATAGAACGATAATTTCTTCTAATTTCGGCCACTTTTTGCCTGGTATAGTGGTAGTAAAGATAATAAAGATAAAATTAAACTTTTAGCTACCTAGCCTAACCTTTATATATGAATTAGAAGTTGCTACCTGCCTTAAGGTTGGCCACTTAAACGTCTCTAAGATGCGTATAACGGATAACCTATTAACTACCCTACGTAAACTTACTAGAACTAGCTTTACTAATTCGGTCGGTAATATCCAATATTGCAGCGTGAACCTTAAGTGTCTAGGGTAGGAGCTTGTCGATATATCCTTTAGTTTCTACTATATGCCTTTTAATTTGCTCTAACTTGTCCACGATAAAAAGCTAAAGTTGCTTTACTTACTCCTGTAAGCCTTTTAGCTAAATAGGGACGTCTTATAAAACTGCTAGCGATTTATTTATAGGCTGTGTAACCTACGTCTACGTTAGTAAGTTATTAGTGCCATTAATATCTAATAAGTTAGGCTTATTCTATCGAAGCCCCCCGTCCTTATTAACTGTGCTATAGCACTAATCTAGTATAATAGGATGTCCGCCTAAGCCTTTAAGCCATGTTTCTAGATTGCTCTCTTTCTACTATATATTTGTAATATATATAGGTGAATTCTCTAGGGGCTTTAATTTAGGCTCCTATATTGTTTTAAGTTTTAGAATCTCCGGAAAAAGAGCGTCCTAATCTTTAAAAAAGATGTTATTATCTATACTCTCCATTATTTTAAGAGCAGTAGGAACGCTTTTATATTACTAAAATTGATAATATATTACCCCTCTGGACCTACTTATATATAATATCCCTAACCGATATCTTTCGTAGCTAGTCGTGTATATAATTCGCTCTGTTCTAAACGGAGATATATAAACCCCTATAAGCAGTAGTAATGAATTACTATCGCGTATAAAAGTGGAGTTCCCTATAAAGAGGGTAAAGAGCGGCGGTGCTATTAAATACCGAATAATAATGCCGGGTGGGTAGATGTGCTGGGTAGGTGGATGTGCTAGGTAGGTGGATGTGCTAGGTAAGTAAATATTCATACTAGGTAAGTGAATATTCATGCTAAGTAAGTGAATATTTATACTGGGTAGGTGAACATTCATGCTAGGTGGATTAAGTAGTGTAGTAGGTAGATGAAGTTGTATACTAGGTAAAGGCGTTATAACGGTAATTAGTGACGGAAATGGATAGTATAATAGATTTCACCTCTTTTACTCTATCTAACTTAATTTAGCGTTTAAGTACGTTTTATAAATCGAGATAGCCTATATAATCTAAGTCGGATACCTATTTTAAGGTACCTGTAATATACTATACGGGGAAATCTAAAGCGTATTAGATTTAAGAGGTGGCTTTCCCTAATATACTAAACGTTCTTATAAAGGAATAAAGTAGGCCAGCTATATAGCTCTTACGTTAGTTACCACTTATCACTCCTAGCTTTACTACTCTATAGCTCTTTTATTTATCAATCTTCCGATCTCACTAGCCTATCCTCTTTACGCTAGTTATACCTCTATATTTTAGATATATTATTTAGCAAGAAGGCATACTACCCTAAGGAGAAAAAGCTTTTTTTGGATCTAAGGGCTAAATATAATAATAAACTATAAGGCTGGATAATAGAGGCCTATAATAATAGGGTTTAAAATATTTAGCGATATAAAATAGAGGATGCCTTAACTAACAAGCATAAAGCCTTAAAGAGGAGAGAGGTTAAGAATTAGGCGAGAATAAAGAGGATTGCTAATAACGGGAGGCCCGAAGTAAATACCCCTATTTTTACTAAGGCGGTACCTCCTAGACAATCTACCGTGAGCTATCTATATAGCCCGTACTTTTAATATCCTCCTACTATAGTAAACGGGCAGGAATTCTAGACCTATATTATAAGTTATAGCACAAATTCCATACTGAAAATTTGGTGTTAACTTATATAAGCTATAAATTCCCTAGCTATAAACTAACGCTGTATTACTTTAGAGTGCTAATAAAACTATTAAAGAAGAGGTTAAGGGTTAGTTTGACGTATATTCGTAATACTTTATTAAGTTAGGTAATTAGCTATAATTAGGAGTTCTATAACCTTTAATTTATTAAAGGTAAAATGAGTATTAATATTAGTAGCGGGGCAGAGTAGACTCCCTTAATTTAGGTAAGGTTATATAACGGGATATATATAGATAGTTATTATAGATAAATTGATATTAACTCTAAATTGGCTTTTAAACCATCTCCCTTAGATTTAGAGAAACTCTTTAAATACTTCCTATAAGTGTGTTGAAGTTAAATCTTCCCTAACTGCGCTTTAAGTGATTATACCCTACTTATTACTGTTTAATTTAAGATTTTAAGACAACCTTAATAAAGGCGCTGCCGCTATATATACCATTATACACGTGTAGCGATTTTAAAACCTCCTTAGGCGTATCCGTGGTTATCTTTATCCTTAAATAAATCAGTTTGATTCTGAAAATGAGAGGGATTAGAGCGTTATAGCAATTCTAATAGACAGCCACAGGGCTTCCAGAACTAGTAATTGCGGTTTGCTATTCTTAATATCCTAGTTATTAAGCACATTATGGGCGATAAGCTAGGCTATAATAAACCCTTATATAAATATATTAGCTTAATGGTTCCTAGTAATTAATTATTAATATCGCATTACTTATAAGGTTAAACTAGGTGATTAGATAACGGTTATAAACCTTATAGCTTTACGAACATAGCGTACCTTAAGAGTATTAAGCTCTTTATACATTACGAGCAACGTATAAAGAGGGGTAGTAGCTCTACTCTATAAAACTTAATCTAATACACCTTACTATCTTCTAGCAGAAAGAAAAACTTAATAGTAACTAACTCTGCCCTAGGACCGGTAAGGAGAATATAGAATCTACTATTTTCTATATTATCTACTAATCGAGACTAAGATACCGCGTATCCGCTGCTAATTATATAACGAATAAACATATTGGGATTTCCTAAAGGAATTTTACGGGAATGTTTATATGGTAAACGATTACTTATAAAGCCTTAAGCTACGTATAAGAGATCTTAATTAACGCCTTATATATGCCACTATGTTAGCTAAGAACGCTACAATTTCGTATAGGAAATATTAGGACGCTCTCTTTAAGTGCAAAGAGGAGCTTATATAAGAGCGGCTAGAGTATTAAGAGAGTAGAGAAGAACTATAATTTGAAAAAGAAAGAGCAGATAAAGCAGAAAAATGCTTAGAGTGCGCTTATAATGTAGTACAAGAGGCTAGAAAGATAGTAGATACTTTACGCAGGGAGATTGCGATGCTAAAGGGAGACTAATATATAGTCTATAACTTAACTCTAATAACCGCCAACCTAATGTATTAGATTGCAGTAATGAACAGGAAACTTAACGCTTTAGATAAAATTATAGAATTAGAGGATTAAAAAGCCTTATTCCAAAAGTAGATGCTTTAAGCACTAGATAAAAATAATAATTTATAACGGCAAGTCCGGGATAGCTAGGATGCGCTTAAGTATACCAAACTTTAGCTAGAGAAAGAAAGAGAGGAGAATACGGGCCTTAGAGGGATTATTAATAGTAGTATATTAGATAAGAGCGATGCAAAGAATAAGAAGAAACGGACTTAAAGAGCCCCTAAGAAGCTTAACTACTAAATTAGTATTAATAGGAAGTAGTATAGTTAATCTATCGTATTAATTTCATTGTATAATCCCTAGGGTCTTTCTTTTACTATTATCGCCGTATAAATATAAGGATAAAGACATTAGGAACTAGTTGAATTTTTTAAAAAGCGCGACTATAATTTATATAAGCAACGTATTTAAACTAGGAAGTAATACAACCTACTTTTAGAAGCTCCTCTAAAGTTATAAATTCTATATTCTTTAAGAAACTCCGCGCCTTAGGAGATTATACTTCTAGACGTTAAAGAACTAACGTCCCTAGATTCTAGATGCTCGTATTAGTCTCTATTAATTGTATTATAAGGCGACCTAACGCTTATATATCTTAGGTATCTATTATAGACGCCTTATTTTCCTCTATTATTATACTTTCGGCAATATTTACTAGTAAGAGCTATTAGTATTCCTATCTCTTATAAATAGGTTAAGTGTTTTACTAATTCTAATATTTTCTGCAACTAAGAGTATAATATTATCGGTATTAAAGTAGCCGTGGATAATTTAAAGGACCCGCTGTAAATAATATATACCCTTAAGAACCTTGTATATAGTTAGTGTTATATATACAGTTATAACCGGCTAGCTTACTTTATAATATATCACCACTATATAATACTCTTTAAGTATTATAAAGACAGAGTTGACCTCTAATAACGTTACTTTAAAATAATTATACTTATAGATGCTAAATAAAGAACCTTAATATAAAAAGACTTTATATAGCTTTATAATATTACCATAAGAGAACTCTTTTAAACGATGTATGCAACTATTGGTAGGTTTTAACGCGTATTTCTTTATTATAACGAGTTTATAGTTTGAACTTTTACCGTAAGATATAATAGCCTATCCCCCTAATTCTCGCTTCTAAAAGGGGTGGTAGTGTTTATTAGGGTTGTCTAGTCTATATACAAGTCGCTATAGCTCTTCTTTTATAGGCTACGCGTTTAATTTATTAAAGGGCAATATTTAAAAAGCTTTAGGAAGATTAAAAGGCCGTAGGAACTTCTAATAAGCTACTTTCTTTACTTTGCTTTCCTTTAAGGCAGGCTTATCGCTGCTAGGTATATTTGGTAGGGAGTTATTAGGTTTAGTACTAATCCGACCGCGCCTACTATTATTAGTATTCCTTAGAAATAGAGTTACTAGCCGCGGTTGCGTTAGAGCTATTGAGGTGCGAAAACGTATTAATACTTAATGTACTTACTAATACTTATCCTATATATATATATATTACAGTACTAGGCTTATAGAATGTTAAAGTCTCCTTAACTATACTATTTATATAGGCTATTAGGTTACAGCCTTACTACTAATATTTAAGGTTGTCTTAATTACTAGTATATTAGCTAGGACCTATTTAAAAAGTTTAGTAGCGGCCTAAATCTTCTTAAAATCGCAAATTATGTCTGCTCCTAATAGATTTGGGAGAAGGGATAAATAGGCTTTATAGGTGAAACAGCGTGCTAATAAGCCTCCGGAGGTTACCCTTCTAAATTATAAGATTAGGCTTCGCGAAGGGACCTCTATAGCGCTTAAAGCCACTACTTAACGCCTATAAACGGGTAAAAGTAGCTCCCCGTTAGACGATAGAGTCCGACTTATAAGAGATAACGGCTATTTACAGGTGGAAATTCAGTTCTATTGGGATTGCTTTAAGTACGCTTAATAATTCCACCTTAAAGTTAGTAATATTTATTAACAGTTATAAGTTGCTTACTATTAAGATGCTTTATAAACCGGAGATTTTCTTAAGTACTGTAATAAGCTTTATATTAATCTTTGCTATATAATAGAGCGTTATATAGATAACCAACGCAAAGCTAAGAAATCTTGGTTGGAGTTTTTTGGCCCACCTAAAATTGGAGCAGATTACGATGGCCGATTGTAATAGTATAGAGTATAATAGGTGGCATTCAGTAGATCTGGATATTTAGATAGTAGATATTTTTATATTATGCTATTCCTTATCTAGCTATCTTATTAAGGCAATTAGAACTTCAAATTAAGGAAGTTAGGGCAGTAGTAACTTATATCTTACCTATTATATATGCTTAATAATTAATTGCTAACTAAGAATTATTAGCTAGGGGATGACTATGGTCCACTAATGGTGGCAATACTCCTATAGTGTAGTAAGATGCTATATATCACGTAAAATAATTTCACTAGTTACTTTAGTCTACTACTTTAAAAAAAGGAAAATACTCTTTATATAGTTTTTATTTCACCTAACGCGGTTACTCTTATAATAATAACATTAAAAGATAACGAATTATAGTAGGCTATAAGCTTGTTAGCAAGCTTAATTAATTAAAGACTTCCTCTACTATTAGAATTATAAGGTTATAGGGTTATAGTAGAGCTATCTTAAGGATCTAATTAATAATAGAGATAACGCAGACAATAAATATTGATTGATTTATAATGTAGTAGATGCGGTTAATATCTATATAGATTGCATGCGGACTTTATCCTCGCAATATATCTAGAGCTTAGTTAGTATCTTTCGCTTAATTCTAACATCTACTGCCCCTAACCTATCCTAAAAATTCCTAAGGTTCTCTTAAATATAACTTATAAAGGGTATTATAGGCGCAGAGCCTATCGTTCCTCTTACTACTATGCTTACCGTGGATATCGCGCTTATATAATAATAGACAAGTATAACATCTAAAAACTTTAGAACTGTAGGTCGGAGTCCCGCACCTAAACTAGTTTTACTGTTTTTTACCTTTGTCAAGGTGGCAATTTATATAAAAACTATCCACTTTCTATGTAAGCATTAGAGAGCTTCCTATAAAAGCTTATAATTAGTGAGTAGGGACGGACCTCTTTCCCTACGAGATAACGTCCCGTAGTAGCGGTGGTACTTACGCTTGCCCTTTTAGGCTTAACCAAACGGGCTAGTATAGTAAGGCGTGCATATCAACAAATATAAGAAGCGTTAATATTTTATAAATCGATATCTTTCTAAAATAGATATTGATAAAATAAATAAGTCCTTGTTATAACGAATATATTAAAAGTATTTAGCTAATTAGCGATAAGAATATGTATACCAATTAGTAAATTTAGAAAATTTATTCTTCTTAGTATGTCTTAGGAAAAGCTGGTATTCGTTCACACTTATAACCTCTATTTAGGTGCTAAGAAGGCTTAAGCTTTTCCGCTCTCTTAGAAACTCTACTAGCGATTAATTAAAGCGGGCCTCTGTTTAGCCTACCTAATTTAGCCTTAGCCTGCCGAGTAAAGACTAAATAGACCCCCTTTTGTGCCTTGCTTGGTTACTACACCTCTTTATCTCCTAACCCTCCCATGTAAGTTCTACGGCCGTTCCGTTCTCGCCTATTTTAGCACTCCTAAAAACTACGACAAATTTGTAGTAGCTTACTATATAAGTTTAAATTAATACCTTTATTATCAAGTAATCAATTACTCTACTAGAATGATACAGGAATTTATATTATAATAGGATGTTAGTGTTAAAGAGACCAATCCGAGAAATAATAACAACTACATTAATTATAAGGAGGTTCGCTGGTGATATATAGGAAGGCAGCTATTACGTAGGGCGAGGCTGGCTACGCCTAAAGGGGCTAAGGATATACGCCGTCACTTATATTTTCCCTAGCTTGTTAACTTCAAGCCTTTACTATACGGACTGACTATTGCGTAGGGAAATACGTTTAGATTATAAGAACTTTTAATATAGGCTAAAACAGAGTGCGGGGAGACATTAGTAGGTATATGGGAATGACACGGATGAGGCAGTTAACGTAGATCGGGTGGGTTAGGTGGATTAAGTAGATTAGATAGATAACGGATTAAATAGGTTAATACTAGGTCCACGTATATAGGGCTATAGCAGCATTTAGATCTGTATAGCTCTTTTAAATATATAGAAGAGATCTATAGGGCTTATAGGCCCCTTATTCTAAGGCTTACTCTTTTAAGGTAAATTTAGGACTTTAAGCCCTCTATTATAAGGTAGGAGTATATATTCTTATAAAGGAGAAGACTATAAAATAACAATAGCACCCACCTAGAAAATATAAAATCACCCACTATTTTCTTTATATAGGACTAATAGGCAAGGCTTTTATTCCGTATCTAAGTTAATCTATCCCTACACTTCTAGTTTATCGCTATAAATCTAACTAATATCTTAGCTAAATCTATAGCTATAGCCCTAGTTGTTTTAACTTTTACCGAACTTTTTACCGACTGCACGCCTATTATCCCAACTATTATAAGTCCTACTAGGATTATTACTAAGTCTCTAGCTATAACCCCAACCAATATCTTGGCTAAATCTATAGCTATAGCCCTAGTTATTTTAACTCCTACTAAACTTTCCGCCGACTCTACGCCTACTATCCCAACTATTATAAGTCCTACTAAGATTACTATTAAGTCTCCGGCTATAACCCTAACTACTATAAAGTCTACTACGCAGGATATGCACCTAGGCTTTTCTGTTTACTAACCACTAGATATAGCTCCTCTTACTAGCGGATCTATTTTTCTTACTGGTAGTATAGAAATGGGGAAAGCGCCTAAATAGTAAAATGATGTAACGAAGCGCCTTAGCTTGCTCCTAATTACGGTTCTAAATCCGCGCCGGGATTACTACAATGCCAATTTTAAGCAAGATATTAGTAACCCAGAATTCTATAGGCAAGTTTAATAGGGGCTTAGATGCTAGGAGAAGGCCATAGTAATTGCTATATATCTTTATCTGGGAACTGATTCCTTAATAAGTTTAATAGAGCTAGGATTATTTATAAAAACTGGGAAAATAGTAATTTACTACCCGGATGGTTTTTATAGGAGAGGCAATATATAGGTTATATATAGTGAATATGGCGGAAAGCTAGTAGAGACGTTAGATAAACTAGTTAAGGAGGTAAAGGATAGAATAAAGTGCTATAAGAGAAGTAGTGATAAGAATACTGTTAAAAGACATATTAGCTGGTTTAATTGTCTCCGCTAAAGCTGGCGACGACTAACCTACTTAGTTTGCTAGAGGAGTAGATAATGCAAAAAAAGGCGAAAAGCTATAATTGTCTAATTACGTTACTTATTACCGTTATAAACCTTTATCCATCTACTATATAGCTTTATCCGCCTATTACGCACCTAATCCACCTATTATATACCTAATCCACCTATAAGCCTTTATTTATCCAGCACGTCCGTCTGCCTAGCATTCTTATTTAGTATTCTGCTTATAGGGGGTAATATATTTTTATTTAGGACGGAGAAAATTACGCATACGGTGAACTAAGAAAGATATTAGTTATAGGTGTTATACGTATTTAGGAGATTTTGAAAACTAGAATAATATAAGATGCCAAACTAAGGCTATATACCGATTTACCTATATATATCGCGAATATATAGTGGGAAGAGGACAACCTAAAAATATAGCTTTAAAGCTTAGACGGACGTGGATTAATACTACAGCATAGTTAAGGAATGAGGTAATAACCTATTATAGATAGGCTAGTAAAGCCATCTAAGTATTATAAAGTAGTATTAAACTATCTTTAGGTAAACTCTTTAAAGAGTATAGTACTACTATTACCTAGTCCTATTTTTGCCGCGTCTTGCTTCTTATTAAATTCCCTAAAGAAATTAGATAAATGAAGCGTATTTAATTTCTTTATTTATCTAGTTTGCCAAGGGGAATAAGAGTAATAATCGCATTAACTTGTATAAACTATTACTTATATAGATTATAACTATTATATAACTCCGCTTTTATATAAGTAAGTATAAATAGAATATGCGTCCCCTGCTTTATCCCTACTAATCCTTTATTTATAACTTGTTTAGTAGAAGGCCTAGCGTATAACAAAAGTAACGCGTATACTGCGGCACAGCTTTTATAGAGCAAAAAGCCGAAGAGCCTATAATGATAAGAAATCCGAAGTATAATCTCACCTTTACTAACCCACAACTAAGCGTAAGCGTTAATTATGGCACAGCTTGTGGAGTAGGGGGCCTGGAAACTTAACTTTTCTCTTAGAATTTCTAGACTACTTTTATAATTTTTGCGGGTAAGCTATATAAATTCTCTATTAAACGACGTTTATTCTTTAAAAAAAATTTCTCTATTAAATACGCTAAAAACTCTAAACCGCTGTCCTCTGGTAATCTATTTTTAAGCTTTTATTAAACTGTTAATTACTTAAGGAGTAGCTACCAAATATATAAGGCACGCTCTATACTTAACTAACTATTATTAGTTCTACTAACGTTTTAATTTACGGAATGGCTTTCCAAAAATCGCCTACAGAGGGTAATGTGCCTACGTATACCGCCGATGCTAGAGAAGTTAATATACATAGCTTCTTATACTGCTTTGTTAATAGAAATGGTATAGCATCTAGCTAAACCTCCGACACTTAATATCCAGATTTATATACCTCTACTCTATTTATAGAGGGCCTAGAGGATACGTTAGCGCTTAAAAAGGTATATATACCTCTTAGAAGTATTCTACTTATCTAATAGGATGGTAACTATAGGAGGAAAGGGTAGCCTTAGAGTAAAGGGTAAAGGTACTAGAGGGTAAGTAGGAGAAGCTTATAGAATTAGAAGTACGTATATCCCTATAGGCCATTTTAAATTTAGCTAATAAAGTACACCCGTAAAAACGGAATGGAGTTTTATAGCTAAGAGTTAATATAATAGAGTCTATCTTTAAAAATATAATTAAGTTAGTGTTTAAGAAACATATTAAAGAGGATTAGGTATAAAATATTCCTCTAGCGATATAAACAGCTTAATATAAAATAATAGGTTACTATAAGTCTCGCTAGACATTATTAGAGGTTGCTAGGTGGAGAAATAGTAAACCCTAGCAAATAGTAGCAATCGAAGCAGCTATTATCTTATAGAATCGTAGAACTTAGGCTTTAATTTACTTTAGTAAGTAGACATTAGATAAGTAATTTATTAATATAACTATTTCTTACTTTCTAATGTCCCCTTAGCTCTTATCTGTAAAGGGAGGGAAAGATAATATCCTACTGCTACCCCTACTACCTACCTAGCGCTTACGCCTCGCCCGCTACTATTCTATGCCCGCTAACATTATAGTTAATAACGGCTAACCCGTAGCTGCCGGTTAGTCCTTACGGCCTATTACGGACGCTATAAATCCGACGCTAATGCTATAGGGCCTCGCCGGATGCCTTGCTATATCTCGCGCCGTAAAGCCCCTTGGCTTCGGAGCGACAAATATCCTCTACAATAACTATAAGGCCCGCCACTGGATTAACGGGTGTATGCCTTTATTATGGCCTAACTAGCTAAGCTTTAAAGCCTGCTACAAATAAGGCGATAAGGGTTTTTAGGGTTAAATAGATATAATTCTAGCAGGAAAGTTTTCAACCCGATTTATTTATTTTTAATAGGATAAAATTTTTATAAGAAAGATGTGGATAGCCTAAGGGCAGCTTGCAGCGAAACAAATAGTAGTATATTCCTTTTCTATAAAGAAAAAAATAAAGGGACTGTATTAAATTAAGAATAACGAATTTAAATTAGATCTAGGGCCCTTGTAGAAAACTTTCCCCAGTTACTGTTTCCATCTATCCTAATAGTACTTTATCGCTCTAGTTATAGGGGTAGGTCTAAACTATTATAACTAGGCTACTGCCGCTCTTAGCTATAACCTTATATATAATGCAAAACCTATATAAGATTTCCGGTTAGTATGCTACCTTAGTGTTTATAAAGGAGAAAAATAGGGCTTAAGATATACGCTGCAATAGGAACGAATGCTTAGTGGAATGATATATCTCCAATAATGAGTAATATAGTGGCAAAAGGAACAATGGCACTAGAAAGTGTGGTAAAATATAGTAACTATAGAAAGATAACTAAGAATAAATAGCGTATAATTCGGATTAAATAAATAATCCTAGTATTGTCTATTAGATTAATAATTATATTATTAGACCTTATTATCTGTTCCGCCGTTAACAAGATACACTACTTTAATTAGTATATTTAGGCTTAAGGATGCGGTGAGAATACCTTTAAAAACGGAGATTGGTAGGCCAAATGACCTAATAGCGCGTAAAGCTATAAATCCTGCCGAGTATTGAGTGTAAATAGGTTAGACATAGGAGCCGTATAATATTTAAAAAAACGCTTCTATAACCTCTTTGTCGTTATAAAAGAGATTGAAAAAGCTGTGTATATCTCGACTATTGGGCCTAGGGATGCTAAGTATTTGTTAGGTAAGAGCCACCCTCGTACCTAAATATATTAGCTACCGTTTACAGCCATAAGTTTATATTTAGGTTAATTTACCGTAGTCCTGAAGCGCACTATTTAAGGTAGTTAAGAGTTTATTTCGTTCCTCGTTATAAAAGGATATAACATCGCCTATATACTCCCCATTATAATCATTTAGTGCTTTTTTCGCCTTACTAACCTTATACTAGTAATATAAAAGGACTTATATTAATTCTGGTGCGAACTGCTAAAAGATTATAAACTGCGGCTCTAAAGATATAGTTGCTGCTGCCTTTGGAATGCTATTAACGTAGTTATTAACTAAACGTTAATTAGCAGTAGGTATAGATAGCTTAGCCTAAAACTACCTACTTCTATTAAACCGTATCTTTTAATAGCGGCTATCCCCGTTATTATATAGATAAGAGAGTAGATAAGAGAGAATGCGTTTAAGAAGTGATGGCCTAGGTTTAGGGTTAATATTTATAATTAGAATGGTGTTATTAAATTTAACAAACATTGTTTTAACATTTACAATCCTTAAATTACTTTAAGTGATTAGTTAATAGAGAAGTATATAATATATATATATAGCCCTAACGGTAACTAAGGGCCTTTATTAACAAATTCTATATACCGGTAGTGGCTATATATAGAATAGTCGCGACGCAAGATTGGGGATTTTAAGGGGCTCTAAAAATAACTAATTGGGCCTTGTTATTAAACGCGCGTGTTGATTATATAGCTATGGGTTTTTAGGCGTATGCAATGCCAAAGTATTAGCACGTCCCATTTAGTGTCTGGCTATATAATGTATACGCTTTTAGCTTTAGTAAATTAGTTAACTAAGCGGGTTAACCGGAAATTCCCTTACTAATAACGCACCTATTTATAGCAGTCCTTTTGTTCTATAAGTTTGGTGTTAAGCCATCTGATCTTCACTTCTCCATTACAGCCGCGTGCTATGCCCCACTAATATAGTTAATATAGTCCTGCATCGCCATCTAATTCACTTTTTATTTGGATTAAGTCTACTAACGCGCTATAATTATATAAGGGGGTTTTATATACTTTTTTGCTGAAGCTAGTTAATAGGCATTATGTTGCTAATAAAGATATTTACTAACGATACCTAAAGTAAGGCTTAGCTTATAGCCTAGTAAGTATAAATTAAAATATAGTGCCCTAATGTAAGAGGGTATCTAGGTAATATCTTAGCTGATCCCTTAATATTAAGCGGAGTTAACCACATGACCTGGTTATAAAGATGGGGCTTTATCTATTATAAGGCACCTAAAAGAATTTAGTTAAGGAAATAAATACAATATTTATAGTCCATCTAATAGATCTAACAATGCCAGTTCTAAAGGGGAAGGGATAGATAATAGGTTACAGGTGGCGTTAAAGTGCCTGGTAAGATTTTAGAATAGTATATCGCCTACAAACTACTAGGTTGCTATAAGTATTCGCCCCATTTCACTTTATGCCGTGCTTATTTACCGCTTTCTTTCTCTATATCTTAATCTAACCGCTGCGTCTTATATCTGCATTTATCCCTACTATATTTATTAGAGTTAAAACTCTATCTTACTTAGATTTAGCGAGCCGATATTAGATAGCAGTAGGCGTATATAAAAGGGTAACGCGTTTTAGAGTTTTATTAGAGGCTTTAAAGCCTTATTTTAAAAGATAGAGCTCTTATTCTAAATTATCTCGTTAATATATAGTATATAGTATTATATAATATTACTTTAAATAATATTTATTAATATAAGGTATAAGGTAGATAGGGAGACCAATTAATAGAATAATAGGATATATTAGTAGGTTACAAGAAACTAGGAGACGAATTCTTAAGGAAAGGGGGCGTTTTAGTATAAGGGAGTAGAAGGGGTTTTTAGGATTACATACACAGTATATAGCTTATACGCGCCTCGTAGCTATAAGTTAATAAACATCTAAGTAAATAGTATTTCTTATAACCTCCCGCCCTTCTTAGGCGCGTATACGCCAGAACTAAGAGTAAATAAGGGTTTATCCCTAGTATCTACCTAGTGATGCTTAAATACAAAACTAATATTTTTTAAAATATTTTCGCTTGACGGCGTTGCGGTTATATATATCCCCTTTTTTACATCTTCTATAGAATTTGCCTTAGATATAAATTTCATCGCTAGCAATTTTCCATACCTTAGACCCTAGTACGCTGGGTATATAGTAAAGGTATTAAGTTTTACCTCGCATTCCTTAGAGCGCCTAATATTGTTAGTAAGGGTTTAATATTTACGCTTTAGGCTTTATACCTAAATTTTTAGGGCTCTATCTACTTATTATACGACTCTACCGCGCTTAGGTTCTTGTCTTAGCCTTATATATAAAGAGTGTTACTAAGATACTCTAGACAGCCTAAATTTAGTATTAGCGCGGTTTATATTATATAATCGTAAATATAAACCATTATCCTTAGGCACCTCCTTCGGCTGAAAGCCTATGCTAATAATCACACTAATAATGACCTTGTTTCCACGCTTTTCTTATAAAAGGTTTTTAGGGAAGGTGGCGGGAATCCAGCTAGACTTATTTAGATGATACGAATCCTTTAAAACGATGACCCTATTTTTAGGGTTTTGGAGTAATCTAATAAGCTAAAGCTTGTAGTTAACGAAGGTATCTCCTAAGTATTTTTCATACTATGGTCTTTAGTACTAGTTAACTAGAGATAGTCTAAAACCTAACATTATCACCATAGTAATCCGGTCAATTTCTTCCACTTTAGCGATACGTGGTTTTTAAATACCTATATAGTCTGGCATTTCCCTTATAAGCTTAAGAATCTATTCTATTATAGCAAAGAAAGTTAGAGTCCGTAGTGGATTATATTTATTTTAAAAAAGGTCTAGTTCTTCCTTAAGACCGCCTTTTACCGCACTAATTAATTTAGATACGTTTAAGAAGTCCTTATTAGTTATATTAGTGCGAGTACACCGAATAAGCTCTAAGAGCTCTTCTATATTTTCTTTATATAGCTCTTCTAGCATCTTAGAAATTATCTTCAATTGGTGTTAACCGACCTCTAAACGATATCTCTTTATATCTAAGATAGTTCTAGGTAAGAGAACCATTTCGTTAAGTAGATAGTGCGAGCGAGGTCAAAACGCAGTTATCACAATAATTCGCTCTTACTAGCCTTAGAAAGGCATTACCTTATACTAAATAAGCGATCTTTAGAATATAATGCCCTAGCCCTAGTATATAACGCTAAGCATAAGTTTTACGTTAAGGATATTAGGAGTCTTACTATTTATAAGGGAGGTATTTCTACAATATCTCCGGACGGACCCCTTAGAAATATCTTCCCTCCCTTTATTTTCTTATCGCTTAACATAATAATACATATAAACGTATAATTTTTTTTATACTATAGTTTAGGAATATTTAGTCCGGTTATATATATATAAGAGATATCGGTATCTATCCCCAGCTTTAGCTCGATCCCGACCTAGGCAGAAATACATCATTTTACCCTCCCATCCTTCTAGGCGTCGCTAGTGTATTTTATATAATTATAATCTTAATATTAGTATAAACCTCCCATCTGGAATAAGTCTTAGAGATTGCCTTAGAACCGCGCCTATTATTTCTTTTTAAGTAATTTAACCTTTAATAAGACAGGCCTTTATAACCCTTTTATTAAGCAATTCTTCCCTTATTTACTTAGTAACGGTAAAAGGGAATAGTAGGATAAGACCAATAAGTACAATATCTAATACGCCCATTTTGGTAGGGAATCTAAGATCTTTTATAGTCCGTATTATAAGATCACGCGGCCATACCTAGGGTTTAGGCGATTTTAAGTTTAACTATAAAAATAGAGATCTATTAGTATAGTATAGTAATACCTCTTTTATACCCATTTTATCCCTTTTTACCTCTATCGCTTTTAGCATTTTTGTTTTTTAGCGGCTAACTAAAGACGTGCATATTATAGGAGGGTAGCTCTAGAAACTAAAGTTTGAGAGGGAAGCGCTTCTTAACTTATACTACCTCTTTGTCTACCTTTTATCCACTAGCGAAACTGCTTTAGAATACCGCGACAGTAGGATAAGGTTGTATTTAGTGGCTTATATATAATAATTTGCGTACTAGGCTCCTAATAGCTGGTATAACGATTTCTCGCATTAAGTATATAGGCATATCTTTGCTATCTAAATACCTTTAGCTACTAGTTAACTACGTCCAACTACGAGAATACCCCTTACTTCTCTGTAGCTAGTATATCGCGAATAGCGGGGCTATATATTAAGTGCATTAAAGCTTAGCAATATTAAGGGTTTAATCCTATAATTAATATTCTTATACTAAAGCAAAACTACGGTCTTAAGCTTTATAATTTCTAGTCCTACGCCTATTAAAGTCCCTAACCTACCTGAAATTAAGAAGCTATTTCCATATTAAGTAATTTAGTAAGTAAAAGTAAATCATTTAGTATTGCGGAACCTAAAGGATTGGGCAGTATAAACCCCTTAGCCACTATTAAGTCCTATACCCCCCAACTCCTTAACTAGTTTATTTAGATTTTCACTATCTTTAATAACGCAGCGCTATCTATATCTCTAGCTACGTCGTTATATTCTTTATCTAAAGTAGGTATATTTTATAGGGGGGAATCTTCCTTCTAGAACTTTACTAGAGTTAACCCCTAAAACCACTTTTTTTAAGGAACCTTATACTTAATAACGGGGAGACCGTCTATTACTTCATCTATAACAATAGTGAGGTTATAACGTAGCGGTCTAATTCTAAAAGCTAAGGCGAAAGTTTAAAGCTCACTATAATACCATTCCCTATCTACGCTAACACTAATCTTCTTGCCTCTATGCTTTATTAATTAAAGCTCTTAGTAAAGTTTTGGCTTAAAGCAATATTTATTCATCTTATTTATATTCTTTAAAGAAAGAATAATATGTTTCTGTAATGCACTAATAAGAGCCCTTACTTTATTATTACTCTTTATTACCTTCTTATAAAGTTCTCTTACTGCGGCGTTATTAATATTCTTTATTATCTTAAGGAAAGACTCTACTTTACACTTAAGACTGTTCTTATATAGATACGAAGTTATAAGTAATATAAGCTTAAAAGGTGTCTTAACGTTTAAATAGCTGCGTATTGTTTTTAATAGATCCAGATTTACGTAAAATTTCGGTTTAAATAGCTATACCGTATTATCTCGGAATAAAACCCTAGGGGCAGTGGCAACGGCAGTAGTAGTAGTAGCGGTAGTAGTAGTAATAGGAGGAGGAGGATAAAGAGGAGGAGGAGGAGGAGGAGGAGGAGGAGGAGGACTAGGAACGTTTAGTATAATTCTTAGTTTCTAAGTTAAAAGATACTAGAAAAAATAAAGTCGAGATATTTTAACACTAGGGAGCTAGACATATAAATAACTACTAAAGCTATATTGTATTAAATTATAGGACTAGACCTATATTATAGAAGGCTCTTTTAATCTAGATTATATATTTAGCCTAGAAATTGTCGCCGTACGCATTATACTAATTTATCGTCGTGCGTTTATGTATCTGCTTAGTATTACCTAATACTTAACCTCTAAGGGGGTATATATGCGAGCTTAAAGAGATGCTACCAAATGCTATTTAATATAAAAGGAAGGCGCTTATACGCCGGCGGGAGGCCTGATTTCGTAGCTATATATTATATTCACACCTTAACTATAGTTAGATGATCGTTATAGCGCGGCCAGCACGTTATAAACGACGACACTAGGTCAAGAATTAAGTATATTAAGACTTAGCGATATTAAGGATCTAATTCGATAATTAGTATTTTTATACTAATGTAAATGTAAAGTCTCTAGTCTTAGGGGTCTTGGTTTTATATATATTAAAATCCCTAACTAGCTTTCAAATTTGCTAAATAAGAATCCCCTATTATACGTAACTAGGCCCTCTTGCTATATAGGCTAAAAGAAATATTACTTTAATAGCGATGCGGATAACTAAGTTAATAATTAAGTTAATAACTAAGTTAATAGGAGGTTGCTAAGTTAGTAATAAGATAACCTAATTTAGGCTAATAGATATCTTTTAGTGCTTATTAGAGAAGGATCTAAATTAATATAATAGGTTTCTATAAGGGGGGTATAAAGTAGTACTCTTTTTTATAAGGTTGTATAGTTCGTTCCTCTTTAGTGTTAAGGAATGTCTTATCTAAGTACGAGAACGTTAAGAAGATTTTATATCTAGAGAGTGACCTAGAGGAGTTATAGCTGCCTTATTTCTAGGTTATAGAACTTTAGGCTCTAGGCCAAGTTAAAAAAAAGGTATTTAACGTCTAAGAAGGGCTATAAGAGGGGAAAACGAGATCTTTAATATTCAGCTCGTTAGTGTTTAGTGCCTAATAGTTAACTGTTTAATAGTATAATGGACTAAGAGAAAATGTATAATAATAGCCAAAATAACTAACAAATATAATAGGGAAGAGGTAAGTCCTAAGTAAAGTGTGGAACGTTATATATATACCGTTAACGGATAAAGCTAAAAAGGCTAAGTAACTTATTTTAGATAAATATACGGGTTCTAATTGGCTTATTAGTTATTACGCCTATATTAACGGCGTAAGGGATAAGGGTAACGCACTAAGGAGGCCTTAATTAGATTAACTACCTTAGATTAATCGACTTCTACTATACTGGATTAGGATGGCTACCTTAATATATTATACGGATCAAATCGGACGACGTCTTAAAACGCCTTACTTTCAATTACAATTATAAGCCAATATACGCATATTTAGAAATTATAGGTAGTGTTTGGCCTTACTAGAGTCTTACTAGATTTAGATTTATAAGGCTTTATTAGTTACCTAGTTACCTAGTTATTATAAAAGCTTTAAAACCGATCTAATTAAGCTAATAAAATCGTTAAACTGGTTACTCTTAAGATATTAAACCAAACTAATAAAGTAACCTAACCGCTAATATTACTAATTTTGTGCACTAAGCTCTTACTATATAGCAGAGATAGGTACTTAAAGGGGATTTTGGTGGCAGAGATATAAGACGTCTGGGTAGATTTAGGAAATATTCTTAGCCGGTAGTTAATTCCAGGTACGCTTTATTCTGACTCCTAATAGCTCTTAGCTATTAATAGGGTAGTATTTATATAGAAGCTTCTATTACATTACTATATATATAAGTCTATATGAAAATAAGAACACATAGTTAGATATTAGATTGGCGTAACGGTATTATATTACGTGAAATAAATTATTAGAGAGTAGTTAAGAATCCATTGGTGGTAGCAAAGACGCTACTCCTATGGAAAGCCTAGTAATTAACTAGCGTGGCTTAATTAAATTCTAGGGCCGCCTCTGCTTTCGGTTTAAGCTTAGCTTAGCTAGTAGTATTAAATTTTAAGGCCGCCTTTGCTTTTAGTTTGTAAAATAAGACTTTAACTATACCCTTCTAACCGTTGCCGCAATAAGGGGCCATTGGCTGCCATTTACAGTAATACTCTTTAGACGAGATAATACGACTATGTAATTAAACTACGGCAATAGTATAACGGTGGCCATTAACTACCTTATTCTAAACGTTAATTTATATATCCCAATATCCCCAAAATATAGCCTTAGCCATTACTATAAAACATTAGTGGTATATAGCAAAAGTAAATATTAGTAAACTAATAGTGAACTAGTTTAAAGTTTATTGTTAACGGCATTATACTAATATAGTTGTGCCAATAGGAGTAAGGAAACTACAGTTTTCTATTAATGTCAGCTTAAGAAAATATTAGTTAGAGGTAGAAACGTATAAATTGTCAAGATTAGCGCGTAGTGACTGGTGCTGTTACTAAAATTGTAAGGTGTGGGTCGTAATGTAAAGGATTTAGTAAAGAAGGTACGGGGTTCTTAGCAGCCTTTTATATTATGGCACTGACTTAAAACTTAGCTTTTAACGTATAAAGGATAGTAAAGGGCGCGCTAATTACGGTGTGCTTAGGCTTAGAAAGATTAACCTAACCTATATATATATACGCGGTAGGTAACGAAAACCAGTAAGTGTTTGTCTTGGAATTGTTAAGGCTAGATTGCGGATAGGAGGTGCTACCGATATATATTTAAAGACTATAAGGCTATAAAAAACTTATATAAATACTGCCTCGCGCCTAGCTATGCTTTAGATACTTATGGAATATAGGGCTACTATTAGTGTTGCGGATAGTAAAGATTGATAAAGGTTAAAAATAATATTTAAGGCTTAAATTAGGATTGCTAGATGGTATAAGACGAGAAGACGCTATAAATATATCTATAAAAGCCTATTCTGCGCCGCCTTTAAGTTTTTTACTCTATTGCCGGTTTCAGTAAGCGTACGCTACTTAATGATAGTATTCTTAGAGTAGGGCGTAAATTAGGAGGCACTAAATATAAGGGAGTTTAGGGAGAATTTATATATGCGACTGCGGAGGGCGATATATAAGCATTTTATTCTAAATAGAGACGCTAGTCGTAGAGCTACTTGCCTATAAGTATTGCCTTTAGGATTAAATTAGAATTAGTAGGCGAAATTAATAGCTATATATATATTGTTTAGAGGATGCCACGCGTAATAAAGACTAGTTAAAGGTTGCGTACTATATGCCGTTAGTAGGTCTTGTTATAATTATATACAAAGTTTAGGCCACTAAATATTATAAAGAATAGGAAGGGCGGTATAAATACATTTATATAGGATAAGATATTAGGCGTCTAATATATATAGCGGCCTATATAGTAGCTATTATGCATATTAATTATAGGATGCTATATATAGCGGAGATCGTTTAAAGGTTATATGGTGTGATAGTTCCTATTAGAGCATATATAGGGTTTAAATTAGGCTGCTAAATGTTATAGAGGACGAGAAGGGGCGTTATAAGCATGCCTATAGAAAATAGGGGTTAGCAGCCTATTATAGGTAGAGAGACGCGGGTTATATAGTTGCTTACCTTTAGCGGTATATTTAAGGTATTAAAAACATTACTACTAAATCCTCGCTAATAAAAATGGTAAAGCCTAAGCGTTAATAGTAACGTTTACTTAAGCGTTAGGGCGTTAAATATTTAAGGCTTGTTTTAGATGCTAAGTATTTTAATATCTATATACGTTTACTGCCTAGCGGAGGTTAAAAAGCAAAAAGCCTAACAAAACCTACCCCTCTAAACCGCCTGCCCTGTTACTAAGTTAAATTTCCCGGTAGTGTTTATACCAAATTTAGATATAATAGTATAAGTATAAGTAAGAACGGACCGCCTAAAAAAGCTCTCCTAGAGAGCAATATTGTTATACCCGTTATTAAAGAGAAGTATATAGACCTCGCACGGTCTAGCCTTAAGAAGACGATTAAGAATATTATATAAACTAGCGAAACATCCGCTAACCCTTTTATCGGTCTAGAGGAGACTAGGGAAAGCTCTTAAGCGCGCTAACGTGCCATAAATATACGTTTACTTCAGCCTACTTTTATAGTAAGTTGGACAGCTAATATAAATAAGATACTAAGATTAAAGATGCTAGAAATACTTTATAGGCTAGGGGTTAAAGTAGATAATATTTCCCTTATAATAGGCCTAATACTCTATTTTACGGGGAAGTATACTCGGATATATTACCTATATAAGTTGGTTATTTGCACGTTGGTATTTAGCCATTATAGGGACTTATAGGTCCTAAATAGTGATAAAGTTCTAAAGGTTAAGAGCGGTTAGGGTTATTGCTAGGCTAGGCCGCGATATATTAAATAGAAAGGGAGCGGAGGCGGTATTAGTGTAATTGTGACGGTTTCTCTTATAAGCTTAGGTGTTACTGCTAGTTCTGCTTTATAAATAGTCAAATAATTATATTATATTAAGAGTTTAAAACTTAGGTATAGAAGTAATCCTTATATATTTATTATAGAGCATTAACCTTATCTCCTCGCTGTCGCTACTTTCTAGTGGAATGTTAATGGCGGTATTAGCCTTATATCCCTATTCTAGATTATTAAAGCTTATCTCTATATTGCTACTGCTTGCTAATAGTATATTAGTAGCGGTGTAACCCTTATATACCTATTGCAGAGCATTAAATCTTGTCTTTTCGCTATTGTTACTTTCTGGCGGAATGTTAATGGTGGTATTAGCCTTGTATCCCTATTCCAGATTATTAAAGCTCGTCTTTATATTGTCGCCGCTTGCTAGTAGTATATTAGTAGCGGTGCGACCCTTATATGCCCATCGCAGAGCAGTAAAACTTGTCTTTTTACTATCGCTGCTTGCTAGCGAAATTTGCGCAAGGTTGCCGCGGGTATTAAAAGGCGGGGGGAAATCTTATAATAAGTGTTCTTAATTAGGGGGGATTATAAGGGATTCGCATACTAGCTTAAAGGCTTAAGGATATTATCTAACTAATTATAGAGAAGATATTCTATGGCCTATAATAAATTAGAGATTCTGCTATTCGGAAGTATAGCTCTACTTTTATATATCTATATACTCTCTGCCTAACGACCTATAACAGCTATAAGTGTATCTAATCCCCCCCTATTATAAATTCCCTAATTTAATAGGTAATTCTAATTCGTATTCATCCCTTAGTAAAACACGCCTTCTAGTAAATTATTTACTTTAAGTCCGGTAGGGCCTAAGCAAGTACGTAGTTTAATTAGCTAAGAAATCCCTAGTACACTTAATGCGTTTCCCTCTATAATATTAGTTAGCGACCTTAAAATATAGACTAGAAAGAGTACTAACGGATAGGTAATTAGTTCTGTCCACTTATACCTAGGATAAAGCCTAACTCTAGCGTTAGGACGTAACTCCTTAGTTAGCTTTAATCGCTAAATGTAATCTACTACGCTGCCGGACCTGCGCCTTGGGCACTTATCAGAGTAGTAGAGTAGGTAATAGAATAAACCTTTTTATAAGGCCCTAGTTGTGCCTTTAGATATAAGGGCCGCTTAAGTATAAGAGAGTTTATATTTTAAATTAGCTAAGCGGAATAAACTAAAGCAGGTTTGAATGGTTATAGTAAGCTATTATAAATTCGTACACTAAGCTTATTCGCTTTTACAGATTCCACTTTATCCTTAATTTTTAAGGTTATAAGAATTAAGACTGCTACCTTAAGCTTAGGACTATTATTTAGCAAGCAAGCCTACCTAGATTTTTTAGTTTTTTTAACATTCTTATACTTTTGGAGACTTATATATTATTGCTAATTAATTTTAGAAGTAGAAGTAGGAACCTATAACTACCTAGAGGAACTTTTAAATTATTAAACTTCCCCCTAGCTATAACCTAATTTGTTATATTATCCTATACCCCTTTTCTACTGGCCTTAGTGGCATTATAGATAAGCCTAGTTAGTATAGCATAGTTTAGTAGCAGTTAATATAACTAGTAATAAAACAGTATTAAGAATCTCTAGCGGATTCTATTAATAATAGCATTCTTCGCTAATAGAATGGTAGCATTATATCGCGCACCTAAGAGACGGCTAATATCAGCGTCTGATTTTTCTTCGGTTCTGGTTACTTAGAAGAGATAAGTTAAATCCTTAATCTATTCTAAGTAGTCGGCTTTAATACTATTAGAAATATAGAGCTACTCCTCCTTTATATTTAGTAAGCACTAAAGGTTAGTATTTAGCAAGAGGGCTTTATCTAGCGAAGGCTTTATAACTAGTGACTTGCTTTAAGGAGTGCTTAATACTAAGAAGTCGTCTAGTAAAGGACTTTAGGTATTAGACAAAGACTTTATAACTAGTAAATTGCTTAAAGGAGTGCTTGACGTTAAGTATTTATCTAAGACTAAACACCTTAAGGCTTACTTAGCTCTTAGGTATAGTGTCTAGGCTAATAAAGCAATAAGACTTTAAAACTAATAGACGTATTAGTAAATTTATATTAAAGAAGACCTAGTTAGTTACCTCTTCGTCTATAAGAGCTTTATTAAGTAATAAAGACTTAAACTGCTAAAATTTAGGCTTACTAATGTCAGCGCCTATTATTAAGGCGCTGTAGGTATAAGTATAAAAAGGTTGTTAAAGATATCTAGGGAAGCCTATATTATTTAGGCTGTGCTAAGGCGTTTACTTTATGACTATAAAATAGGCGCCTTAGCATAGCCTAATGTCCACCAACCGATTTTTAGAACGTAATGGACGTATATACTTCCTATATAATAGGACTAAAAATATAGCAGTGCTAGCATTTAAAAGATTTACAAAATCGGACCTATAGCGGAAGCTAACGTAATATTTAAGAAAACTCTAAGCTATAGCGATGTTTTTTTTAGATAGCCTAGGGGCTTTAATCCTTAAGTTTTAATATAGTTATTAGCTAGGTTAATACGTAGACCTAGCCTAAGAATATCGTCTTATAGCATTCTATAAACTATCCCTATAAAATAAAGACGTTTTTACTAGAGGTTATAACCTATAAGCTATAGGCATACCTTCTTAAACGGGCACATTAACGCCGTAATGTCTTTCTTCGGCTTTACGGTATACTCTATAAGCGCTCCCCAAAAAGAAGTAATTACTATAGCGATACCCCTTTGTTAGGGAAGCCAACGTTGGCTTTTAGGGGAGGGCAGTTATTAATAAATCCTCGGGTATATCTAAATCTCAAATATTACAGTAGGGGAGGACGGATGTTTAGTAATATATAGAGCAATTACGCCCTAGGGGCTAGAGATATACATTATATTATTAACTTATTACCCTATTATCCTTAAGACCTTACCAATTTTCTTTTACCTTGCATTTCCCCATATACACAATTTGCCGCTTAAGCATTGGGCCAATATATAGTATACTTATTGATATAGATTCTGTTCTTCCCCTTATTATTATTATACTTATAGCCTGTATAGTCGCAACCTTTAGTAATACTTATACCATTCTTGTTGCTAAAAGCCCTTTTATAACCTATATTAAGCCTTATTTAATTACTCGTAACATAGTACATTTTATTATCCTTACTATAGTATACGGATTATTATTAGGTATTAGATAGTAGGATAGGTTAAACTAAGCCCTTTTAAAGGCCGCTTTATTTTTTATAACTACTTTAGAGGTAAGTATAAAGCTTAAGTCCTTTATGTATAACTAATACCTATATAGATTTTTATAGCAGTCTTTTTTCTTCCCTTAAGTGTAAAGAATATATTCCTTATAGGTATTCTAAGATAGGTATATCTGCTTAGGAGTTCGGTTATTATAGTACTAGGGATATTTTTAACGATATTTTTTGCGATTATATATGTGAAAATTCTAAATTAGGGCTCTGATACTGACTTTGCTAAAGTGGAACTACTGCTATAAAAACTAAGGTATATTGCGAAATACTAGCTAACCTTCTCCTTAGGAGCGTAATTATCCTTTTCTTCTACATAGACCACTGCAAGTCTATATTTGGCTCATAAGCTGTAATAATTAGAAATTAGGGTTAGCTGCAAGCCGGCTTATATGGATTTTTTGTTATCGCGATTAGTATAGCTATAGGCGTGTTATCGAAATTCCCGGAATAAGGTTATAATATAGACTGGGTATATTTTTACGAACTACTTCTCTTTTAATTACTAATATTTATAGGCCCTTTTTTTAATAATATTTGTTTTAAACCTTTGCATTATACTATATAGTAATATTAGACACCTTAAACCGTTTTCTCCCCTAGATTAATATACTAGTAGGGGTAATATATTAACTATTGATTTACGCTTAATAACTGTTCGTAAATTATCTGTTAATATAGATATAGAATTGACTTCTTCTCCTCCTTCTCCTCCTCCTTCTCCTCTTCTTTTGCCAGTTTATAAGACTAAGTTACTAGATAGAGTCCACCATTATCTATACTCTTAGATTATATAGGGAAATGTTCCCCCTTATTATATTACTAGTTTATTATCTAGCGCCACTAAAGCCTAAGTAGAGCAACTTTAGAGAGATTTACTATTTGGGTTGGTAGCTTACCGTAAGCTTCTTTAGCGTTTTTATTTAGATAGCAAAGTTATAACCAATATCGCCTATAAAACAATTTGTATATTTAGCAAGGAAAAACAAATGTATTTCCATACCTATAACGATTTTAATAAAAACTATAACATCGTTATAAGTCTGCAGTTCTTTAAGCTAGGAGGAACTAAAAAAATAGAGAAAATAGAGACCACCGTCATGCAATTAATATTCATCTTATATTTTTTCTGGCTAGATCTCGATAGTAGTTATAGGTGTTACAAATTCCCACTATTAGTAGATTAGATCTCCATACGCAATTACAATTAACTTTCTTATATTTTGGTTAGACTACCTCCACTATAATATAAAAAATCTGCAATTCTGTTCCTATAGTCGTTTGTTAAATTAAGTTGATAAATATAATATCCGTCTAACCTTTATTTTACTACCTAAACTAATAGAGCTACTGCCTATCTAAATTAGCAATGAAGCGCTACTAGACTGATTTACTAAAGTACCTATCCATAACAGTTCCGATAGTGCCCTTATCTAGCTAATAAATTACGCCTCCCCATGCTTCCTTTAGCAGTCCTCTCCCTAACAGTCTATCTTTTCGACTTTTTATATTCTACTCTTCTACTATCTTTATTGGGAATCTTAATACTTCTTTTAAAGACTTTTTAGTGTCTAATTTAGAGCTAAATAAGGTTAACTTAATTCTTAAACTATAAAGTCTAGCTAAAGACCTTCCTCCTCATCCTAAGTCACTTTAATATAAGTAGAATAACGCTAACTTAATAATAGAGATAGTAGAATACCTCCCTCTTTATTCTTACACTTTCTAAAGAATATTTTAATACCAACCGCTACAAGAGGATTTTAATGGAGATCTATATCTTAAATATATTATAATACTTATAATAAAGGCTGTAAACTAGGCGGAGTAGTAACCTAAAGAGAATAAAGATTATCAATCTCGCAAGGAGTGGTTTAGAGACTTCGCGAATAATGTTGCGATAGAGGTTACTTAATAATATCCAGTTAGGCTATATCTTAGTACGGTATTAAATAATATTGCTTATATAAGTATTTAATTATCTAGTTATTATTTGTATATACTAAGTTAATATCTTATCTTTAGGTTCTTAGGGTTAAGATAAATAGATATATCCTTTAGGGAGACTAGTTAGAAAAACTAAAAACTTAGAAGTAGAGGTAAGATATAATATTACTTATAGGTATATAACTTATCGGTAGTAGATAATAGGAGACAGTTAATAATCTACATCCTAACTAAATGTTAGAGACTTAAGTCTACGCTTCTCTATAGTTATTATATAATTTTCTTAGTTCTATATATATAAGTTTATTAGCGCGCTAAATTTATAAAATCTAGTAAATTCTTAAAGTATACGGTTTTTAAGCGCAGTATAAATCCTTTACGTAGTCTTGAAATCAATCTAGTAGAGGCTCTAAAAATAGTTATTATGCAATATATATACTACGGGAATCACCCTACTATAGACTTTAAGATAAACGGCTATAAACCATATATATTTACAGCCAGCTACTTTAATTTAAATAAATACGTTTAATTAAGGAGTTAACCGTAATATAGACTATAAACGCTAACTTAAATATAATATTCCTTTTTCTATATCTACCTCTTACCCAATGCTATAGGTTATAGGCTAAGAAATAGTAAGTATAAGCCCATTCCCCCCTATTAGTTTCCGTCGGGACCTTATTTAATAAATCTGCGGGAGATCTTAATAATGGACAATATAAGCCTTTTTTATAACCCCCCTATATCTAATAAGCCTTTAGCGTAATTACTTAACGCTAATAGTACTTTATAGAGAGCTAGTAGGGTTCTTCCTTATATTAACCTCAATTTCTCTTCCTCTTTAAATTAAAACAGATTTCGTTATATAGGTAAATTATTTATTTATATCTCTAGATTTTCTAGACAAGTTAATACCTTTAATGCTAGCTATTTATAGGGCTAATTCTAATACTAGGGGTTTAATGCGGATTTAAGGGTTATTAGAAAACTTTATCAACTTCTAGTAACCTCTATTACTATAAAAGAAACGCCTATAAAATACGCGGCGACCACAAGTCTTATCTCTGCCTATATTTAAAATGTAAGAAATTTTAAAAAGGTAATAGATTTATTAAGAAGAACAAATTAAGAGACTATATATAAAACCCGTATTGGGCCCTAAACTATATCGCGGCGCCTCTTTAGACAAACCTTAATTTAGTAAAATTAAGTTCCAATTCCTAACTAGTAATAGGTACTCTGGTATAGCCATTTAAATATAATAGTTAATATATCTTTAGCATACTTTAGTTACTAATATATATTAAGTGTTTATTAGTTAGTAGGATACCTACCTAGCCCTCTACCTAATAGTCCCAATATTTATATTCTAGTAACGCCTTCTAATACTACCCCTTCCTAATAGGGATACTTTCTTTAACTAAGTTTATTTATAGGTATGTTTATAATCCTCCTTAGTTTATTAATATATATAAATTGCTAATTACACGTAATTCAGGATATGGGCCCAATTTCCTATTTACCCCGCCCCCTACTCCCCCCTTTATAGCTTTGGCCGGTATTCCTTCTCCTACTAACTAGGCGCAATTATATATTAAAAGGCATTTATAATCCTCTATAACAATTACTAAATATCCTATAAATCCCCGGTCTAGATAAGCCAATATAGGAACTGAGACTAAGGTAAGAAGTTAAATAAATCCGGCTAATAGGCCACCGAGACGTTAATACCGCTACTATTAGATCCCCCTTAGAGCAGACCGTCTCTTTTACTGCCTATATTGGCCTAAATATAAGTACAGACCTACTCTAGATAAGAGAAAGTTTGAGTAAGTATAGAGCTACCCCTTATTAGTAGTTTGTTTAATTTAATATTAAGAGAGTATATAGACCAGTATATAAGAGCCTTTAAATACGGGCATCCAAAATATATATAGTTATTTAGGTGCGCCAGCAGTCGTACAAAATATGAAATTATAATTTATCTTGTGTATAGCGGCCTATATATAAATTTCCACCTACCCCCGATTAGCAGATAACTAGTAAAGGGGCTTACGGCTATAGAAAGTTTGGGTGGACGTATTAGTGTTATATATTAGGATGCGGCAGCCTATGCTACTTATATTATACAAAACCATTTTTAGATAAACCGAATAGTTTAGGTTTTAAAGGATAGTGCATAACGGCACTAGTCCTAAAAATAGTAGAATTTAACACTAGGCAAATTGAATTTAAGGATTTAAAACAGCTTTGTTTAGTAGTAACTCTATAAAATCTAATAAGGCGGGATCCTAATTCTTAGTTAGCGACGAATAATTTGGTACAACTTTATAAATATACCTCAAGTAATAATTCTATCGTGGCCGGTATATCTATAACTATTACGCGCTTACTAAGGTGACCAGTATTAATAATATATAAGTTATAGATCCAAATAACTATACTACCCTTAGTAAACCCATACAGTTACCTACCCCTAATATTTTATACGATGAAAAGTAAGTACTATTAGGCCGTAAAGAGAGTTCGCAGGCTTTACCAATAATTAACAGCCTTAGTATACTAGGGATATTTCTAAACCTTAAGCGGTTAACTCTAGAGCTAAGGGAGTCTAAAAAATTGTAGGGTATAGTCCTTTAGTTAGCTACTACTATAGCGCCGCCTAATACTACAAACTTTAGTTTATAGGGTAGTATAACTATAGGCATTTATAATACGCGGCCTGTTATAGGAGTTCCTTAAATAATTAATAAGATAGTAAATGATCTATTTTAGACTTTAAGTAATCCTAAGATCTACCTACGCGCACTAATAGCCCTAATGCCGCCTACCTTCTCTTAATTGTCTACTTCCATGCACTTAGCTAGTATAGAAAGTGGATACAACAGCCCTAAGGATTACTTGACTAAAAATTCCGGCAATAATAATATAAATTTAGGGCAGGACTTCTTAGCTTTAACACTTATAGAGATAATAGGTAATAATAGCGTGTAGCAGCCTCTAATATACGGAACTTTTATTAATTTAGAGGAGATACTATAGCAATCTCTTAATTTAGGTCACCTATTAATACTAATGTTAAAGATAAACGATATATATATCGGAGAGACCTAAAGCGAGATTTAGGAGTACTATATAGCGTATCTAGAGCTAGTAGAGTATTAACTACTTTAGAATAAGACCCTTTAGATAGCTAGCCCTTTATCCCCGGAAATATTTAGTAATTTTTTTACCTAGTTAGGTATAATAACCACGTAGATAAAACTATAGTAAACCCTTCTAGCAACTCCTAATAGTTCTTTGGAAATGCATAAAGGCTATCTATTAGCACCTCTTATATAGCAGGAAAAGACCTCTCCTATAGACAGTGATAATACTTTTACTTCGGAACTATTTACAATAGCCCTACGAATAAATTGTAATATCTGTTATAAGAGCTACGCTAGTAGGCCAATTATGCTTTAATATAAACGATCTCATAAGTTTGGCTTTATGTTATAACTCTTTATTTCTAATATCTTTAGATACGTTAAATTTAAAATATAACTGCTAAAAATGTAATAAAAACTTTCTATAATGGTACGCTTTTACTAAGCACCTATAAGCTTATATAAATAGAGCCCTTAAATTCCTAGAAGTACCTAATAGAGATTTGCGCAGTTAAAAAGCCTATTCTAATTACCGGGCTTTTAAAAAAAAATATAATGGGAGATTTACTTATTATATAAGAAAGAGATAGTCTAGTAGCTGCTAGAAGTAAAGTTCTTATAGCTAAGTATAGGCATTCGCTATGATTGCTAGTGAGCCCACATACTAAAGTGAAATAATATTTTTCTAAAGGGGGGGTAGAAGCTGGTCCTGTATATTACTATAGTAGAGTTTTAAATAAGTTGTTAAAGTACTATAGGAGAAAGCTCTGTTCCTAAATTATTTAGGCCTAAGCCTACCACACGCTATATATTTAGGGGTAATCTCTACTTCTCTTTTCTTTTTTAAAGATTCGCCGTTAATCTCCTTTTTGCTACTTTTATTGATGGCATTTTATAGGGTCGATCCAAGCCCCTTTTATATTCCACTCTTATCTACTAAAGCCATAAGTGTTTTTTTGTCTTTCTTCTTAAGCGCCTCTCTAATATCTCGGAACCTTATAATATGCTTAATAAACTTACTAAGGTTCCTTTTATAATAAGATCGAAGTTTATAAAATATTAGGTTAGTTATAGGCTCCTTAGTAGGCTTTTAGTATAAAACTGCCACTTTATCTATAATATAAACCAAGCAATACCTTAAATCCTTATTGCTCTTCACGGCTTTAATACTCGTTAGCCTAGGCTTTTACTCTACCTAGTATTTAAGTGCACCGTTTTCGGTTACGCCTTTTAAAACCCAGTTTAGTCTTCTTAGGAATCTAGTAAGCTGTTCATCTTCTCTTTTATAATCTAAGCTAGCATTAGAAACACCCGTAAAGTAGGCTTCATCATCACCTACTTAGCCGTTAGTGTAATTAAAAGATCTATAATTATTTGGCTATCTTACTAAGAGATATTAGAGAAACGTACTTAATACTAGCGACTATATTCGCGGGGTTAGATAAGCCTATTATTAGGTAAGAAATTCCTACCTATTTGGAACCGGATAGCTACAGGTAGTCCTTAACTAGAGAAAGCATAGCTAGTAAGAGCTTAGGGCTAGAATAAAAGAATTAAAAATTATAAGTACTATAAAGCAAAAAAACACTACGCGATAGCGCCCTTTTATACCCTCGCGCCTAAAACTAACGCCAAAAGTATAGCTTTAATCTAGAAATATTAAACCACATAAGCTGCTTCGCCGTAACACTAAGTTACATTAACAGTTATAGGATAATCTCTATACCGCCCGTGACCTCTAGGTATTTAAGTAGTTAATACCTCTACCGGCATTTAGTATCTAAGGTCCTTCTTATAATATCAAGTAAGTCCCCTATTTAATTTTAAGCGTAAAACTTAGCTTAGTTGGATTATTAGCTTTAAACGATAATTAACTATTAGGGCTACCCCTAAACACTAGTACATAGAGCCCCTTATTTAGTTCCAAATAGAGTAGGAACTATATTTCTAAACTTCTTCTTAGTTATATTAGAGCTAGCCAAATACGCCATAGCTTTATCTCCTAACTCCTTACTTACGCTATATACCTTAAAAACCGTAGCACAGCGCTTAAAAAGCGGCATTGCTTTTAAGGCGACAGGAAGTTACATTAAGGCGCGTAATGGGGCTTAAGTAAAGCCATATAACTAGATAGGCATTGCTATATAAAGCAACGCTTAACCGGCTACCTCTATATCACCATCTTAGAATAATTAGAAGAAAGGGGTTAATATTAGCCCTTACCGTTTAATATAACCCTCCTATAGAGGCATAGCAAAGTAGGGTGTAGATAGGGAAGGATTATACTCCTATCGTAGCTATATTATAGTGCATTTATAATACTATACTAGTATCCCTAAGTTAGTAAATCGGCTCAACTTTTAAGGCATAGTCAAAGCGGAGCCTACTATCAGCTCTCCTATTAGCTAAGCGGTAGAAAAGAGCAGGATATAAAAGGCCTCTATATTCTTTAACTAAACCTATATTAAGTATAGTATCCTTTAAAGAAATCCCTCCTTACTTTCTTATAAAGACACTCCGTAACCTTACTAGCACTAGCCACTCTAAAATACTTCTAGTCTTAGCCCTAAGAGTTTAAATAAGCCTTAGTTTTAAGTCCTTAAGTTAAGCAAACAGTCCTTATAGTGGGAGTAATGCCTTTTAGTATCTCCTTAATATTGGTAATAAAGACGCCATATACCTAAGAGCGGCGTAGCGCAGTATTATAAGCGTATAAGCGGCTAGCCTAGCCGCCCTATTACAACAATTATAGCATTATTAACCAGCTAGTTATCTTAGGCATAGTTATAGTCTCTATAGCCATATACTGCTAGGGTAAGTAGTAGTAACTTATACCTTACTCGGCCGCTTCTTATCCCCCTCCTCTTTATCGCCTATATTAAGAGTCCATCGCCACTTCCGGCCCTTCTGCCGTGCTATATTAGGTATAGCATCTTTTATAGCGGCGGAGACTCCTTAGGTAAAGCTAACGTGCTTCTTAATAAGGCGCTTTTTCTCCTCCTCATCTTCCCCAGATATCCTCCGCCGCTTCCTCCTATATAATATAGCTAAAGGGCTTTTAGCAGACAGTAGTAGTATTAAAAGCCAGTCTACTTAGCGTGGCCTCCGCGGCCTTTAGGGCCGGTTTAGTGCTACCACTAGTTTCCCTAGACCGACTTTAGCGTTAATATTATTACCGCCTTTATCTTTATTGTCATTATCGTTATCGCTGCCATTATTAGAGGTGGCCCCCTTAAGCTCTTCCTGCGCCTTTAATTTAGCCTTACACTTCTCTTTAACCTCCAGTAGCGTATGCCCTATAGGCCATTCGTTAGTGGCGCTATAATATATAACACTTTTATATATCTATTCGGTGATAACCGCATTAAGGTACTATTTAAGTGCGGCAGCGAATTGGTTATCGTAGGCTTCCTAGGATACTAGTATACCCATATAAGGAATAAGGTAGGCACCTTAAGTAGTAATAATATCAAGGTAGTCCTGCAAGTTCGCGCTGCTATTAGTTCAGTAGGCCGCATTGCGAAACTGAATTAAAAGGATACAGGCTTATGATAAGCAGATCTTAGCTAGCCGTAGTAGTGGGTAGGCTATCTAGCCGCGATATTATAGCTAGTAATGGCTATATACAGAGACGTTACAAGTTAAGCTGTTTTAGGTGGAGGTTAGAAAAATAGGGAGGTAAGCCTTTAAATAAGTCGGAAATCTATAAGTTAGCACAGGTGTGGTAAGGAGGCGTTATTACGTGATCTAATATGTGGGGCATAATAAGGGGGTGGTAACCCTAGGCCTTACTATAGTTAGAAGCGACAGAATATAGGGCAGCGGCATTATCGTTAAGAAAAACGGGAATTTAATTGCTATAGGCACTAAATATAATATATACACTAGTGCTACTAGTCTCTCTCTTGCACAACTATAATATATTAGCTAGGCGGCCTTTTAAATAACACTTACTTATACCTCCTTATCTTTAAGGCTATACTCTAACCGTTATCTCTTTACCTATAGAGATTCGGGTAACAACGGGCCCTAAGCTAAGTGCTAGAGAACCTTGTTAATATTAGGGCGCTATATATAGTTATTCGCTGCCTACTAGTATCTCACCATTTTAATAAAGAGACCGCTAACTATAAGTTTAGATTAGCCCGTCTACTACTAAAAGCCATTAAAACTCTATAACGTGGAACACTTACGATATATATAGCCTCTAGCCAGTAACGCGCACGCACTCTTATAATCCCTAGCTATTTTATTAATAGTATTCTAATAACTCTTCCGGAAGAAAGGGCGTAGCTTCTTATTATTCTTACTATCGCGCTATAGGTTAATAAGGAACTTCTATAGGTAGTAGTTGTATATTAGCTTAAATAAAATAATGCCTATAGACTAGATGTTAATAGAGTGGTTATAATCCTCTAGCTTAAGCTTAAAAGCGAAATAGCCGATTATACCAACTATGCCTGGCTTAGGCCGTAATGACCCACCTACCTAGATATACCTAGATATACTAACATTTAGTAAGACGGAACGGAGCGGCTTGCTAATAAGGCCGATATTAGTTAGCTTTAGGTTATAGTGCAGCCAGCGTCCGTTATATATAACTTTAACACCTAGCAGTACGGCGCGGAATGCAGTCACCGCCTCTATTATTATGCCCTTACACCCTCTATCGAGCTTATACGTTAGCTACATTCTCTTAAACTATAATTTTAAGAATATAAGAGGCTTACCCCTTACTCTAAGTCCCTACTAAGTCGCCAAAGGTCTAGGGCGTCATTGGCTTTAGGATAATAGCAATATTATTAAAGGCCGTCCTAAAGGAGAACTCCTTACTATTAGAGTAGATTACCTCTACTATACGCAGAATTTGCTTACCGTTATCTAACTTCTATATAAGATTAGTCACTTATATCCTCCGTTATCTTAAATTTATAAGCTCCAATCTCCTCCTATTCCCTACTAAGCGCCTTATCCCCGGCCTTAGCGGATATAATCTATATAGTTAGAAGTGCGACTACGTAAGTTAGCGGGACTAGTGGCTATAAAGGAGAGGTATTCTATAGACGTAAAATATTAAGCAAATGTTATCTTTTATAAAGCGTTCTTAATTACAGATAGCCGTTTAAGGAGGAATGGCGTTTAATTTAGGAATTTGTTTTAGAATAAAAGGCTATAAAGTATATACGTATTAAAGCATAACTATTATAGAAGATGTAAGTAATTAGGTATATACTGCGCGGGGTAGAATAGCTAAGCTAATATTTACCTTAATAGTAAGAATAGAATTGTTAGATAACTATAAGAGGCAAAATATAAGAAATATAAAAAGAGGTAGATCGTAGGCTTAAATAGAGAGTGGCTTTACGGAACTGCGCTATAAACGATTAACGAAGTAGGGTTAAAGGAAATTTATAAGGGTGTTGCTGCAGCTAATAGGTTTATAGTTGCTTAGAGGTTAGTGCCTAATAAAAAGGCTTATATAAAAGAATTGCCAAGCGGCTACCTTTTAGGCTAAGCTGTAGCCGATTTACCCTGCCTACTATTAAAGGTTTTTAGTATAGAATATCACGAATAGTAGAACGGGTAAGGCGTCCGCTATAACACGCATTTTAGCTGTATATTGGAGTCACTAGATATATATAGCCCCTCCGCCGACTAAAATATTTTATAAGGATTGGATTCTTATGGCTTGTTCTTATTTATAAGGCAAATTAACTAAAAACTAAGTTTCTGCAGCCAGTTTATGCACCTTTACGTCGTATATATAAGTTAATTAATTATTAATACCTGACTTTATATTATTCGGACTGCCGTTTAGTTTTAGCTATGCCACATAATTTAAATTAGCTGGCTAAGTCGTGAACGTAGTTTCAGCCTTACATTCTTTATCGTTTATAGTGCTGTAAGTGGTAATAAAGTAGCTCTTGCTTACCGCCCTCGAAAAAGTAATGCTCTTGCGGACCTTTTTATGCAACCCTTATATAATAGGAAATGCGCTATAAATAAATCGAGCTAGAAATGGAATATATAATAAGATATAGACCTCTAAGCCAAAAGAAGGGTAGTACTATTATTGCTGTCTCTTCCACCTAGCAGGCCGGCCCCTTTTCTTCTACACAGTAGGCTGGGCCTTCAATTTCGAATAGTAATGCGCCCGTAGTGATTTAAGACTTCTTTTTAAAAAGTGGTCTTTAATCTGTTCCTATAAAAGATCCTATTCCTTCTTTAACTTAATAAGTAGCGCGTCTTCCTCTTCCGTGAATTTTATTCTGGACTTCTTAAATCTTCCATACTAATGATATAATTACGCTAAGACGACCACTGACCGTAATATAAGCGCAATCGGTTTAAAGCTATAGTTAGATCCCACTATTATAGGCCTAAGAAGTTTTCTACCTCTTCCTTATACTCCCTTATAAGCGCGTCTTCCAAACTATCTTTAACTCTAGTTTTCCTAATTATGCTAGCCATGGTATAGTAATCCACGACAATTAAAGTAAGTTATAATTGGTGTCTCTATCGCGTGATATATATGCTATTAAGAAGCCGAGCCTAAGGGCAGATCGCGGTAATAACTAATAGAGCTATTATACTAGTAATATATAAGGTTAAGAGGAGGGTAGTCGTGTTATAGGCTTATAAAGATAAAGAGAAACCAAGAAACTGAGTGAGAATTCCGGTAAGCTTCCTATAAATATTAAAGACGTTCTATAGATTTCTTTAAGGGAAACGCCTAACGCCAAGTATATTGCTAGCTAGGAGCGGCTTTATTAAGGATTGTGCTTCTATTTACTCTCTTATATACCTCCTATAGGTGTAAAAAGCTAGAGTCTAGTTGGAGTTTAGTTAAAGTCTAGTTAGAATCCGGTTGGAACCTAGTTAGAACCTGGTTAGAGTCCTATTAGAAAATAGCCGCGAATTAGTAAATAACCGCACTCTAAACCTTATCCTATAAGCTGTTACATATTAATACTATCTATACTTCCTTTAAAGCATCTCTATTTCGTTATAATATACTATAATATACTAAACGTATAGAGGCCGAGCTAGATAAAAGGAATGCTCTAATCTTATTTATTAGAACGCCCGAACTAGCTCCTTAGCTTCCATTATTGATTTAAATAGCAATTTACCCCTTTAGGATTAGAGCCGCGATCCCTAGTACATAGCGATCTCTTCATATATACGGCAGTAATATGCCCATATATATACTCTAGCGTCTCCTAAGGGGGTACCAATAAAAAATAATACTATTAGCTTCCTCCGCATACTTAGCTTATTACCAGTTTTATATATATAAGCAACCTCCTATACTAAGTATAAGGTTCCTATAATTTACCACAATTCTATTAATTAAAGTAGTATATATATACCATGGATTCCGGAATAGCTCTAATATTAGAATCTACATATTGCCTATACTTTACCTAGACGGAAAATTATTATTATCACCTTATAAAATATGCGACTATATTTAAATAATGCTTAAATACGGCTATTCTATTAATAGAGTAAAAACGTAGTACCTAAAATACTATAAGACCTGCAAACTATATCCTTCTAACGTTATAGAAATGTAAGTATAGAGACCTTCTAATCCACTCTAGGGTTATTACTTACGGCGTGATTTAGAGAGGGCTACCTAGATAAAAACTGCGGTAAGCTTTAAAGCAGCTAAAAAGATTAGGCGGTTAGCTTATTAAAATATATAGCGGACTATTAATTAAAATTATAGATAAAGCAGAGGATATAATTTGGCTTTAAAATGAGGTTATTAAAGCTCTAAATGATATGAATTCTTAACGCTTTATTAAACTCCCCTATAGGAACCAATGTCCTATAGCTTCCGTTCTCCTATTCCTAGATTTATAAGCGATTTGCCCGCGCTATAGCCTACTATATAGGCTTTATTGTTATAGGAGCAAAATTAGCGAAGAGACATCCTCCTTGTAAAGGTAGCTCCTGTATTAGCTAAGTAAAACTTAAAGACAACATCTGCCTGGCTAAGTCTTTGTCCTTACAACACTATAGCTTACGCTTTACCTATTCTATAGCTTCCTCTCCGTTTTCTATTTTTTTAACTATATCTAATAGCACTTTACCTAGCTTCTGCGACCTATTTGAAAGAAAAATCCTAAGTAGGGTAAACCGTCTCCTATATAGGGGGGAAGTACTTAAAGTAGGGCGGAAACCAATTATGTCTAAGACCTATAAAACTGTTAACTTATAAAAAGCTATATTATTTATAATATTTACCTTAACTTGCTTAAGTTAGTCATTAAAGGAGACCCACTTAAAGAATTTTTGAGAAGATAGAGCATTTTTTATCTAAAGCCAATTATTCCCATTCTCTACCTTACGTTCTACCTGTTTAATCATTTCTAGCCCGCCTTTTATAAGTATGAGATCACCTAAGAATACCGTGCGTTTAACTACTAGACTATTAAAATTAAATATCCCTAAAAAGATACGTTCGCCGTAATATAGGTGCGGGCCTTATTACTAGCACTGCCGTATATAGTAGAGGGCAAAAATATCTTTAACCTATAGAACTATTAGACTAATATAACTAAAGGGTATATAGTATCTTTTACCTTAATACCGTTATAATCTATACTAGGTTTATTAAAGCCCTATAGGAAATCTTAAGGAGAAATAGAAAGACAATCTGGTCTGATAATTAAATTATCCTTTATAATTTCTGGCAGCTTTATTATAATGTTATTCTTAAGGTAAAAGTACTAGGTGAGGATAACGACGGAAGTGGAGATTTAGTGGCCTCTTTATATAGGACTAGAGGATATATATTTATATACGCTCTATAGCACATTCTCTTCACCTATAAATATTAAGACAATTTCTATAAGTCGCCCGCACCTCTTCCGTAAGGCGCGTTAGTGCGATAACGGTTTTTAGGAACGGGCGGTGTTATATAGGCCCTGCCTAACCGGAAATCAGCCCTACTAAAAATCAGCCCCGCTAAAGAAAAATCAGCCCCTTTAAAGGGTCTTAATATCTATTTACTAATACGTTCATTACTTACATCTTTCTTAGACTTATTATGTCTGTACTATAAATAGCTTTTGGCATAGATAGCAGATATTTAGATTACTTACGCGCCTTTCTATTAGCATAAAGCCAATCCTTATCCTCTTAAAAGGAGGATATCCCCTTTTATAAAATACCTAATAGTGAAGCAACGTCACCTTATATTTTACTATACATTAAGGTATTGCTAACGCTAGGTAGATCAGTAGTATACTAATAAAAAATATTTAAAAAGTCGCCAGGTAGCACGCTACTAAAATCCTCCGTACTACTAAAGACGCGGTCTCTATCAAAAACCAATATTTAGTATATTATAATAATATAAATAAGGAAATCTGGGCGAACCCCAGGGATAGCGCGGTAAAGGCTATAGTAATATTAGCACTTAGCCAGCTAAGTTTAGATAACAGTTTACTAGGGTTTAAGATTTTTACAAAATATAAATACCCTAAACTTTAGAGCGGCAATATAATAGGCGCACTTAATAATACGCCTTAACACTTTATAGGAAAGGGGGGTGGATATATTTATATATTTATATAGGTTTATACAGCCGCAGCCTTATAGGAGCCATTTAAGGCTATAGGTTCCTTAGAAGTAGAGTAGAAATGATATTAAAATATATAGGGTATACTATATTGCGAATTCTAGTTTAGGTTAAGGCTTGCTATATATAGAAATATAGGGTACGAATTAAGCTAGTTATTTATCACTATAGTAACTAGTGGAGTAATTAGCTAAAGATTAGAATTTAAATTAAAAGGAATTAATAGAGGATCTAAATAGATTTTAGGAATTAATAGAGGTTTAAAAGGGGAAGGTACTTTAGAATTTAAGTAATAGTCCAGGTATATATTAAAAGGAATTAATAGTAGATCTAAGTAGATTTAAGGAATTAAGGTAGGTTTAAAAGAGAAGGATATCCTAGGGGTTAAGTAATAGCTTAGGTCAAAAGGGATTTTTAAAGGGTACAAGTAGATTTTAGGGATTAAGGTAGATCCAAAAGATAATAATATCTTAGGAGGGTCCGAATAAAGATTAGCTAGTATAACTATATTATATTAATCCCTTAAAGATATTAAAAATATTTAATTAGAACTTCCGTTAGGGACGGCTTACGGACTACTTATTTTAGATAACTCGCGCCTAGTACGTTTAGTATTAGGCTACTTAGTAGTAGTTAATCTTTTTATACCCCTAGGGCTTTAGATAGCGCTGCTAGCTTTAGGCTGACTTATAGAGTTAGTATTAGTATAATAGAGATATATATCCTTTAAGTTCCTCGCTAAGGGGGACAATTCCGTTTATTTTTGGTATTATAGTTATATTTCCATCCAAGTAATTAATATATCGAATTCTTTGGGTACTATATACCTTTTAATACTATTATAGGTTAGTCGTTAATTTAATAGAGATAATTAAAAACTAATATTATACTAGAATCTAGGTTGTAAAGACTAATAAGTACTCTAGGTTTAAGATAACTCTATTTTTAGCTAGCAATATTATTTAGTTTAAGGCGCTCTCCTCCTAATAAATAGGCCATCTCCCGTGCCAAAGCTCTAAATCGTTAGCCCTTTTTAGGCTTATAACCTTTTTTCTTTAATTACTCTACCTTATTATTTAGTGTCTTAGATAGAATAGACTTTATTAACCTATAACTAACTGCATTTTTGCCTACGTTAAGAATATTAGCTAGGTTACGAATTATTACCTAGTTATTAGCTTTTATTAGTTTAATATATAGTTCCTAAAGGGCTTTAAGTGATTTGCCCTTAGCCGGATTATAAAGCTTAAGAAACTGTTCTAATTCACAATTATCTAGAGACTAAATTTTCGTGCAAACTATAACTAGTCGCTCTATAGCTGCTGGCAATAAATTCTAGTATTTTATAAGCGCGGTTTCTACTTCCTTAGAGGTAGGGCTTCCTCCGTAAAGTAGGTCTGGGCTTTTATTAGGAGGTAGGGTTCCTTATCTTTTAAGAATCCGGAATAATAAAATTAATTTAACTATGGCTTTCCTAGTCTCTGGATCTATAGGGGTCGTTAAGGCCTTTAGGGCTTTCATAGCTTTTAGGGCTTTTACAGCTTTTAGGATTACTAGGGCGTTTTAAGGGCCTAAAACTATTAGGGTTTTATTTAAGCTAAGCGCCTCTCTATAGTTAGTAGGTAAGGCCTTTAGAATTTTATCTACTACCCTTTTATAGGCTTTCACTACTTCGCCTTTATTAGTGGAGCGTAGGAATTACGTAAAAAGCTCAATTTTATTTAATAATGACTATTATCTATAAGTATCCCTTATAAGAGGAGTAATAGAAGGTAAACCTATAGTATAATAAGGACGGACGGTGCAAGCAAGCTATAACAGTGCACTAGGAAGAACTACTTCTCCGTTCTATAACAAATAATAATTAGCCTTAAAAAGGGAAAGGCCATAAAATAGAATTATTATAGCGCTAAAATCTATTTTACTATACTTCTAAAGTAAAGAGGCATTCGTAATCCTATAGGCTAGTTAAACTAAAAAAAGAAGGCAATAGAGTATAAGAGTAAGGGAAGTAGAAAACGTTATAGGGGATTATTATTGCAATCGCAATAATAATACCCCTATAATTTTAACTTGGTATATAAGAGTAAGGGAAGTAGGAAACGTTATAGGGGATTATTGTTGCGATCGCAACAATAATACCCCTATAATTTTAACTTGGCGTATATTGGCCCCTCGCCTTATTATCCCCAAGACGCCACACTATGCTAAACTCTACTACTATAACTCGTGCTCCTCTAAAGATCTATAATGGAAAACTAAATAGCTAATTAAAGTAAGGATTTGCAGCTATTTCCCTAGTTAATTAGACATAGCTTACCTACTACTATAAAGTCTAGAAGCTCCCGTTAATTTCTTTTTAATAATATAATAATGCGTCCCGCAAAAATTAAAAGCTAAAACGCCTTAATAAACCTAAGAATGCTTTAAATCTTAAGGGTATAAGATAGAGATAAGTGATATATAAAGCTAATTTCGCCCTATTACTGGGGATATATAGTTGCCTTTATTATTTACTTTACTAGTTGCCTTATTACCTTCTTTTATAGCTTTTATTCGTTACTTCCTTAACTTTACTATTTTTACCGCTCCTTTTAAACTATTCCCTAGTCTGTTTTGTTTCTGCTAGCCATTTATAGCCACTTTATTCTTTAATATAGATGCTACTTCTTTAACAATTAGCTTGCTCTTTTAAGCCGCAATTCGCTAGACCCTACTAGTCTTAGATTAGTATATTTGGCAGCCTCTTATAACTACTACTAGTAGCTAGGATTAAGATTTGGGCTATAGTGTATTAACTATTAACCTTGGCCTAGGAGTAAGTGCCTTATTATATACCGATATTAATTTAGAAAAGGCGTCTTCGATTATATTGGAAAGCTATTCTGGATTAACCACTAAGTTTAAAACTTCTTCGCGTTCCGGTATTTACTAACTTAAGGGTATATAAGGCTAGTAAACGGAACCTCTAAAGTTATATTCTAGTACCGGCCTATTAGGGTATCAAATTACTATAGGCCTAAAAGACTAATAAATAGTAGGTGCGGGTTTAGGAAATCCTAACTGCCTAAAATACTAATAAGTCGCTTAAACACCTAATGATTTAATATTAAGTGAAATTCTCTACATCCATCTAGATAAGAGGACTGTGGATAAACTCTTTTACTTCTTAATTTATTCCTTCTCTAAGTCTTAACGGGAGTTCCTTAGTACTCTTTATAGAAAAACTAGAGAGTAATAAGTATAGGATGTTATCTATTTACCTACTTTTCTTAAAATAATGTGTAACTATTCTAACGTATATACGTTTTAAGTACGTTTAATATCTCTTATATAGTATCTATTTTAATTAAATTATAGACTATAATTTAGGGGAATCTCTAAGGTTTAGAGAACTATATTAAAGAGAAAGGCGTAAAGAATATTTTAAAGTGGAGGCCGCGTCTATCTATTATAGACCCTTAATAGTAGTTATTTGTATCTAGCTTAGGAAACTAAATCTTTTGCCTTAGCACCTTATCTTTGCATTTAATAGTATTCGGCAGCGTTAGGCTCACATACATATATTCCTAGAGGTTAAGTATTAGGTAATACTAAGCAGACATAAAATATATAACGATGAATTAGTATAATGCGTACGGCGATAATTTTTAGCTATGCCTACTATATGGAATCCTTTACCAAATTCTATCTGAAGGAAGGATAGAATGGTAATACTAAAGAACCTAATTCCGTTAGTTGGAGTAGGGGCTATAGCTACTATATCTGTAATGGTCCCAATAGCTCTTATCTAATTAATATTGTAACTTCTTCGTATATCTTTTAAGGGTGCTCCTCCTTTTACTACTAATTTTACTTTCCTTTACTCTCTTTTGCGATAGCTACTTGCTAAATTCGACCGCTTACACATATAGATGTATTTCGAGCAACCTATGTTATTATTTCAGCTTTTAAAACCTCCCTATCTTTTAAGATTTGGAGACTATATTTTAAAGAATTCCTAATAGATATATACGACTTTTACGCAGTTGATCTTATTAATGCGCTTCTTAGTTCTACCTTAAGGGTTTATAGTGTAGAAAGCCTATACAATGAAAACGAAGCTGAGGTGGTTAAGTCGCTATAGGCTAGGCAAGATTTAACGGTGTTAATTGGCGAAATTGTGATTTCTGGCGTCCTTGTTATAAGTGGCCTAGAACCCTAGCCACCGCCTAAGGAGGGCATTTGTACAGTACTACTATTTATTTAGTATAAGTTTGCAAGCTAATAAAACGAAGGTATTCTTAATAGCCTTTTAGAGGGTATCGAAAATCTATATTAAGATAAAAACCTAAATAATATTGAGTTTTATAAGGAAAAAACTTACGCTAAGGGGTATTAGTATAGGTCTTAGGTTATAGGCTTAGGGGCGTAGCTAATTTTACGCTAGGTACTCCTAAGATTGCTAGATAAAAATCTCTACTCTTGCTATATATAAGTCTTATTAGAAGTCTGCCCTAGGTAGAATACTTATTAAAATGGCAGTAAAAAAGTAGGATAAAGAGGGAAAGAGGATATGGGTATTAGCTATACTAGTAAGCCAACTTATTTTAAGGCACTTTAGGTTTAATATTAAGACTAAGTTAATAGAAGGTCCGGTAGAGTATCTATATAGTTTTAGTGCTTATAAACCATAGCGCCGCATTATAAGCGTATAGCTAGGAGATAAAGATTAATGTAGGGTATAATAATGTAGAAAACTTGTAAGTTACCAGCTAAAATAAAAGATTTATACTCTTCTCTTTTTTTATTTAGTATTACCTAAAATTATAGACGGTATTAAATACTTAATCTAGTAATAGAATGGAGAAGGTAACTGACCCCTATACGCCCTAAGTGCCTTCTTTAGTTATTCGTCGCCTAAGGTTTAGGCAACAACTTATTAGAAAGCCGCTTAGTTAAGTTATTTAGCGGTAATAATATAGCATTTGCATAGCCCGCCTTATTTCTTAGGAATAATATTGTTATAAGCTAGCCTGCTCCCACTTTTATCTTCATTCTTTTCTATTTTCTTAGATATTTGAGATTATAGCTCCCTTTAGTAGATTTACCTACCCTGCTCTTGCCCTTGTTATAACTGCTTGGTTTTTACAGTATCTAAACCCTTCTATTATTGAAATAGTGTTATATAGTGCCTTTCTCTACTTATTTATTATTTTCTTCTAGGTAATATACCTCTTTAAGGAGTTAGCCGAAGATTCTGAGGTCTAGCGCGTCTGGCTTTATTGCGTTAGTATTGCTCTTAGTTAGTATTTGCGATTATAGCTTTAACAGGATCGCCCTAAATACGCATTTTCTATTTAGCTATTAGGTTTCTAGTATATAGGCATGATTAGGATAGTAGCGCAAACCACTAAGACGGAAATTAAGGCCGTAAGGTCAATTTTAACGTACAAAGCCTCCCCCCCCCTAATTTTAGCTATTAGTTTACTGATATATAATATAGTTATATAGGCCTCACATTGGCCATTTTTATAATTATACAACATTAAGAGTTCTATTTTTGGCATTGGAAAATAGTATAAAGGTAATCTTTTACTCTATAAGAAAATTATTTTTCTGGCTTATATAGAGCGTTAGGGAGGTTTTGCAATCTACGAAATAAATTGCCCCTCTAATAACTAGGGAAAATGTAACTATTATTATTAACTTAGCTATTGCACCTAAGAGCCCTGGCTTCTTTTACTTCTATAATATAGTAAGCAACTTCTAGCGCTTTAACTCCTCGTAGTAACCCTAGGACTATTAGTATAAGAAAGATCTAACGTATTAGCTAGGGGCTGCCTAAATCGTAACCTTATATAGTTCTTCTGCATATTCCATAACATAGTAGAAGTGCTAGGTGGGCTGCGTTTAGCGCGGCTGCCAGAACTGGCGGTGTTTAGCTAAATAGTTAGTGCGACCCTAGGGAAGGCGGGAGGACTAGTCTTATAAAACTAAACTAGTAGGGGTGATACTGGTGGCGTTAGCTAAGACACTTAAATAACTTAAAATTCTTTGTTCGCGAAACCCTACTTTGCTATAATATATTAGGACCTAGTAATTTCACCAATACCTATTTCTAAACGCCACTACGTATAATGGATATTAGGGCTAATGCTACTGCAAAGTAGGTATAGGATGTAGTTTAGTATAATTTAGAGTAGTAGTAGCGTTTTCTGGCAAGTATATAGGCCTAGGCTAAGGCGCCTTTTTTTAATAAGGATTAGCAGAAATTTATGAATAAGGAAGCTAGAAATATTATTATATCACGGCGCGGCTAGAATGATGTGAATTTACTTAAAAGGGAAAAAATTCTAGAACGCGTAAACGAAAAGCTAAGAAATGATAGGTTAAATAAAGTAAACTAAAAGGCTATAAGCTGGCGTATACTAAAAGCTATTAGAAGTGCTACTGGTTAGTTTTAATATAAATATTATAACTAGCACGTTTTTACTAAGTTATGTTTTAGTTCTAAGGGATAAGGAATCCTAAGGGGAATTAACTAATAAACCTATTTAGAAGCTCCCGTAGAATCCTATATAAGACAATATACAAAAATAAGTAGCGGGTGGTGCGTGTAGGTGTATAGCTATATGGATTATTAAAGATAGGCGCTTAAATTAAAGCCTAATGTAAGTAGTGCCTGTCTCGCCTTATGAAATTAGCAGCGTATTATGCCCTAATTAACGTAGCTATGCCTTATGCAAATTTGTGCCGTATAATGCTGCTACCTATATAAGCAGTACCCAAAAATATAGGACTTTTGCTCTTTTAGTCGCTGAGTTTTTACCATAAAATTGAGAATAGAATATCCTATATAGGCCGACCGTCTTAGCGCAATTCTTTAAGCTCTAAGAACTATAGGAGTAGGCCTTACTATTTACTTCTTATATTTAAACGCTAAGCCGTTCCATTAGGGTATAATAAGGTATTTAGGTATAAGTGCAACTAATAATAAACCTTATATACGAACTTCTGCAGTATTTCTAAGTTATTACTATATTTCAATTTAACTATAGGCATATACGCCACGCGCTTTAGCTTATAGAGGATTTAGGCAGCCCTATATATAGGAAGCCGCTTAGTGCTAGTAGCTCCGCTATACTTCCCTTATATAAATACTTACTCGGTATACTCCATTTCTATTTTCTATAAATACTTTCCTTCTATAACCGGTAACGAAAATCCATTAATAACTTCTTATAGCAACTCCAAACTACTAGGCTACTAGCTCTATAAGTAACTAAAGGTAAATTATACGCACTAGAGACTTATTATTAGATAAGGCTAGTAAGAGCACTACTAACTCTTACGTTAGTAATATAATAAGCGATATCTAGCTTTATCTTTCTCCTCCCCCTTTAGTAGATATTAACGAGGAACTAATACCTACTAAGCTTAATAGCATTGGGGAGATAGTAATTACTACTAACTCTAGTGTTAACGATATGACGATAAGTATTTAGCCCCATCTTTCTCACCCTCTAGTAGATATTAATGAGAAATTAATACCTTCTGAGCTTAACTCTCCCAGCGGTATTAGAGCGACGGTGACTCCTTTTAGTGTTAGCGCGCTAAGCTATCCCTTTCCCTCTTTTACGAATGCTACTGAGGACCCAACCTACCCTGATAATAATAATACCCCCTTTATATACTTTAGAGTGGAGGATAGACTTGCTTAAGACTACTTTAAGGGGGAACTAAGCGCATTTTTAACCCCTATATAATTATCGCCAGTAATACTAGTTGGGGGTTATACCCTTTAGCCGACCGTTTTCGGTTTGGCTATAGGAGCAACAGCTAGGGATAATATTATTAAGTATTTAAAAGTTTATATAAGTAACTAGTTTATATTTTTATAGAAGAAAACTAACCGTTATAAGAATTTTGTTACCACGTTTTGTAGAACGGCAAAACTTTATTTTAATAATTGTTAAACGTTTAGGCTTAAAGCGGTATTGGGATATAGACGTTGCGGTATAAAGATTATCCACCAGTTATTGGACGATCCTAAACTCCTAAAGTATATTAAGATAATCTATATAACCTATAGCCCTACTAGCGAGTAGATACCGACAGGAATTTCTAAAGATAAAGATAAGCCGGTATTTACGCTTAACGGAGTAGTAGATAGATCTTATAATAATTCTCTAAGGCGCTAGCGTTCTTTTGTATGTATAGTATAGACTAGAATAAATAAGGGTAAAGAGGAGATAAGGATAGTCCAGTATCCATCGCTAGGGGCGGTTATTACGCATGCGTTGGATAAGGCCGAAAGAAATAGGTGGTCACTAAGATGTAGTTTTACGTTTATTAGTTATATAAAGGATAAGCGGTATAAAGGAGTCCTTAAAGCCATTGAGAATTATATGCTGATAGATAGGATATTCGTACTAATCTAGCTATGCAATGTATATTCGTTTCCCTGTAGTGGACTTTCTTCAATAACTAGGTGCTTAAAAGTTAGAATGGGATAAGCGAAAGGTAGGATATAAAGCTATCCGTGCGAGCCGCTATAGGAGATAAGCCGGGATGCCGAAGGATTAGCTTTAGCCTTTTTATAGTGAGATTTACGGCGCTTAATAAAGTAGGTTTGTGGGGGGTGATTTTAGTAAGGGGGTTACCTTCTTAAGGGATAACCTATTAGTAGAAGTAATTACTAGATCTTATCTACCTCGCTAGTTTATCTAAGTACTAAAAGTATATTTTATACCTAAGCTAAAAGCAGTTAGTTAAGTTACCAAATATAAAATACTAAAAATGTTATTCTTTCTTTAATGCCAACGCTAGATAAGGAATAATAAAACTATTATAGTTAGTAAAAATACCTAGTTACCTTCTCTAAATCTTCTGACCTTTACTTTAGTGTTTTAGTTAGTAGCTTCCTGCTTCTTCCGAAGCTGCTACTCCTACTTCTCCCCTCTATATTTCTCCCTAAATAGTTTCTTAGCTTATTTAAGTAGATCTTCTCTAAGATTATCCTCCGCTACCACTAATAACGCTTATTTAACAGTGTATTGTATAGATCTATCCTCTATAACGTAAAGAGCCTTAATATACTTAACTATGTAATCGTTATCCTCTCTATTATGTGGATATCTTACTATCTTTTAAAGCCGCTTCTTCTGTTACAGGTCCTACTCCTTTTCTCTAAACTTTATTTTAAATAAAACCTTAAACTGGCTATAATGCTCTTCTCTTACTAGACTATCCGTTAGTACCTCTAACGACTTTTATTTTATAGTGGATAGTATAAACCTGTTATCTGTAAGATAAACAGCTTTAATATGTTTAACTATATAACCTATATTTATTTTATTAGGTAGATATATATAAAGAGGCATTTTCTTTTTATAAGGATCTAATAACGGTAATTACCCTATTTTCTTTACCTTTTTAGCCTTTACTCTTTTCGCCCTTAAGATTTTACGTCACTTGGCGGATTAATTATTTTAAGGGGGCGCAGAGGAATTAATGGACGAGGTAAACCATTTTTGAGTAGGAGTATTCCGAGGTAGAGTACTAATACTAGATAGTAGAGCCTCGGTTTAAAGTGGAGCGTATTAACTTTGCTATTTTAGTAATAGTTGGTAGATAGGGTTTAATCTATTAACTTTCTTAGCTGGACTATACTTATTAATAGCATTTTCTAAGGAAATATATTAGATAGGCTAGGATAGTTTTAGGACTATTTTGGTATACCTTAATAAGGTCTTTAAGAATGCTCTAAATGCTAGTTACTATCTTATCTAGAGTTGACTTTTTTACTACAAAGGTATTTGCTATAAACGTTATTAGTATCTACCTTAGTCGGACTTAGTGCGTAAAAATCGTTAACTATTACTATAGATTTGTCCTATAGTTTTTCTCCAATAAGTTTATCGCGGGAATTAGAACGTCCGATTTTAGTTATATGGGTATAGTCTAGTCTATTTTATAACTTACTCCCTTACTTCTAAAGAGTATTAGCGTTCTAATTACTTATATAGTTACTAGCGTTATTAGGGCTAGAGCCGCTTCTCTATATTATTTTGGAGCGATTAGGGACTAATACCTTACCCTAGGCACCTATATTATTTATAATTCTCTTAAGGTTACCTTAATTAAAATTTTTAAAGGGGGTTAGAGAGTATTCTAAGGCTAAAATGATTCCAACTAGCTTCTCTAGCCGCTTGTCTACCTTTTTAAAACCAAGTTAATTATAGGGTACTCTGTTAGTACGGTTGTAGGCAAAAAGGTTACGGGCTACTACCTTAGCTAAAGCCTTATTATAAGCTGATTCCCCAATTAGGCTGCTAAGCGGACCGCTATAGATAGAGTTAGCGTTATTTAAAGAATCTGGACTGCGTTGTCTCTGCTTATAATAGCGGCTTTTAGGCGCCGATGCCTTTTAGTCTAGCTTATTAGTACTTTTACTAGTATTATAGGTTTAGTCATTAGGGCTCTAACTACTGTTAATACTGTTAGTGCTCTTTAGGTTAACACCTAGGTAACTAACTATAATATTACTTAGAATACTAGAAATAGAAGTAAAGTCGGTTTAGTCGCCAACGGTAATAGGCTTAAGGCTTTAAGTGCCGTAGTAGGGTATACCACTATATAGTTTTCTAGTATTTAGTGTAGCTAGTTTATCTATAGTATAGTGTAAGCAATTTTCTTAAACTAATTATAAAGAAATTTTAAATGTAATATGTTTACCTTTACTATTAACTAATACTCTAGTCTTAACTCTAGCTTTAGCTCTAGACCTAGATCTAGATTTATACCTATTATAGAGAATACTATTCTCCTAGCCCCTATTGCCGGCCGGCTACTTAGCGGCTATACACCTAGGGCTAGGACTAGCTATTAATACGCTTCTCTAATGTTTCCCAGAAATAAGGTCTTCTACCTTTAAAAGAAAGTTATTATTATTGTTGTTGTTATAATCGTCATTATGGCCACCAACACTAGTTTTCCTAATAGGATTATTATTTATAATAGATGATTTTCCTACGTAGTATTAGATGCTGTTACTATAACTTAGCTGCGTATACATCTACCTTAGGTCCTAGTTAAGCCATCTCTAGCTTTCTAGCGCTCTATAACTTTTTTTTCCGGGATAGGACCTATAAAATCCACAATTAGTATAGAATAGTTGTTTCCCTTAGTAGGTTTCCAGCTTTGCCCGCTAGGTTTTAAGGCAAACCCTTTAAAGTAGGGCGATTGAGAAACTAGTCTGGCTTTAGGTAATTAGGTAGTTAATCTTACAGGATTATAGAAAGTCTGGGAATTTATTTATAGGTTAAAATTTAGGACGAAAAGACGTAGAATGGGTAAGTAGTCTTTTTAAGTGAGATAATCCAGAAATAAGTAAGAGAGTGTATTCTTTATAGGCGTGCTTTTAGCATAGGTTAATCCTTAGCTTGCCTCTAACCTTACTAAAGTAGTAGCTTAGCTTAGGTAGCTTCTAGCGAAGACATTATAGTGTATAAATATTACGCCCATCCCCTTAAAATTAGTAGTACCTCTAATACTAGAATCGGCCTAGTAAGTTAGCCCCTAGCTAGAGGAACCACTTATAAAGTTATCTAAGATTTGCGTATTATTCCCCCTACTAAATCCTTTAAGTTTTTTTGTAGAATACCGCTTCTTTTAGCTAGCAAATATATAAAGGGGTATAACTATTACTGTCTGCGCCTTGCTATATTAGGGCCTATATTAGTAATACTTTATCCATAACTCCCGGAAGCAGAGGCAGCATTAGTATTTATTAGTAGTGTTAAGTCAGCTTACTCCGCCCCTTTCGGCCATATTACTACTTACTTTCTCGCTAATTTAAAAGTAGATGCTTTAGGTGCCCCTTATACAGTATAATATAGCTCCTAGATAGACAACTTACCACAGCATTACTGTTAAATTAAGGCTTTATATCCTTAGCTATTTTTTATAAAGTTTAAATCTAGCCTTTCTAAAGCGGATTAAAGCTAATGCTTAAGATTTAGGGGGTTAATAGTAAACCCTAGATCCTAGTATATTGGCCTTGGTTTATAGTATTTAATTACTATAGTATATTACCCGTTCTCGTATAAGATAGAAACTCCGTAGTAGAGACGGAGTCAACTAACCTAGAATTATTTGGCGAGCACTCTATATTAAGCATTAATAGGGGTATATAGACCCGTTTTGCCACTATAGTAGCTTTATATAATAAGGCATTTCCTTTGCAGTTATAAGGTTAATATAGTGGTCCTTTAACCAAGTCTACCCATCCTCTAAGCCTCCTGCCGCCCTTTACTGCCTCCTTCTACCCCACTTACACCGTACTGCTGCGGCAGCTATATTTTAGTAACTAGTTGCGGTTTAGGCTCTATAACTTCTTAATCTAGCTATAGCCACCTAAGTTATACTCTTAAAGCAGTAAGAATAAGGCGTGTTCTTTAGTTATCCATAATAATGACCTAATAAAGTGCTAGTGCTAAAGCAATTTCCGGTACAACGTATAAGGGTTAAGTTGGTGTTTTAACTCCGGGGCAGATAATCATTTATTAGAACTAAGATGATAGAAAATGGGCGAAATAGGGCTATATAGATGTTAGGAGCAAAGGCTAATGTAACGTGGCCCGCCTCCACGTCGCCATATGGCCAAAAAGACTGAGAGTGCTTGCGAACTTGTCGCAAGCGCGGCGGGACCTAATATATATACTCTTACAGCTAAGAACGTAGACAGCTATAAAAAGAGTACTAGAGAGGAGAACAAACAAAAAGCAAGGCGGAGAGGAAAAGAGGCTTAGAGGATACTTAATATCAGTCTCCCCAAATCTAATGCGATGGTAGTATATAGGCCCTAGAAGCAGAAATAATAGTTAAATATTTAGAAATCAGCTAAAAGGGTGCGCATCTCAGTATTAGTCGTGATTGGAAGGTCAGCGTTAAGGGGTGGGCGCAGGGCAGCGAGGGTGGGGCCTTACAGTAGGGGTATAATGAAGGCAGAAGTGGAATTTAAGAGAGAAAGAGCTGGTAGAGAGGGCAGTAAAGGTGATAAAGCATTTTATAGACGTTAAAAGCAGCGGTCGACTAAGCGAGAGAGCGATACCCGAAAACGGGTGTCGGGGCCCCGCTAAACTCAAAGAGGTAGCGCACCTGGACACAGATTACCAAAGCGACTTAGGCTATGGCTGAATCGAGAGGCGAGTTGATTAGAATGCTTATTTGTAACTGGTCAATGAGCCTGGGGGCGGCAAGGAAGTAAAGCGCATGGGCCAGGCCAAGACCCGGGGGAGGTGTCCAGCCGCTGAGCCAACACGACAGGCAACGGCCGTCTTGGCGACGCTTCGGTTTCATCTGCACATACTGCAATCGCCCATCTTGTGACATTTAAGACCGGACCTCACATATACCCACTCATTAGAGTGTAGTGGATAGGTGTAGTAGAAGCAGAAGCTTTGCTAATTGGCTACTTCCTTCAGAATGAAGAGCCATGAACTATGAAGGCCTTCACAAGAATTGTTCCTTGACATTTTCTAGGAGCAACGTAGCACCCTGCACAGCGTTTTAACGCAATTCGAAGGAGTCCAGTTCGTACAATCCATTCTCCAAATCAGCAATAGCCTCTCCGTCGGTCAGATTATCCACGTAGACAGCTCCAATGAATATATAGTGGTTGCCGTTAGGCCGAATCACAACAGGAAAACTGCAGCCTAGAAAGACACATATCATGTCACCCTCCCTTATCCCAGATCTGCCAGCTCCCATTAGCGGAATTGCTGCATCCGTCACGAGAGGGCCGCTAATACTCGTTTCGATCAGGAAAAAGACCATGTCCCCGCAAGAGCGTTGAATGTTCAACAACACACCCTCTCGAGCCATGGTCCGCATACCGTCGGGGCGGTTACTGCGTCCGCTCGGAAAATGTGTGCTGCCGCTGCTAGTGTCAAACAGTTGAAGAGCTTTCACTAAGTCGCTGTTTGACTCTGCTGCCCCGAACGTAATAGTATTCAGGACATCTGAGTCCAGGGTTGAGGAATCACCCGGTATTTCCAGAAGAAGCTTTCGCCACTCAAGAACGTCCCTTTGTACGGCATGGAACAATTCGTGTTCATCGTTTGTCAAATGCTGTCGGGCCGTCATGGACGCTCCACACTTCTTTACCGTGCCAATGCAAAAGCCTGCCGCGCAAAGTATCCCCTTATCTGAGCGGAATCCTACAGATGCTGGGGTATCTCCCGCCGCATTATTATCAGATATACTGCACTTGTAAGGAACCAATGATGGGACGTAGGTGCTCCAGTCAGGCACCCAGGACGGCAGAACGGTCTGGCCGGTGCCTAGGATTGCCTCGGGACTCCACTGGATGGCGCTGAAACATAGAATGTCAAGCTTTGAGGTTATATCAACGATGGCCTGCAAAACCCCAATGTATACGTCGCGCATCGTCCGGTTATAGTCTATTTCCAGTCCAGGGTGAGTACTAGAAGACAGATCAGAGAGCCCTAAAAGTCCGAAGACTTTGTCTTTTGGGTCGGATGCGAGCTTCCAGCGGTTCTTCCACAACAGGTCCAATAGCGGCATGCCCGGAACGAGTTTTGTCGAAACCTCGTTCAGCTTGATCTTATGGAGTACCACGCTCAGCGTGTTTACGCCCTGAGTGCCACTCTGCGACAAGACCTCTTGGCGGAACTCGTCATGGTGCATAGGATTCGGAATGAGCATCTGTATGAACCTTTGCACAGCCCAATACGGTATGATGCTATCTCCGCATTGGAGAATACCATCCTGGGCAAAGGCGATCTCTTGCGTGATCCACAACCGGCCCCAGTAGCTCTGCATTTCCTCGGAAAGATGCAACCCCAGACGGAGAAGGACCTCGCGCATATCGCCGTTCTCTAGGAGTTGGGTTTTCAACCATTCTATGGAGAAATCCTGGTCAATAGCTTCAGAGATAAACCTACCGGCATAAGCTGCATTTTCATCCTCATTGCCAAGCCAGCTTACGACCTGATGAGCGTCTCGGTAGATATTCTTCATCAGCAGTACTTGGGCACTGCGCTCGTCCAAGTCATCCTGGTTGACGCAAATCGCGTCGATCCATAGCGTCCTGTCATCTGCGGGTAGTCGTAAAAACCTGAGTGCGAGGCCTAGATTCTGAGTGACTCTGAATGGATGCTCATCAAGCAGAATAGATATACGAATGCTTGGGTCACCCCAAACATAGGAGAGCGCTTCGTATTTGGGCGTATCGTCCAGGGAGACATAGCTAAGGCTGCATCGAATCGGCTCTAATTGCGTTCCTGGCTTGATGGTGGCAAGGCGAATTTCTCTTTTGTGAGAGTTCAAGGGAGTATATATCCTGCTAGAGGATGACTTGTCCATTTAAATGAGTTTATAGATTACTCACCGAATAGGAAAGCCTCTCCTAGGATTAATAATTTGATGCAGTATATCTGCGTAGGCTGCACGAGCTAGGCTGCTAGTATGACGGGTAATAAGGTCTGAAAACGGAAATGGAATTTGGAGAGGTCATTCTTGGTGATCGTCTATCGCGCGAAAATATTATATCTCAGGCAGGCAGAAGTTTGCGAGAGATTATTGCGAAAGATTAATTTGCATAAAAGTAGTGCATGCCTGAACGCCTGGGAACTTACTCTAGTTAGGCTGCTAGGTTGATCGTCCTGTCAGTATTTCTCACCATATCTCACCATCCCCCTAGCTCGGAACTTCATCCGGATGTCTTTACGCGGTTGACCGCAGTCTGATTTACATTTAAACAAAGGGCCTTCTAAGGAGACCTTTCCTTGGTACGGCATGGCACATACTACCCTCTAGATCTTTCTCAGACCTTCCTCAAGCATATGTTGTGCGGCAACACCTAAACGAATCGTCAACCTCGGCCCAGAGCTGCAACTCCCAAAATCTCATGCGACCTGCCAGCAACACCTACATGCACATCATACCTCCCACACCTCCACACCATCCCAACCCCCAATGCCGCGCAGATGGCCTCCGCCGACTTCGCCGCCGCTCAAGAACGCATTGCAGCTCGCCGCGCCCAACGCGACTCTGAAGCCCGAGCACGCGCTACTGCTAGGAACGAAGCACATGCCTCGTCGGTAGCACGGCTACCATACCCATTCAACAGACTAGGAGGCGCTGGATTTGGTTTATGGGACAGTGTTGGTGGACGAGAAGGGACAAGGCCTGCGTTCAGGGTGGGCCAGGTCGACGCGGAATTGCTGGATGAAGAGCTGCTAGAGCTGTTGAAGGGACAGGTGGGGGAGGGACTGAAATATTTAGGCGTAAGTGTGCTATCATTTTCTCTGTCCTTTTAGGTGTTATGTGGTATTCTTTCACTGCTACCCCTACGTCCCCCGTCTCTACAGCACCTCCCAGGAACGCTAGAATCGAGCAGCATGGCTAACAAGCAACATCACAGTCCCACCTCACCGACACCTACACCCCGGAAATCCTCCTCGTCCTCCGCGCCATCGTCTTCAAACTCTCCATATGGGACCACAGCGCCTCGTATGGCGCGCTCCTCCAAGGCCTCCGCTACACCGACGCCCGCTCCTCGCTCCCCTCCCGCCCTCCCCCAAAACCATGGCAAAAAGCCGTGTACGGCGCCCTAACAGTCGGCGGCCGCTACGCCTGGACAAAATGGGAAACGCACCTCCTCACCGCATCCGAAGACTACACCAGCGCCCCATCCCCGCGCCTCCGCCTCGCCAACCGCGTCACCGAGCTCCTCAACTCCGCCCACGACATCGCCAGCATGGCCTCCTTCCTCGTCTTCCTAACCAACGGACGCTACCGGACGCTCCTCGACCGCCTCCTGCGCCTCCGCCTCACCCCGACCTCGCACGCCGCCTCGCGCGAAGTCTCGTTCGAGTACCTTAACCGCCAGCTCGTCTGGCACGCCTTCACCGAGTTCCTGCTCTTCCTGCTCCCCCTAGTCGGCATCGCGCGCTGGCGCCGCATCCTGTCCCGCGCCTACCGCCGCACCGCCGCCTTCCTCCTCCCCCTCTTCCGCCGCCCCTCTTCCGCCTCCCGCACGGCTTCTCCGGACGCTGAGGAGGCCGCCGCCCCGACGGGCGAGCTCGGCTTCCTCCCCCCCCGCACCTGCGCCATCTGCTACCGCGACCAGAACCCCGCCGCGGGCAGCGAGGCCGCTGCGCTGGCGGCGAGTGCGGCTGGCGGCGGCGGCGTTGTTGGGTCCGCGGCGACGGATATCACGAATCCGTATGAGACGGTGCCGTGCGGGTGTGTGTACTGCTTCGCGTGCGTGGCGCAGTGCATCGCGAACGAGGACGGGGAAGGGTGGACGTGTCTGCGGTGCGGGGAGGTGGTGAGGGAGTGTAGGCCGTGGAGCGGGGATGTGCTGGAGGAGAAGGCGGGAGGGGGAGGGGGGTGGGAAGAGTGTGGGGTTTGCTGCGGCGGCGGAGGGGGGTGCGGATGCGGAGGGGGAGGGGGAGCTCAGAGAGGTCGAGCCGGTACCGGAGGAGGAGGGGGAGTCGCCGATTGAGGTTACGGCGTCGATGGTTGCGGAGGAGGTGCAAATGGGGCTGGAGGGGAGTAGGGGGTTGAGCGAGAGCTTGGCGCTTGCAGAGACTGAGGAGTGGGCGAGGGGTGGGGCGAGTGAGGATAGCCAGAGCGAGGAGTATGAGGAGGAGGAGGGGGGCGTAGATGAGGGGTTTGGCGGGGGTTGATGCTGAAATTAGGGAAGTACCGAGTAGAATTGGGGAATTGGCTGATTTTTGGAGGTTGGGAGTAACTGAACTTACTTGAATGCATGAGCGGCTTTGGGGAATATTGGAGTGTATCTTACTAAAGAAAGGCGCGCGTTGCGTTAGAATGTACTTTCTCTGTATAATTTTATATTGTTTGACATGAGAATCACGCAGCTTGAGCCACCTAGGAATAAAATCTATTACATCCGACGCCATATCATAAGACACATCCTTCGTCTATTCATACTCATAACACTCGTGACCAGATCTATCCTTTTTCACAAAGCCAACCCTTAGGATCAGAGATCTACGAGCACGCCCTTCGCAGGCTTCCACTCATAATGATGCTTCCCTTCTGTCGGCCCCTCAATCTCCTCCTCGCCCTTCTCATCGAACATATGATGACCAAAGTAATCCAGCTCCGCTCCATAAAAGCTCGTCTGAAGATCCGTGCCCGTGACAATCTTGAAATACTCCAGACTAGCGCTCAGGGCGGGGACGGCCTGATCCGTCTCGACGCACTTAGCGACGACTTTGCGCAGCGAAAGGAAGCACTTCTTCACGTCCTGCATGGCCCTCTGGCTGAAGAGCAGGTTAAAATTGTCGGCGGACCTGTTCTTGTCGGTCAGCACCGGCGCGAGAATCTCGGACGAGATGTAGTCCGCTTCTATGATGCAGCCGGCCTTCCAGATCTGCACCACAGCCGCATAGTCGATCTCCCACTTGTGCTCCTTGTTGGCTGCGTCGATGGCGTTCAGGCCCTGGATGAAGCTGGCCAGGCAGGCGGTGTAGACGCTCTTGCGCAGCGACTCGAGGAACTGCACCTTCTTGAACTTGCCCAGCTCGATCTTTTGCGGCGGGAAGCCACCGCCCATGGTCTTTTCGGCGCACTCGCGGTCGCCGAGATAGGCGGAGGCGAGGCGGAAGGTGTGGGCGGCGTTGAGGGTCGGCGCGGGGATGTGCCGCTCGATGGCTTCGGTGTTGGACCAGATGCCTGTGCCTTCTTCACCCGTGATGTCTTGAACCACTTTGTCGGCGACGGTGGGAAGAACCAGGTTGTTGGAGGAGTCGCGTTTGTGGGAGAGGTCGGCGCCGATGGAGATGAGGTATGTGCCGCGCTAGTTGAGTGGTGAGCATGCTAGTTGATGTATCTACTGCTATCTCTTGAAGTTGTGCGTAAATGGAAAGGGGAAGGGGAAAAGGGGAAAGGGGAATATCTCAAATTTAGCACACCTACAAGCTCACCACTTTCATTCCACCTCCCAAATACATCGCCAATTTCTTCATATTCCATTCCCATTGCACGCATGATACCCCAAGCCTCACTGATCGCACTCATCATCCCATGCTCAATGCCATTGTGGACCATCTTAACATAATGACCAGCGCCTCCTCTTCCCACCATGCCCACACACGGCTTGCCCTCCTTACCCTTCGCTGCTACCTGCTCCAATAGAGGCATAACGGTATTTAGCGCCTCTTTGTCACCACCAGGGCACATAGAAGGCCTAGCTCTCGCAGCTTGGTACTCGCTGGAGACACCGACGCCCAGGTAGTGGATGCCTGTGCCCTTACATTTAGCCTGACGATGCTCAGTATTGGCATAGTGCTCATTGCCGCAGTCGAGGATGATGGCGTTAGAGGTCAGGTGGGGCATCAATCCTTCGAGGACCTTATCGCCGACATTGCCGTGTGGAAGAGAGAAGATGAGAAGTTTGGGGGAGGAGAGGCTGGCACAGAGAGATTTGTAGTCTACCAAATATTAATTATGCTGCCAGTTATGTCTCGGCATACAGCACCGACTATTCCGGCGGTTCCGAATAATAGGTGTAGATACAGATACGTAGAAATGCCAGCAGAAACAATGCGTAAGCTGAACATTCTCTCACCTTTAAACTTCTTGATCCTCTCTCCAAATCCATCCTTCTTCGCCTCGTCAATCACCTTATCCATAGCCTGTTCCGAAGAATCCGACAGCGAGACTCCAAGGCCATTCTCGGCGAACAGCAGCGCCATACCGCCGCCCATGCTGCCACAGCCGATCATGGCAATCTGTACAGAACCGCATCAACACGTCCGCTTCTCCAATCGCAGATCCAGCGCGTCCTCAGCCCTCCATCTTACCTTCTTGAACTTAACCGAGTGTCCGGTCGTCTTCCGCGTGCTTCTACTGAACCTGGTAAGATCGAAAGTGATTAAGAAAGACGAGAGAAGAATAGTGAAATAGAGATACGCGAGAGAAGAGAAGGGAGGAAGAGAAGGGTCAGTACTGGGAAACAGCTCCATGGTGGCTGGTAATTATAGGTGAATATCACCATACGCTACGCTGCGTTTCGTCGTTCGCGAGCGATGATTACCTTGGGAAACTTTCATAGTGGCGTAGAACCTTCAGACCGAGGCTAAGCTTTCTGGCAAGCTTGGCAGTCGATGGCTTGCTTACCTAGGTAGATCGAGCAGTGGATAGCTATATATATAACTTACATAACATTTTTTGCCGAAGTTTCTTAGGTCGTCTTGTGGCTGTTATCAGATCCAAAATGCACAGGAAAGTACCACCTTTAGATATACGACCGTATTTAGAGCTAACATCGCCCTTTAGACTGTGTGTTCAAAGCGAGCCTCTTTTTTACGCCAAGGTTGGATTCATAACACACCACCGCCTTAGGATACACAAATACTGAAGTCACAAAATCACATTCCAGAACCCATATATAAACTACATGTACTTATAACATGAAAATGCATTCCCACAAACCATTTACTCCTGCCGATACATATTCACAAACTCCCACATGGCCCTCACAACCGCAACCCCACACCCCTGCGTCTCGACCGTGCGGCCTCTCCCCCGATCATTCGGATCCGCCTGCGCCTGAACGCCTCTCCGCACGTACCGGCCCTCCGACATCCCACCATACAGCGTGCCAGCACGCTCCGCACCGTCCTCAGTCCGCTCGAGCAGCGCGGTGGGATCATTACGGTAGTCAACCGCGCCAGCCGGGAGCGGCGGGACGGGATACTCTGCAGGAGCCCGATCCGGCCTCTCCTCCGGCCTCTCTTTCTGCCCCTGCTTCTGGCCCCCCGCCATCCCCGCACCCCACCACATGCCGAACCTGCCCATACGGTCCCTCGTGCTCAGCGCCGCTTGCGCGTTCCGCACGACCCACGGCGCGTACTCCTTGCAGCTCTGGGAATGCAGCATAGCATGCGTCGGCGTCGCCGCGTGCGTCTTCCCCGGCACAAGCGGGTCCAAGGGGAGCGGAGCGCAGAACAGGGTCAGGTGATGAAAGAAGATGCCCTTGAAAGTCTGCGCGTCCTGTGAGCACTTGCCGGCCGGGTCGCACAGCTCGGTCAAGATGCCCGACACGCCGAGGCCAGCCCATTCGCCGCCTGACGCCGGTTTTGGGAGGGGCGGAGGAGGGAAGTGGTGGGGGGTGAAGGAGGCGACGTGCAGGTCGTAGCCCGGCTGCCACCCGGTCGCGCGGATGACGTTGCGGACGAGCGTGTGGCCATCCTCGAGGTAGGCGACGTCGCCGGTGCCCTCCCACAGCCCGCGCAGGCCCGATAGCAGCACGCCCTGGTTGTACGTGTACACCATCTCGTTGCGGACGTCGCACTGCCCCGTGCCAGAGCTGCCGTTCTTGCCCCAGTTACGGATGTGAAAGCCGTCGACGTATAGGCCCTGCGCGTTCGTCATGTTGGAGCTCTTCAGCCACTTATACCCGTTCACAGCGGCGGCCAGGTATATCGGGTCGTGGGGGACCGCGGGGCCGTAGGGCGGCGAGCAGCAGCCCTCCGTAGTGTAGTCGCGCGTGCAGGCGGCGTTGATATGGCCGGCGAGGTAGGGCGAGCAGTTGGAGTCGCCGGGGAAGTGGAGGTACATGCCGACGCTGGCGGTGATGAAGAGCTCGTTCGTGACGGCGTTCTTGTACGGTGTCGTGTGCGGGCTCCATTTCATGCCGCCGCCGCATAGCTTCCAGTCCCAGCCTTTCTGCGCCAGATCGTAGAAGACGCGAGCGCGGTGCGCAAACGCGGATTCGAATTGCTTGCCATACCATTTTGACCCGCCAGCCGAGTGGCTTGTTGGCGGGTAGTGCAGATCATCGTGCTCTCGAATGAACCTGATGTTCTCGAGCCACCCGAGCACGACCCACAGCATATCGTCGTAGGCCTGCGTGCGGATTGCGAAGTGGTCCTCCCCGAAGAAGTAGGTGATTGCTTGCGAGAAGTACTTGTTGATCTCGTTCTCGATGCGTTGTCCCTCCAGCTCTAGCTCACTGTCCTTTTTCCGCATATCTGGCGTATCCTTCACAAGCGTACCGGGCATTATGTAAGAGAGCGAGCGTGTGAGAGAGTAGAGGGCGGCAGAAACGTGCGTGCCCATGACTGCAGCCGTCCAGTCAATCGCGGCGGGCCATTTTCCCAACCATATTTCGAAGTAATCGCTTTGCATCGTCTCGAGCGCATGGTGTAATTCTTCAAGGGAATTGAGTGGAAGGTCGAATGTGGGAGATTGTTCGCCGGGCTGAGGTATCTTTGGATGGAAAGGGGTTTGCGTATCCGTTTTAAAATCCCCAAGAGAATGCAGCGGGATTCTAGCTTGTCGTTGCGGCTGATGGTAGTTAGCGCGTGATCGTCCTAGATGCTCACGCAGAGAGATCCTAACGTTACTGTCTACATGACTAGCTTCAGTTACCAGAAGGAAGAAAGCACCAAGTACCAAGGCCCAGCTCCAGGCTGAGACCCCTGATGGTGCTATACGCAAGATCATGTTTTTCGGTGAAGCCCAGTATGAAATACGTAGAAGGCGGAGAAGGAACAGACGCAAAAAAAGCCGCTCCACAAGAGGGCGGACTAAAAGTGTTATATGGGAAGCATTTGGGAAATTCGAGCGGTCAGAAAGCTGTTGGTGTAGCTTCAGACCAATTGGGATTGAGTTCTGGGGGTTGAAAGGTGTATCGAGGCTTGCGATGGAGGCTGACCGCTCACGTGGTTTAGTCATACAACCACTTTTAGTCACCCCGCCTTCCACAAATATCTAGCCCAGCTGATCCAGGGACGCAAGGGGGCCAAAAGGAGACCTTGAAAACAAAAAGAGAGTGTCCCATGTTGTCATATTGACAAGAGTGGGATTCACCCACGCATCTTTCGATACTAGCAGTTTCCTCAGGAAAATCCCGAAGCTAGCGCCATAGACCGCGCGGCCATCTTGCCATGGAATAGAGGTATTAAAATTTTATAGTGTTTAGATTAACTTCATTAATGAGGAGCCAGACAGCTTTTTCAACTTTCGCCAAAGTTGGTTCACGCAGCTGCAATGGTAGAAGTTGACGAGCGAGCCATGGCTATGTGCGAGTTGAATGGTTCGAAAAACATGTAACATATTGAAGAATAAGATATATAAGGCGTATATCATGACGTAGCACCAATCTTCTAGGGGCCTATTATAGAAAGCCATGCGTCAAAACGCTATGGAATCACGTAATCTGACCGCTATGATTGGTTTAAAAGGCTATTTATTGTATGTGCGTATCTTAAGCGTCGTAAGCTAGGCTCCTTAAAATCGAGGTCATGGTAGTTGTAGCTGCCTGTAGAATGTATGGAGCAAATTCCTACATATTACGATCTCTAGAATATTTCCAACTAAGGAAATAGCAAAACAGCCCTCCTTTTTCAAGTGAGAAGAGCATTCTGCGAGATTTAGCGACTCTTTTAAATTAGTTCAATTAGATGCCTTTGAGACGATCTTGAGAAATACCGCCTTACCCAGTGCTAATCAACACAATTAGTACAATCAAGAGTCGAGTAAAGTTCGACTTAGAAGAACTCGAAGGAATAGAGCGGCCTCTTCATACACTGTATGGATATAAAATAATCATGAAGTTTTCAGTATCAGAACATGCGCCTATAGACTTATTAGACGCGTTCTGTTAGTGGATTCGAGCAAGTACTTACAATGCAATGGTAGAGAGGCCAACCTGTCTTGATCGCAAAACAGATTGGTAAGCTTGATTTTCCTATGACTCCATACGCCTTGTTAGGTCGGGAAAAGGCCGAATTATTTTAGCCCTCATTTTAAGATCATGTCCACTATGTCTCCCAACCGACCTCACTCGTGGTAGGTAGTCCCCTAAACCAATAGTAGAACTCAATCATCTCTATCATCTCTTGCTTCTCCAGGGCTCCTACTTCGCGCGCGCCCGGCGCCTCTGGCGGCGCCACCACCTCGTCCACCTCTTGCCTGTTGTCCCTTCCCAGGTGGCGGCCGCACAAACGCAAAGTCAACAGCAATAGTCTGATCTAAAAGCTTTTGACCATTCGCGCCTTCGATTGCAGCTTTCGCTTCTGCGAGGGTCGGATACTCGATCAAAACATATCCCTATATCCCAATTCGTATCAGCTTTGCCCCACTAACCCACAAGACAACATCCAGGTGCAGTGCAGCGGAGCGATACAAACATGCGCATGCATCAGCAGGGGTAAAAGAAAGAGTTGTACCTTCACGTAACCAGTCCTCCGGTCCAAGTTCAGATGTAGATTCTTGATTTCGCCGTAATCTCCAAACATATCCGTAAGATCCTCTTCACTAGCTTCCTCATGCACGTTCATGACCATAATAATCCAGCCCTCGATAGAGCGTACAGCAACAGCGCCTGCTTGTGTGCGCGCTTCGCTGGCTTTGGGCTCGGAGAAGGCTGCCTGTGGTTGGTCGATGTCCATTTCGATATCGGNCATGGTGGGCAAGGTTGTTGGGAAGGGTTTATCTAGATGGCGAGGCGAGTTTTAAAGACAGAGGTCCTCGAGGGTCGAGTGAATTGAAAGGTTGCTTGACAGGGAGGGTTTCAATATTGTGAGCTGTGTGAAGGTCTGAATAATATCGAGGATCGCGAATGGGACTTCAAGGTCTCCGCCTTCCAGCACGGGCCAACACTGGAAGACCCTTCTACCATCGAAGTAACTCTAATGAAGAAAATCTCTATTACTACTCGTTTGAAAATTCAATAATTGTAAGTAATGCTCATAAAAGCTTATGGAAATACCGCTCTCGCTATTACAATGATCTAAGCCTGAACCTTCATGCAGTGACCGGGCCCACTCAAAATGGCATTTCGTATCAAAGACCTTCCGGCAGAACTCTTCATTCATGTTCTTGAAAAGTTGCTTGAGTGCTCCTCGTCAGGTATTTTCCTTCGGTGTATACGATGTTGCCGTCACTGGTACGAAACGGGGATTCCCATCCTATACGAAAATATCATCTTCGAGCTTGATAATCGCTCGCCCTCGCGAATAGAACAATTCTTATCCCAATGCGTGAACCTCGAACGCATACGGTCAATCACGTTCGGTTTTGACTCCAAGAACATGTTCGCTGGCCGGGCTACCTTCAAGCATTTGATACCATTTTCGAAGCGGATCATGCCAAGAATGTCTTTTTTAACAACTTTTTCTTTAGTTGTAGCGGGCGAACACAGGCGGAGATGGGGAGTATATCCCAAGTTTCTCACCCGAATTCTCCGAGCACTTCCAACAACGGTTGTCAACCTTGAACTAGACACGCTAGGTCTTGATTTTAATGAAAGCAACACCATCCAAGAATACTACTTGACGCGCGACACCTCCGGTACCTTTGTCAAAGTTTTCCGTACCCAGGCACAAATTGAGGAGATCAGGGTCAACAATCATATCTGTGCCGCAGTTGGTGCCATCATACCTCGTTTACACCATTTGCGTTTAAGGATTTCCACGTTGTGTCCTAAGCTTCTCTGCCACCTTTCCCAAGATACATACGAGGGCAACCTCAATCACAACAGTAGCAGACCTCGAGTTTATTCATCACTACGGTCAGCCATAATTAGATTAGATCCGTGTAGCAATCGGCCGCCAACTCACCGCTGTGGAACGGATACCGTGTGTCCCGAGTGGCATGACGAGAATTATATGACTACCGGAGCAGAGCTAAAGTCGAATCTTCGAAAGCTGTACGAAGCTGGAGCGTTCCCTAACCTTCGATTATTGAAGATTGTACAACTCGTACCCAGTGACCCCAATGAGGACCTTACCATTGCCGAATTCACCAGCATCTGCAATATTGTCGCTGGGTCCGAAAGCCAATACCCAAAGTTCTTCTCCGCAGCTTACCTGGAGATTCACGACATCATCCTGGACTCTGTAACAAACCTTCCATTCCTGCGTACCGAGCGCCTGTACGCCCGCTTGCGAGAGGACAGTGGCGCTGCCATAAGGGAGCCACTCTGGGGTTCTGAGACTTTGTCGACACAGCCGCCCTCTCATACCGAACGGCTTCTCACGTCTGATATTGCATTAATAGCGCGGCAGCTTGGCTATAGGCGGCTTTCATCAAGGGCGTACTCCCGATTGTTGCACCCGAGAGACTCTGACTCTCTTTAGCTCTATAACCTATCTTCGCTCAAAAGCGTCACGTACTAGAGTAGGCATATTTGGACATCAGTATGAGTTACCAAAGGCTTCTCCAACGAGGCAGGACGTTGAGATTTGTTAGGCACGAACCTATGATGACGATATACATTTTTATTTACGCATTTACTTTTATCGCGGCTGGTTGGGTTATTCTATCATTTCAAGGTCTGATGAGCCGTAGCAAAGCATTTCAAGGCGTCTTTGGGATATCGCCTAGCGCCATCATACTTGTGAGTCTTGGCGTTGCGGAGTCCCAATACGGGAATGCGGTGCTTCATTGCACCCGAGCGTATTTATCTCATTCAAATCACCATTTATACATTTGGCTTTATTTCACCATCATTGCCTCCTCCCCGCAAATATTATTCAATTCTATGCCATCGAAATATTCAATTTCTTACCGCCAATGCTAGCCTTGCAAGGCTGAGATCCGCTCTCTTCTACTTATCCTCATCTTTTTACGGTGTAGCAAGCTGTTCAGAATATATTCAACCAAATTCATTTATCCTACTCAATTGACATATCCTCCATTACCATGTCCATAAGTTCTACGCCCAAAAGCAAGGGCTTTAAGCTTTCCCGAAAATCTGCCCAAGCAAACGACCCGTACGATCCATATTCCGGCATCGAGTTCAGCCCAGACAAGGATTCTGACGAGCTTTTCGAATGTCTCAAGCGGTCTTTTCCTGCTGGTAAGACCCATAAGGAAAGGATGAAGCTGGCATTGATGGGTTTCATTATCAATGAGCATAAGGAAATGAACCCACGGCCATTAAACCTTCCAACCACGAAGGGTGCCTCAGAGTCATTAGCTAGATCTTCTCATAGTAATTCGAATCCCAAAGCTTTGTCGCGGACGATCGGAAAAATCAGTCAATCTCGTAACTCGCAATCTGCTCCACACCAAGCGGTATCCACAATCACTGCAGCTACTGCACGTCCAACGTATGCTGCCGTCTTAAAAGGAGAGCAGTCTGTAAAGGCCTCCATTAACCCTAGGGAAATTAGCAGCGCCACCCCTTCCTTAGCCGCGATGACCGATGTCTGGAGGGCTTCCGACGGCGCACAGCTGAACCCACGGCGGAAGAAACCTATGACTGCGCAAGAACGAATTGAGTATCAAATTACGAGAGTCAAGGGTGCGTGTGTCAACTGTAAGAAGAAGAAACGCAAGGTACGCCTCTTCTCCCTGTTTGGAGCCAACTGCTAATAAGGTTAAGTGTAAACATGGGCTACCGCAGCTGCCGCACAACCAGCCACTGCACATCCAGCCGCTAGAAGAATGGTAGGTTAAGTTTGGTCTAGCTCGTCGCAATATCCCATGCTAAGCTATCTTTTACAGTCCCGAAGACACCGGCCTAGAAATTGGCAGTATGCAGCATGAACGTTCCCAGAAGATTGCACAGTACGCCCCGCAGCCAGAGCAGCATAAAGACGACAATGAGAGCGGCGCGCTCATAAGGGAAGGTCCCGTTTTGTCTCCAAGGATTTGCAACCCTACTCCTCCGCTCCATGGTTCACCGAAAGGTAGTCCTATCAAAACACTGGCTGGCTTGCCAGACCTGGGAGAGTCTCAGAACCCACGGCTTAGAAGTGCAGAAAATGACACTTTGTTACGGAGTGGTCCCTACCAGCATGCACACGGGCATTACGGGCTAAATGTTCTCAGCCCCCAAATACAAAAAAACTTCATAACTAACCCCCAGCACACGCTTCACGAAAAGGAAGGCACGACATTTTACGGTGAGCATCCGGTCCAATTCCATCCTACCGAAACTATGTTCAATGAGCTTTATACCAAAGGGTTAAAATCGCAACCTTCCAACAGTCCGCAACCCCTTGCTTCTGCTATCGGGGAACACGGCGGACGTAAATTACACACCTCTATCCCCAACAACGCCAATGCGGAAACCTGGGCCGACACAAGATCTATCATGGACTCACCACCGCTAAGCAGGTTGTCGGATGTCCACCACAACCACGACTTCAACGGAAAGACGAATGCAGAGTTAGATGATCCAGAAGTTGCGCGAGTTCCAGTAACTGAACCACGGAATTCCTCCCAAAACTGTCCTGCCACACAAAACGGAGTCACGGAACCACCAGGGCAATTCCGTTTCTCTAGAATCACCCCTCCGGAGATAGAAGATTGGGAAAATATGTTCGTCTGGACTTCTTGGGACGATATTCTTGATGACATTTTCCCCTCCGGAAATTTTGATCAGCCTAAGACTTGGTAGATTGTTGCAGCTCTCTACAAACTCCGAAACAAGTGTGCGCGACAATGGGGGAATCGGCTAGTAGAGTTAATTAATGGAATATTTCCTAAAATTAGCTAGAGGGTCCTGCGTGGATTGGCGGGCGCCCGTGCCACCTTTAATTGATTAACTGCGGCTGATCAGTAGCTAACGGCCATGAAAATTTGCTTGTGGAGCAGCTCGCGCTTCTGAATTTACCAGTAATATCTCGGGGCCGTCTACGATAAATTAATCGAAGCAGCGTATTTTACGTTCTAACAAATAATGAGTCGAAGTGTTGAGTGTAAATACTGCCTCAGTGGAAAAGATTGTTCGGTTGAAGAGGACAACGGATGTGTGAATATGCGTGGTGCTACATGATTAGAGACCTAGGGAGGTGAACACGGAAAGGGTTCGTTACTTTTTGGTTAAATTGTTCTAATAAACACGTCTACAAAGTCACAACTTACAGCAGTATATACCATCTAGCCATGCATGGGAAGCAAGTTTCAGAGCATCTATGGAAGGGAAGACCAACCGTTGTTCAGACTTACATTGGTAGTAGTGAAAGCAAGAAGCAGGTACCAGGAGTTGTTCGCGGCAGGGATGATGGGGAGGAGGCCTTCCGTCACCCAGCCATCAGCCTCTACGCACTGATCGAATTATCCGAATGAAAAAATAGGCAGACACAAAAGAAAGAAACCAACTAATCCACTCACCGACGCTGGATCGTCAGAGTGATTATGACTCGCTCAACCCGTAACCGTGGTTACCTCCATACTCCAAATCTCGTCCCCGGCTGCAAAGTATCAATTTTCAACACCAGTAATTGGAATTGTATGTCGGAAAAGCCAGCAAACTTAGCTGCTCCACAGCATTTCCATCCACCGGCTGCTGCAAACTTCGCCATTCCCTCCCAGTTGAGGCACACTGCGGTTTGTAGATCCAATAAAACGAGTCATGAAATGTAAGTTGACAAGATGAAACGTCGGACTTCGTAGGGAATACGTGAAAAGGCCGTTGGGTAGGTGTTTTAGGCGTCCACTGTTCCAATGACAGCACCTTCGGGAGTTCCTAACACTGTCTCTTCTTTGCGATCTGGAACGAATGCGTACCTGGGCAGTTTCGACATCTTCTCCTCGGGACTTACTTCTTCGTCTGAGTAGACAAGTCTAGTAGCCTTGTCCTTGTCTTTCTTAGATTTCTTCTCCGAACTAGCTTCGGCGTTAGGAGTCGTCGGAGTTGCTGCACCTTTAGCTGTTGAGATAAGCTCATCAACAGAGGCCGCAATAGCAGAGCTAGATAACTCTCTCGGCTCAGGTATGTGCTCTTGATTTGTAGCGTGACCAGGAGCGGTATTAGCAGAAGGCTGGCTCTGAACTGTTCCAGGTGGAGCATTCGGAGCGCTTGGAAGGTGGCCTTGATGCATTTGTTGCAGCTGGAATGCGTTGACATGCGGGGCACCGAAAGACGGGCGTTGTGGAAGCCCTGGTGGCGCAGGTAGACTGCCTTGTCGCTGGGGTACGGCTCCATTCATTGGTGGAGTCCGACTAGGCGCAGGTGGTTGCTGATTCTGCGCCGCGTGGAATGGCAGAGGTGGAGAGCCAGCACCAAATTGGTGTGGTGGACCCGTTTGAAATGGAGGCTGGTACTGAGGTCCACCAGGTGGAGGAAATTGTTGACCTGAAGCAGAGTATGGTGCACCGCCCGGAGGTGGATATTGTTGTAAAGGTGGTGACGCAAACCCAGGCTGTTGGTGAGGAACAAAGGGAGGCTGTTGCTGGGGAAATGGCGCCTGCGAAGGGAATGTAGGTTGTTGGGCTGCCTGGGAAAATGGAGGCTGCCCATAAGGTTGAGAGAAGGCTGGCTGTGGACTNCCATGCACTCCAGAGAAGCCTTGTTGGTGTGGCATAAATGGAGGTGAGCCAGCGGGCGGCTATTATGATTGTTAGCCCGATGTGCTAGATGGGGGAAAGGAAACATTCAAAGGCGACAATGAGTGAGGATAACTGGAAAACATAGGAAGAGAACCACACGAGGTCCAGGAGAAGTATGCACGAGATTAGGCATGGAATGAGGTCAACGAAAAACACTCACAAATCCACCAGGGCTATGACCTACTCCAGGACTCTGCGTGCCTTGCCCGGCACCCAGCGGCGTTACATCCCCACTACTACCGCCCGCTTCTTGTACAGCTTTCTTTGCTTTGTGCTCAGCTAGACGCTTCTTTAAGTCTGAGGGGCTCTCGAATTTTGGTCTCTTGTTGGCGTTGCCGGCACCAGCACCATTGCTACCACCAACCGGATTGCCGGTTACTGCTGCTCTCTCCTGTTCATCTGCGTAATGTTGCTGGATGACGCGCTGGTTGTGCGCCTCAACGACATCACCCGGGATACCCTCCATTCCAAAAATCTCGATGTCCAACCCTTGACGGTTAGGAAGCGCGTTTTCGACATTTGCAAGAGTCTCTTTATGGACTTGATTCATATGAACATTGAGCCCTATCCGAAAAGTTAGCTCTGTCAAATGACTAGTATGCTGCCGAGCTTTAATGCGACGGAGCTTCGAAGAGCAGAATCAAACATACCTCCAGCCGTGTTCAGTCGACGGCCGCATCGCTCACACTTGAAGTGCTTAGCCTTCTGGTGCGATATAAGAATCTTCAAATCGTCAAAGTCACGCTCACAATAGTAGCACCATGGACGGTCAAGCTTCTCTTGTAAATCGGGGTGGCCGCGCTTCTTTTTCGTCATGTTAGAGATTTCACGTCAGGAACTGGGAGTGAACTGGAGTATGAAGCAGTATTTAAAGCGAAGCGGCACACTGACGTAAGTTGTTGGTAGGTTGTTGATGAAAGGATATGAGGGAGTAAAGGTTAAAAGTTGTGAGCGCAGGTGAGGTCAAGTCGTGCCAGCTAGCGTGCACGTGACTCGTTATAGTGCTGAGTCACAATTCTGCTTCATGAATTTTTCTTTCCTCAAGCCCTGGAAGACCAACATGCTCAAGCGTGGTGAAGAAGGCAATGATATCAAGACTTGCCCATCTCACTACTAGAACTACCACTAACCGTTTTATGAAATGCTCTCCTAGTAAATTATTGTAGTTTCTGTGCTAAGTCCGCACCCGCAACTGCACGAACCGGCCACTTCCTCCTCCAGGAGACAATCGAGAAGTTCTTCTTCGAAGAGCAGCCCTTTTCATCGCGTCCTGCGTTGGATGGGGTTGTATGGCCGGGGTTCTACCCTCGTGGTATAAGTGCGCTTGTTGCAAGATGAATTCAGGGCTTTCATAGTTCACACTTCTTGCTCTTTGGAGATCTACAAAGAGTGTGACTCCTTGCGCCCTACATATACCCAGTTCCTTCAAATAATCTGGGAAGGCAACGAACCTTTGCTGTAGAAGAAGTTTCTTGTACTGCTCAAATTACTCGTTCAACACTAGAGCCATGAGGCTAAAATTCAGATTGCCCTTCTCTTTAGTAATAAAATCTCGTACTAGGTTTAAGCAACCTTCGGATAGCATGTCCTCTGCGCCCTCGAACTTCCCTCGATCTATTGGGCCCTTCCGGTCACCGTCCAGCTCATATATGTGACCGCTCTTGGATGACCTGACGAAGCAAACATAGTGAAAGTCGACTTCGTCCTCTGGATTCTCAGGGACTTCTGAGTCCCCTTGCCGAGCTACTGTCGCATAAGCAGATTCTACCTCTTCGTTGTCTTCAAGGATCTTAGCGCGTTCATCTGGTTGGAGAGACAAGCCTTCTTCTAGCAGCTTCGAAAGTGTCGAATCTGAAGCTGTGCGTGGGCTAGTTAGAACGGGGCACGTTTTGGGGAAACATTAGGGGGTATAGGGAGCACGAGTAAATGAGTTGCATTCCTCACCAATATAACTTCTAGCGGCACCATTGCACACTGCGTGAAGTATGCCGTAGAGTCCACAGGCGTTATTGATCGTTTGCTTGAACCATACAACTTCCTCTCCATCACCGCTGCCATGATACTCATTCCGCATGGCCTCCTCCATGGCCTTTTGGTTTTGGTAAGCATCAGAGGTTGGAAATATTAGTACCAAAGCAAAAGCTGGGCGTGGAACAAATGCCAGCAGCTCAGGATCGTCCAGAGATAGCACATCTTGAAAGCAGAGAGAAGGCAGTATGCCAAGCTCGTGAATCAGTTCAGTAAAAGGTTCTGGATTGGATTCAAGTGGGATGAAGTGCTTTCGGTAGATGGGTTTATTTGTTCCCAGGGCCGATTCAGGCTCCATCTCTGTGAATATTACTTACGGAGTTGTATCAGGTGGGCAGACGAGCCAGATCTGCAAATTGAAAAGGGGTCTGTGCTTGTGGTCCGTGAAACTACAGAACCAAGCGTTATCTCATAAATCAGACCCTCGGGGGAGCGTTGGTACGTGCACTACGCGCACGGGCGGGCATACTGCTCCTTATTAACCAACGAAATTCTCCCCCGAGGGTCTGAGAGCTTATGGGCGTCGCTTTGGTGAGAATGCAGCGTTAAAATGCAGCAAAAATCACCTTTTTCACTGCTGTATCTCAACTATTTCACAACGTCTAGTTATTATAAAAATACTACGAGGTAAGAGCTCTTTAGCTTCTCTATCTATTGCATTAAAAAACAACGTTGTAGCTATATTATATAAAATATTAGATATNGGCAGTCGGTCGCATTTATGGTCAGTATTTTGTCGCAATTTTGTTATAATTTTGCCTCACTGCTATACCTTACATACTTCTCTACATCTAATTATTTCTAAAATACTATAAGCTAAAAGCTCTTTATTTTCTCTATCGCCTCTACGTTACGGCAATATTATAGCTCTATTTTATAAGAAGTTAGATATAGGTAGTTGGTCGGTTTTAGTTAAAATCTACAGATCCGTAAAAACATTCAAATTGAACATCTGACTTACGTTCTGCGACGATGTATCTCGCCCCCTAGTATTCTTAGTAGGGGGTTATAATTTATAAATATATAGATATAATTACCTAAAGAATCTATTGCATCAATAAAATATATAATAGGTCTTGTGGTTAGGACGTCGCTCGTAAAAATACACAAAATTTAATTTTTAAAACATTCAAATCTCACCAAAGCGACGCCCATAAGCTCTCAGACGCTCCGTTCAGAATTTTTAAATATAGGGAGCAGATATGAGTGATTTTCTAGTGTGCCCGCCCCGTAACCAAGCACGTGTTGATCTAACTGAGTTCGGTTAAAATTCTGCTACGGAGCGTCTGATTCATGAGATAAACCAAGCGACCCCGCCCTCCCAATGGTCATACCATACGGAGATTAATGTAGACCGCGCATCCTTCATCTAGCCACCATCCGTTTAAATTTTTTCTCTATTCCTACACCTTGTACATGCCCAAATAGGCAATGTATTGCTGGAACCAGGAGATTTAGCCTCAACAAAGGCTCACCATTCTTTGTACGTTCTTGATGAAATATAGGGTTGAGTTGCTTAATTGCATGCTATCTACTACGGGAGGCCGTCTACTTATAAAGCTAGTAGGGTGGCTTCCAGTCACCTTACTTACAAGGGTATATCAGCCACCGACAGTTCTCAGGATTCATGCACGCAAGCTAGCGACGTCATAATGTCGCCTACAGCTATCAAGTTCTTGCTAAAGATCCCTGAGCCAAAACAACAAGATATTATAGCCATATAAGAGTCTTCGGTTCTATGCTGACCGCATGTCGCCTCAATTGCAGCTTCTAGGGCTCAGATCACAGTCGCCAGTCTTCCTGCGACCAAATCTTTTTCTCTTATCAAGGCACCTCCGAGCCTTCCGCCCATTTCACAGCACATCAATTATGGGCTCAAATCTAAAGGACAAAAAGCACCCAAAATTTGGTCACCTACCGCTCTCTACTTCAGGCCCTCAAGAATGCGCATTGACGGTATTGTCCTTTCGCACTGTTCATCGGCAAGCTAAAAGTAATACCGGCAGGGCAATGCTTTACTGCGGACACCTTATTTTAACAAAGGCTCTGCCTTCTCTAAGGAAGAGCGGAAGGTGTTCAAACTACATGGTCTCCTCCCTCCGAACATCCAAACTCTAGAAGAGCAGGTTCAACGAGCATACGAACAATACAGCAGTCGACCAAACGACCTAGCAAAGAACTCATTCATGACTAGTATGAGGGAGCAAAATGAAGTACTCTTCTATAAGGTATACCGATATATATTTTCCATATTCCGGCTTGCTGATTAGTGCCTAGCTTATCCAAAATCACCTAAAAGAGATGTTCTCAGTCATATACACCCCAACTGAAGGAGAAGCTATCCAAAACTACTCGAGGCTTTTCCGGAGACCCGAAGGCTGCTTCCTGAATATCGAGGATCAGGATCGGATAGAAGATAACATAGATCAATGGGGCAATCCAGAGGATATAGACGTCATTGTCGTTAGCGATGGCGAACAGGTTAGTCAACTACCGCCTTCGAATCCGAAATTATTTTTAACAAATACAACAGATTCTTGGCATCGGCGATCAGGGCGTTGGCGCAATACTTATCAGCGTTGCGAAGCTGGTCATCTACACTCTATGTGCCGGCATTCACCCTTCACGGACCTTGCCCGTAGTATTAGACTATGGAACTAATGTATGTCATGGCTGACTTTACCTAGAATTTTGACTGACCGTCCCATAGAATAAAGAGCTCTTAGATGATGAGCTATACCTTGGATTGCGTCAACCCCACGCGGCCGGAGAGAGGTACGATGCATTTGTGGCCAGATTCGTTAAGGCCTATCAAAAGAGATACCCAAAGGGCTATTGTCGACCTGAATCGAAGTTCCTTACTACCATCATAATACTGTCTAACGACCTAGATCGTCTATACGAACTATGTCTCAGTTATCTCATATCTTAAGCTCATATGTCTCATCGAACGTCTTATTACCTATTTCTCTTAACTATAACCTACTACATGACGACGTCATCGTTATTGTATTTGGGACCTACCTAATGTATATAAAAGAGCTTCTAGAGCCCTCTTTAATAAAACAGAGTTCTTATTCCTAATCGTCCATTTAATAGTTATAAGCCTAGGCCGTCTACTGCATCATCTTTAATTCTAAAGCCTTTATTCCTATTAATTTTAATTATTATCTTAATTATAGACAACTACCCACAATGACTTCTTAATAAGAAACCCCTCCCGTTATTATATTATCTGTTATCCTTGTAAGCCTAAACAATTAGGACGAATGGATTAAGGTTATTAAGTTAAAAGCGAATAATAATTGTTTCTGGAAGTATGTTAACCTATTAACACCTAAGACTAATCTGCTATAGCTTAAAGAACCTATTTAAGCCTTACCTAAGGATGCCAATAGCTAGGGGAAGACGAAGCTCGCGGACCTAGATAAGGAGGAGAAGAAGGAGCTCTGTATGCTTAAAGCCAACTATAGGGATAATATAAAGCTATATAGAAAACAGCTATTAGCTCTTAATATGTTGCGCAGCTATATCCTAAGCTCTATCTTATATACCTATCTTATCTACACGTTTAAATGCACCACTACCTATAACGTCTTAGTATCTCTTAAGAAGAGAATTACTCCAACTAACTATGCCTAAAAGCTTTAAATAGCTACTTAATATATAAAGCTCAAGAAGGCGCCTTAAAACTAGAACTTTAAGGTCTAGTTATAAGAGTGGGAGAAGGTATACACTAAGTATAAGGAGTAAGCTCTACCTAAGGTAGATAGTAATTGTTTAGTGAAAGACTTTATATATATAGTTAAATTAATTATACTAAGCTGGTTAGAATATTAGAAGAACGAGCTTAATAAGCGTAAGTAGGAGAAGAAGACGCTTCCTACCTTCTTTAAACTAGTTAAAATATACTAAAACCACCGTTATATGGACCTCGCCTAGAAGGGTAAAACCCTATAGGGAGGATTATTTAGAGTTACCTTTAAAGACGAGTTACTAAATTTAAAGCCTAAATTAAAATCTTAATTGTTAGCAGATAAGTAGAAGAAGGAAAGGTAATCGCCGCTAGAGTGCCTATACGGAAAACGTTACTACTTTAATAAATACTAGTATATTGTAGAGTTAATTCCTCGCCTATTATAGTTTAAACCAAGTAACAAAATTTAGAAGAAGGTGGATAAGAAAATTGCTAATATAACGCCCGAAATTAAGGCTTATATTAAGTAAATTAAAAAGGATAATTAAGCTAATAAGAAGGACAATTAAGCTAATAAAAAGCTAAAGGAAGGCAGTAATTAGAGCTTATAAGGGCCTACCGGAAACTTTATAATTCATTATATAGGATCTAATAACACAACTTCCAATTACGAGCTTCGCGATAGTATAATTCTTAACTTAGGAACTAGCCTACACGTCTTTAACAATAGAGCTAGGTTTATTAGTAATATTAAGCCTACAATAGAACGCGTTTATATGGGCTTACATATAGAAGAAATTATAGGCTATAGTATAGCTGTAGTTATAATTAACAACCTAAAAGGGAAGAGATAGATATAGCTCTTAGGAGTAGCCTTTATACCAGGCTTCTATACTAACTTAGTATGTCTTAATAAGCTTAATGATAAGGGAGTCTACTAGAACAATAAAGAGAATATTCTCTTCTATAGTAACAATGAGACGTACGCCTACTGTGGCCGCTACTATGGTTAAAACACTATCGAATATAATAAGCCAAAAAGTGACTTATTTAAGGCTTTATTTGCGACTTAATTAAAGCTAATAAAGCATTCATTAAAGCCTCTGCTGAATTAGGTAGAAGGCTATATATAGCACTAGCGAATAGGCTATATAGGAAAAGACGCAATTAAGCAACTACCTTAGTTAGTAACGGGCGTAATTGTAAAAGGCCTAACAACGGTAGAATGTAAATCGTGTGGAGTAAGTAAAGCTTATAAGGTGGTATCTAGAAGACCTCCGACTTGGTCACTAGTTCCTTTTTATAGAATCCACCTTAATTTAATACCCGGAATAGTCGCATTTAATAGCAATAAGTACGCGGTATACTTCCTTAACGACGTAACGTAAATGAATGAGGTAGAGATGATGGCTAAGAAGTCGTCCCTTACCTAAATTGTCATTAAATATTGTAATATCATTGAACGATGATATGGCTTTAAGGTAGCCATTATCTATATAGATAGAGAGACGTCTCTTATAGGCGAATTCAAGGAATAGGCAGCTGAACGAGGAATTAGTATTAAAAGATTAGCACTTAATACTTAATTACAGAACGGTCCAGCGGAATGATTTAGGGGGGTAATTATACAGAAGGCTTAGTATATAAGAATTAAGGCTTATTTACTAGAGGAGCTATATTCTAAAATCTATAAAGCAGCTGCCTATCTACTTAATTAAACGCCTAGTAGAAGACTTAGGTGGTAGACGCCTTTTAAAAGAATCTAGTTAGCTATAGGTATATTACCACTAAAACTAAATATAGGCCACCTATAAGTCTACAGCTATAGGGCCTACCCTTTTAAGTATAATATCTTATGCCTAAATAAGCTTACGCTAAGGGCCTATATAGGATATCTAGTAGGATATAATTTAATAAATATATTCCAAATCTACATTCCTAGTTAAAAGAAGGTTATAAGAACTAGAGATATAAAGTTTAATAAGCGGTTACTTTATAATAACTTATAGCCAGATCTGGCGAATATACTCTAAGTTAGAACTAACTAAATATTAGAAATTATTAATATCTATTAAATATAGGATCTCTAAGACGAATTAGAATCGTCGTTTAATAAAAGCAATAAGACTTAAGATGAGATTTGAGTTAATACTAAAGGGAGATAATAGGTAGAATCTGGTGGAAATAAGGAAGAGCCTAATATTAAGAGTAGTAAGTAATAAGATTTAAGCTCTAAAGATAACTTAGCTCTAGGGCTTTCTACCCTAAACAAGATACTAAAACCTAACTTACTGGAGCCTTTACTACTATCCTTAAATACCTTAGTAAAGAAGCTGCACTATATCCTAGTTTTAACTAATGAAGCTAAACTAAAGAAGAAGATTAATAGTAATATAGGAGAGTAAAACGTGGTTAAAGGAAAGAGACTTAAAGGATAATTAAAGATCTACATAGGCTTTCTTGCTAATATTACTGACTAGAGCCTTTTAGCTTAAAGATTAGCCTTTAATATAGGGCTTATATTTTATAAAAAGCTATACTGCGATTAGCTTTTACCGCCGCCTAGGAATTAGAAGGAGCTTTAAAGACATTAATATAAGGAAGAGTTCGCGGCTATTACTTAGAAGGAGTATATAGACCTTTAAAATTAAGGAACGTTTTAAGTCGTTAATAAAATAATCCATATTAAAACTGTACCTATTATCTGGGTATTTATATATAAGACTAATATTAACGGATCTCTAATGAGATTTAAAGCTTGTCTTTATATATAAGGTGATTTATAAAAGTTAGTTTATAAGGACACCTATACCGCAACTTTAATAGTAAGATTATTTAGAGCCTTAATGGCTATTGTTATAATATTTAACCTAAACTACTAGCAAGGTGATGCTATTAATGCATTCGCAAATAGCGTGATTAACAAGGTTGTATACGTTAAGTGTCTAGATAGATTTCTAGTTAAGGGTAAGTGCCTACTTCTTTAAAGAGCGCTCTACGGATTAAGGTGATTACCTCTACTATAGTATCCCTTCGCACGTTGGAGTCCTACACTTGGCGCCAAGCCTAGGAACATCGTACACACGGGCGCCCAACGGGCGCCTCTTATTGGCCAGGCCCTTATCGATACCGTAGGACGCAAACCAACGTGCGAAGGGATAGATCATGATAGCCGGCGAAATGATTCTGAGGAATCGTACTATCAGTCTGCTTGGAGTGACGACCGTCATAACGTCACCTAGGACGACTAAGAGAGCTAAATTAACGAAGAACGCTGGTCCGGCGGCTATGGCTTCGACTGAGCGATAAAACTGAATTTGATCTAATCTAATTTGTAACGTTGTGGGAGCCGTGAGGCCGCGAGATTGCCTGGAGCTTTAGCATTCCTCGTTTCTTTTCTGTTTGTGGGTAATGTTATGGCAAATATAAAAGGTTGTCTTATATGGAATCCATAAACATTCGCCGCTACGGTAAAACACTTCCATTGAGCCGCCTAAATATAAATGTCTGGAACCCATGTCTTTTGTACTTCACACATTAGCAGAGCATACTTAGTTCCGTAACAGGGAATTGATGGAGAACATTGCTGAAAATCAACCTGCGAATTCATTGGATTGAGAATCATAAGCTAGAATCCAGACTTTCAATCTTGGATCCGATCAAGTAGAATCTCGATGTTGTAGTTGGGTTTTGTGCATGACGGCGATAGTAGTGTGCACATGGCCTAGCATAAGCTAGTAAGCGGGGTTCTAGCTCGCTTTTTCGAATTCTCGAGTTGATGAAATCCGTCGGCATATCATAATCAATACGAGCGAGCACAACCGTTTTTGATGTTCGGTTCAATTGCTACCAGATGCAATGATAAAAGTTTGAACGCAGCAACCAATGCTAGTTGCCTATCCCCGAGGAACCCAGAAACCAGAGAGCAGCAAAAGAGACACCTCACATCACCACACCGGAGTTGCTTGCAATACGCTAAAGGAATCAGTATCATCCAAAACCTGATATGCTTTGATAGGATAAGCTTACTGGCCAGAGCTCTGCCGCCTCCTTGCCAACGGGTCCAGTGATAGCCGAGCCCTTCATCTCACCCTTGGGGTTGACAATCTAAAGCCTTCAATTAGCAAATGCTTGGAAACCCATGATGCCGACTGCCCGAAAATGCCGACTGCCCGAATTATCCGGCAGCACTCCCATATAATCCCTCTCGCTCGCCTAGGAATCACTCACCACACCAGCATTATCCTCAAAGTATAGGTACACGCCGTCCGCTCTCCTCCAAGGCTTGCTCTGCCTGACCACGACCGCGGGCATGACCTTCTTCCTGAGTTCCGGCTTTCCCTTCTTAACTGTTGCCATAACCATGTCCCCCACACCAGCAGCTGGTAGACGGTTGAGACGAGCGCCGATGCCCTTGACGGAGATGATGTAGAGATTTCGTGCGCCGGAGTTGTCGCAGCAGTTCATGACGGCTCCGCTGTTCTCTAATCAGTTTTTTCTTCCAATGCGCCTAGACTTCGTTCCATAACTGTTCTGGGCGGAGGAGTGAAGGCGGCTTTGAGGGTTTCCACATACACAGGCAGACCGAGGGTCATCTTCAGCTTGTTACCGGACGCACCACCACGACTACAGGTTCGAAAGTGTTAGTTTATGGTTCCTTCGCTTGGGATTCACCAATATAGTAGAATTTAGGGTTTCCGGAGCAGTATCATACCCTCTCTTAGACATTTTGGATGACTATTGTTTGAGCAATGTCGTAAATCGTAAAGGGCGCTTCGTCGCTGATGTCGTCGAAACTGTCGTCTTAAAAATCCAAGTGTGTCGGCAAGACTGCTTAAGCGAACTTTCGGTGCGCTACTCCATTATGGGCCTAGTGTTTTTCTGCAGTCTCGCTAACGGCCCCGTCGGAATAGCTTCCCCCAGTGGCACCGGAGTCTGTACAGGCTGTATTGCGAGAAGTGCCATGTATCGAGGGCAAAGACAGGATACCATGAACCCTAGGAATAATTTCAGGGAGCATTTTGACATGTATTATATTCCTCAAGCACGAGCAGGGGATGGAAAGAGTTGACGATGTTGGCTTTCACCCCGTGTGATTCTTGCAGAACCTTACTGTTCCGGAATAGTAAGATCTAACCAGATTCAAAGTACCCCTCCTCAACGCATCCCATGCATCGTACTTCCTACGCAATTGCCAAAACTTTACGCCTTTCATTTTCATCACCAGGAAGTGACCGTCCAGTCGCCTCACCATCGGAGTTCGTTCATTAATTCTTATGCTCTTGATAATATAGATAGTACTCAATCAGACCCTCGCAGTGGTCAATACTCCTATATTGTCAGACCAAATTTTCTCTCAAATCATTGCAGCAAAGACTACCCTTTATCTAAACATGCCTACACCGAACTCCCTCGATCACATCGCTATCCAAAATACTCTTGCACGTTATTGCATAGCACTCGACGACAAAGATTTCGCGGCACTATCCGATGTGTTCGTTGCAGACTGTGACGCACACTACCCAATTCCAGGAGGTGACTTGAAAGGCGTAACAGCGGTGCAGAATGCCATTCAGGCAAGGTAGGCAAGCTCTTCTTCCACAGAATGCCACAGTTCCAGGCACGTGCAAACCTAAAGGACTACCTCAGGTAATAACAATCTACATAGACTTAAACCGGTAACTAGTCAACACGCTCTCACGACTCAAACGATTACGATTAGCGAGGACGGAATGACCGCGTCTGCGGTTACCTATTTTACCGGAGTCCATTTTGGGACGGGCGTCAAGGAAGGTCAATCGGTGACAGCTTACGGGAAGTATCTCGACGAGTTGGTTCGTAGTGAAACTCAAAGTGAGCAATGGAGGATCAAGCGGAGGGAATGTAAGTTCATGGGACGAGTTGGTGAATCGGGGGTCATGGACCCTCAGTGATCAATGCTATTATGAATCTTGCTGTAACCGAAATATTTACAGCTTTCTGATTGACACTTCAATTCTTATATCGGAGGAGAATGTTATTAGTTTGTGGAGTTTCCTCTCTTGCATTCGCCCATATATGTCGAACTGTCTACCTCGCAACAAAACTATTTGTAAGGAAAATATTGAAATTACATAACAGCGCTGCAAATTCCGAATAACGCGTCCACTATATGTCACATCTGACCGTTCGTAGCGGCATAATTAGAACAGAATATAATATTAGCATATCACGAAGAAATCTGTAATCCTTGCGGCCCTCCTGGTGAAGTACTTAAATGGTTAACTCTATTCTCGCTCTTCTTTTTCCCTGATGGAACAGCCCTCACGACTACTTCACCAATTGGGTCGTCTTTCTCCCGAACGACTTTCCATTTGCCCATACCAAACTCCGGAGGAGCTTTCCTTACTCCTCTTCCTCCACCGCCGACGATGAGATTGCCAGGCCGGTAGTTAGGATCCGCTTCCATTCGTTTGATTACTGAATTATGCACGACCGCATCATCTGGAACATCCCTCACTTCACCTTTGGGCAATGGCCAGGTGATACTCTTCCAGGAGCCATCCTCCTGTAGGTCCATCCGTCTGAATGGTAAATACTCCATAATGTTCCAAGATATAACTGAAATAGTCCCAACACCGTTCTTAAATTGGAGAACATCGTGAATCTTTCCGCGAATTGCAGAAGCATGCAATGCCGTATGAAACCGTGAAGGCGCTGGCTCGTTCGCGCTTGTGGATGAATCGTTGCGGTTACCCTGTCCCATGAATCCCGTTGAGGGTTCGCGTCCAGGGTCCGGAGAGGCGGGACCAATTTCAATTTGAGGAATTGGAGTAGCGGTCATTCGTCTCTGTTCTTGTATTTCTTCTGCCCAACAATTTAGAGCTCGAAGTTTGACTTGGTCGAACTGAAGTCCTGCGCGCTGAGCCTCTCTCACCATCCATACAAGTGGAATATGACTAAGAGCTGAGTCTTCCCCTGCCTCGAGTGGCCAACCACCACCAATATCCTACCCAAGTTAGTCATTGCTAGCCTGTGGATATTTTCCGTTCTCAACTTACAGCATGGCATCCGGCGAACCACACCTCCTGTATATCTTGTTCAGCCTCTCCGTCGAACTCATCGTCATCGTGATGTCTAACCGCAGCAATCGATGCTTGAGAAATTGATGTTGCAGTAGATGGTCGATCCATTTCAAAACTCTTGCCAGCGGGCAGCCCAGGGCTTAAGGAACGCACCCCGGATATCTCTGAACGGTCGCGGAAGGTCTCCGGAGGTGGTCTAAGAGTAACGTCTTTGTGGGATAGGTTATAGCCTTTAGTATCTGTGCTAGGTCGGCCTCTCTTCTCTTGTTCAGCTCGTTCAATGGGTACGAAACCGAATGTATCTAGAAGCTGTCGCCGTCGGTGGTGATATTGAATTCCCTTAGTAGGTTTCACCTCTGATATCAGATCTTGCCTGAACTTTGCGCGGCGCTCGTCAATTGCTACGGCATGCCGAACAACCTTTGCTGTACTTCGCGCAGTGTATGGGAATTTGCTTCGTTGCATCCATGCGTTCTCAAACCTAGGCACGCTGTTCACTGTATCAAAGAGGCCTAAGAATCGTATGCGACGAACTGGGCGGCTGAAGGTCTCTCGAAAAGCGCACATGAAGTCGAGAAGATACTTTTTTTGCTTCTTCTCCTCTTCGGTGCGTTCTTGCCGAATCTGCCATTTCTGGAAAGTCTTCCATGCGAAACGAGCCATCTCCTCATTGCCAGCCGAGAGAAGTCCTGCATGCCCAATACTTAGTAGCTATTTTTCGAGGTATAAAAGAATAAAGAGAGGAAGCGCATTTAATAGTAGAGCTGCATCACGAAACGGAAACGCGCATGTACTGGGAAGTGCAAGGTAACTTTGTAGTGAAGTTACTAGGCTGTAAAGAATGGTAATATGTGGCAATTTATCGTGGCTGGGGAAAAGAGATGTCTGAATATGTACATACCGATATGATCAAGCATTTCTGCTAGGAATCTCGCAGTATACGCTCCCCTCGAAAAGCCGAAGAAATAGATATCATCTCCAGGAATATAATATCGCATAAGAAACTGCCGCGATCTACGAGTTAGTATAAATAACATGGCAT